>NC_140594.1:997267357-997584857 GCF_964204655.1 Triturus cristatus | reverse complement strand
TGGTCTACACAGACAATATGTAGACATAATGGTCCTTGAAGACGAGATGATAAATGCAAGTCTGATTTTTCTAATTGATAGAAAACTACCAGGAGTATAAGGGCATTTTTCTCAATGCGTGAGCTCCCCACCATCTTCCTCCATGTAATCTCTTAAACAAGCACTGGCACAGCCAATAAGTCTAACATTTGGGACCTTCTATTGAGCCATGCAGCACATAATCAGACTACCCAATGCGTCACAAAGCCTAAAATAATTAAATGAAAAAGGTCAGATACTTAACTACCTTCCAGAGTGTCCTAAATGCTCTCGGTTTAGAACCAGTTTGAGGCTCAGCCAATGACAGAAGAATTGAGGTGGGCCTATGGAAACCTGCAATGAACTTCGGGCCCTTCTGAGGGCATAAACCAGATGAAACGAGTGTAATACTGCTAATCTTTCTAGCCAATCGGAAACAGGTAACCATTTTTCAGCCAACGGTAAACCACAATATAGTTTACATGGCCACACAGCCAATAAAATTACTGGCAAGCTCTCCCTAGCCAATCTCTTAATAGGTTTAACTGCAACCAATCCACGAAGAGATCAGTTTACTATTACTTAACCAATATGTTTGGTCCTTTGATTGGTTGGAAGAACGCGCTTTCTCTGCTAATTTGGGATGACCCGCCTGGCCCTGTTAAGATGGTACTGCTGGTGGTGTGTGGAGAAATTCTCCATGGATAATTAAGAACCGGTGTGCTTTGTGAGGAGTAATGCGACAGTTTTGTAACAAATTTCATATTTATTACACTTTTGGGTGGTATTGCGTTAGTCAGTTTAAAAGGTAAGCCACCGGTACACTTTAATACTCGAACATGTTCATGTAGTTTCTGGTGACCGCTGGGTCGTAGGACTCAAGACAATTTTACATCAATGGAAAAGCCTCCTCGCTCAGAGATTAGTAAACTTCGAGGTGCTTTATAATCAGTGCTGTACGTTAGGTAGTTCACACGCCTGTTGGTATACATGCCTGCTCTGAGCACAGGGCAGTGCACCAGAGGACAGTAACTAAGCTGGTGAGAGGAGGGCATTTGAGAGTCTAACCCGCTGGCGCAGGCAGCTGAAACAAGAGCCACTGCAGTGTGAAAGTTACTGTGGTTGTACAGGCACCAGCCGAGCAGCAAGCCATATAAGTACCTCCACAGAAACAAGAGAACGCTTTTGTGTCATCTAAACGTATGCAACTTCAAATACGCACTTTAGGACTTTTTTTTTAACTCATGTCAGTAAGGTCTTAAAATTTGGTGACACAAAGTACACTTGTTTCTACCTGTGTTTGACAGGCTTGCCATTTGTCTTCCGATGGAAAAATCTTTGAAGACACTTATAAAGAATACTGGTGAGGCACTGAACGCACAGCACCATCAATGCTGCAGAGACACTGAACATATTTACAAGTTTTTTTTTGCAAAGACTACGTTTGGACTTTAAAAGCTGTCCGCTCGCAGAATATTGCGGTGTTAAAAAGCAAAACAGACTAATAAAATAGCACAAAAAAGTGCTCTGAGATACAGAGTGGAGTTTGGAATACTAGCAAAAAAACAATAGTGCCCTGAAATTACTAGTTCGGCACTAAAGTGGGATGATACTAGAAGTTAGGTGCTGCTCCATGGGCACAAGACAGGACAAACATGAAAGATTACCCACTAGCAAGCAAGCCTTTTTAAAGGACAATTGAAGTAAGAAATAAAAGGGCAAGCGGCAGGCTTTAAGCCCACAGAGTGAATACAGCATGTCTCAAAAAAGACAGTGCATGTGCTGTCTAGCCTCGACCTGAAATGGCTGGCAATCAAAAGCAGGCTGCACTGCAGTTCACATTACACTGTTGAAAATACCCGATTGCAGCACGTATTTTAAAACCTCACTTTGAACATGAAGGCACAGCATTGTCTGCCAACGGTTATCACACCAATGAATCTTAAAACAGAAATTAGTCCACTTCTGAAATAAGGGAAAGCAAAAAGCATTTGATAGCTGCTCCAGTAATCTAAATAGCATAGAAAAATGTAGACGACTATTTAACTGGCAAAGTTAGGGTCACAAAGTAACACCTTTGCTATTAAGAAACGAACTTATAAAATGGCAAGGCTCATCCTTTTTAGCTCTTCCCCCACCTCAGCAGTTCAAGGAAAACTTCAAAAGTTTCCATAACAATTTAAAAGTACGCCAATGTTTTTTTTACCATGTTCTATCTACCATGCAGCCCTTCCTAAGTGAGGCACTGCAGATGGGACAGTCTAAACATCCCCTCACCATCCAACACACTATAGCAGGTTCAGTGCGAGAAGAATGGTGTACACTCACACTTTAGTGTTTTATACACTATGCAACAAATCCCTGTTTGGTACAACATGGTGGCAAATAGGTTTGGGGACTGTGCTTTCTCGATTAAGCACTGCATCTCTTGAGCAAAGAAAAGTATCCAACGGTTATAAGGCAACCCCCAACCCTACTAATTTCCGATTTAGAATTCTATTTTAAACCTGAATCACTCTGGCCAGGCATGCTGAACTACTACTTCCAATGTCGCTAGGAACTGAAGCTACTCCAGGAGTCATTTTTCAAGCTAGACACTGACTCCTGGTTCTAAGCTATGCTCCCTTTTTAAGATCAATTCCCAGGCAGGTGACGGTGCTTCCGATTAGGGATTGGTGGGACTGGAGGGAGGGAAGCCTTAGGTTTTTATGTCCAGTTTGCCCCAGTGGACCATCTACATAGTTCTTACAAATCCACTAAAGAACAGCAATGTCAAAGGGTTTACCCGTTTTCTCCCAAAAAACAGAACCTGCAAGCACACCCAATGCTGGTCTTGCTTAAAGGAGACCTATGAGCAGGTTTTGATAGAGGTCGTAGGAATGCTACAGGCCAATTAATTTGCATATTATCAGATTCTAAATTAACACTTAAAGCCAGTCAAACAAAGTTTGCTTTTAAGCTTTTTCAGCAATAATGTTCATGTTCTTGGTGGTATTCTTCTATTTTCATAAGTCAAGATGAAAATACCTCTGCGTGGAGATCCTGAATTAGATGCTGAACACACGAAAGGATTCTCACTAAGATCATTGACCTACCCGCTTTTCGCATTACGTTCCTGTCGAACTAAACAATCGGTCCCTTGGTTTAATAAAAAGCTGCGATCCAGTAAAAAACATTGTAAGCGTCTGGAAATAAAATGGTGGAAAAAATTATTATACTGTACCTAAGGCGTACTATACCCTGGTACGGCTAGAAAGAAGAAGAAAAAAAAAACATCTTTGAGAAAAAAACTGAACCATTGGATAAAAACAAAGTAAATTCCAATATTGTAAAACATTCTTGAATCCAGAGGTGTTAACCAAACGTCAGCAATCTTCCATTAAATGGTGTAAACCGTTGGCAGAGTATTTCCACGATAAGATAACTACAATCTAAGCAAGTTTGTTGAATGTTACTCAGACAGCAGAAAGTTTCAGCGAGGTGGCGGATTTTAGTAGAAAAACTAGAGTCGCTCACTATACCCATCCTCCCTTATCATTCTATGTATGAATCTCTAATGGCCATTAAGGGTCTTAAGACAGGGTTCCTATCTAACCCTGGCACGTCCGGCTTACTCGCCAAAGTGGCCCAGGCTATCAATTCAGTTGTAAACAGTCATGAAAGAACCACTGTTTTCTGGAAATGTGCCCACCAAATGGAAACATTTTAAAAGTTTACCTTCACTTAAAAAGTCAACGGCTGACCCAAAAGTTCAAGTCAACTATTGGCCAATTTCCCTAATTCCAGCTTTAAAAAAAAAAAAATCTTACAAAAGAATGTAAACTCACGCAGCTCGGGTTACCTTGAAAACAACAACCTCCGTCAGTCGGGCTTCAGAGCAAACTATAGCACGGAAACAGCTCTGTTATCAGTAGTCTACCACATCAAAGGCACACTAAATACTGGGGGGCAAGGCTATCTTGATCTCGTTAATACATCGAGACCTTTCTATAGTACACCACGAGACATTGTTGGCTCGCCATCAGTGGACTTTGATTGGAGGTCTAACCCTGAAGTGGCTGACCTTTCTGAACAGAAGTCAGGAAGTATGGATTCCTCCATGTTCATTACCCATTCATGAATTGGCTGTGGGAGTTCACCAGTACACATTGAGTCCCACCTTATTCAATGCCTACCTTACACCCCTAGACGTCCTGGCTGATGCTCAGGGGCGAAGGTAATATATGTGGATGACTCAGCTGCTCTTTATCTGTGTAAAAGGGGATGATTTTGATGGAAGGGCTATCAAGTCCTCTCTCTCCAATATGTTCAACTGGCTATCCTCGAACCAACTAAAATGCAACCCTGATAAAATTGAGATTGTGTTCTTGGTGACTCCTCACCTAAGGTGTGAAGGACTTGGTGGCCTCCAGACATTCCTCCCCCAGGTACACCACAAAAGCTTGGTAAAAAACCCAGGAAACAAAATGGGCAGTAGTGCCCTTGTCCTTCCAACTGCAAATTCAGTCAATGTTGGGATCCCGTTTTAGGCTATTACGCTCTTTGAAAAATGTTTTCCTTTTCTATTGGTAGAAACCAGGAAAATGGGAGTCCGAGCCCTGCTGACCTCCAGGCTTGACTATGGAAATGCTCTAAGCCTCCCAGATTTTTTTTTTTTTTTTTTTTTTAAAGTGGTGTACAAGTGGTCCAGAATGCAGCAGCCAGATTAACTCTTAATCTTGCCACAAGAACGCACACGTCTCCACACTTCAGGGCGTTTCACTGGCTCCCCATTAAAAAGAGGATTCTTCATAACACACAGGTCCTGGCTCAAAGCCCTGCATGAGAAGGAAGCTGTGTACCAAAGGATGACACTGATGGGAATGGAGGACATTATCAGTAGACCCATCACAAAACATGGTCATCAATACACGGTCTCTGGAAGGTTGCACACTTTGCCAAGTTAATGGTTAATTAACGCACTGCTATGTAAAAACAGCCTTACATTTTCTGTGCAGCCAAGAATTAAATCTCAGCAAGGTAAAATATTGTATGCTCCGTGACAGGTCATCCAGCAAATCCCAATGTCTTTTCCAGGATAGCATAATCAACTAGGGAAATTTTAGCTTTTGACTTAAGCCCATCTGCTGGGGGCAGTTCTGGAAAGAACTTAGCATTAGCTGCATCTTTGGCGCTTTGCAAAAACGCTATGACAAAAGCTGCTCTAAAGGAAGAAAAACACTCCTTTTTAAATCAAGCTTCCACAAAATATAACACCTTTTATATAATCCTACACCTAAATACAGGACATATGTTGGCGCTTAAGAGTAAAGCTTTACCTTTTTAAATGATAGTATCTTTGATTTCAGTTAGTCTTCCCCACTTTGAAAGACAACTTATTCCAATTCCATTTAACAAGTTTACAGCTCACATTTCGATTTGCGAACAGACACCCCACAAAACAGGATTGCCAACTCGGCAGTTTTAATCCCTTAACTGGCAATACAAAATTAAGTTAAATTGCTAAGAATTAATGTAGAAACTTAGAAAAGAATTTGAATTGTGATATAACGTGATGCGTCAAAGACAAGTCACTAGCAGATCAGACAAAAATGATAGGGCTGTAAGTTGACAGAAGTGAGGAAATGTTAAAAGTCAAATTATCATCCTGCTATCACAACACCCAAAACTCATATTTGAAAGTTAACAATTTTAATCAGTTGAGACACACTGAGAAAAGAAAATCGGGGGATAAAGATAATAATTTGTGGCGTGCCTAATATATAAAGTAAACTAAATTAAGGAACCAGCTAGTCATTAAAACATCAAATGTCAATACTTTGCAAATGGGAGCGAACAGCAATGTATATGAACAAAACTAGTATTGCTAATAACAGTAAAAGGATTGTATCTTATGAAATGAAATCACTAGTATTGTAAACAATTGGCATAGACTGTCATACTGCTATCAGTTTTCCAAAAATCCATCTCAGTCTTCATATTTTATACATTCCCATACGTAATGGTATGGCACCATCCCTACTTTCCACCCAATTGCTATTTCTGGAACAATCATTTTGCATCCCCTCACCAGATCTTACTCGGATTACCACGTATTTTAAAAATTAACAGCATAATAAGTTAGAAGTCATTAAAGAGCACATTCAACAACAAAAAAGCTATTAGATGGCTTCAGCGCTGCTGCTTTATAAAAAGGAAACAAAAAACTACTATGAATTAATAAAGTAAGAAATTAAGCACACCATACACAACCAAAGCCTAAAGAGCAATAGTTAGGAGGATGTTTTGCACCTCGTTCAAAGATTAGCTAAAAATAAGTATGAAACCCGTCATAAAAGTGAAGCATTGCACCAGACGAAAAGTTCCTCTGTCTGTGTGTAACACACACAGCACTCAAATATTTTGTTTGCGCACATCTAGGCTGTTTGCGGTCTAAATCCTCTATATTCCTTTGTTTGCATCAAACAAAATAGTTTTAAGGCCTAGGTAAAGCTATGTCTATTCAGTGGTTCTACGAGAGGATCCTTTTGCCTTTTCACATTTTGCTTCAGAGTACAGACCCTACAGCTCTGCAGCCACAGTGGCAACATACTAAAAGGAAATGCTTAAAACATGTCTGCACGACAGAGGGATCTAAAGAATTCACATTCATTTTTAAACCCCCCTAATGGAGTCAGACACCAAAGTACCTAAAATTGACATTGAAGTATATGCACATATGAAGTTTTGATAACAAGCAGTGTCGTCCTGTTCAGAACAAGACTTTGTTTATATGAATGCGTACATTTTAATCAATTAAATGCTGTTGTAAACATCACAAATTCGATATGATCAAGTGGTTTTAATCTGCTATTTAAAACACGTCAACTGAGCATCCTTAGTAGGTGCGCAGACTCATAACAGGACACCTTAATTTCTGTATTCACATTTACAGAGCAAAGGGGTATACTATTAGCAGGACACCAGATGACTGGCGGCTAGTACTGAATACGATCGCACTCTTGAGTTAAGAGAGTGTCTCCCTCTTGTACTCGAAGTTAAATTCAATAGTTCATCTTAAGGTGAATAATTACTCAGGTCGTATTGGTGTAACCGTTCTTAGTTCTTTTTTTTCATCTTGGGTTAATCAATAACCAATCTTTACCTTTAGAACGTTCATAAATACTTTGAATTAGAATTCATTCAAAGTGCCCAATGCATTTCGGGCATGCAAGCCCTTCATCAGGGGCTAATGTACTGTAAATGTAAGGCATACAGGGTATCTGCGTAAGGTACACAACTTGAACTTTATGAAGAATGGTACGAAGGTGAATCGGTTAACATGGTGATAGACCGGTTAATGCAAACGTGCATATGGTGTAAGAACCTGATATACTGATGCATGCAATATGGTCAGTTGAAATGACGGACACGAGAATGTGAAGGGTTAGTGGTGAGAAAAAGTTTAGGAGTTTAGTGAAATCGGCAGTGACCGTGAGATACCGAACAAGGAGGGACGGAAGGTGTTTGATTATATACGTAGGTGAGCAATCAAAAATACGATATAAACCGTGCCGTAGGTGCCATGCGTTTAGTGGGATGTGTGATTAGAAGAAGGTGGCCATGTCGTAGAACTTGCAATCTGGTCGAAGTCGAAAAGCAACGTGATGAAAGATAAGTGTCTGAGTGAGCTAACCATAGGTGAATGAAAACCTCACGTGTATCTGGATTCGAAATTTAAAAAAAAAAAAAAAAAATCCACTGGTGGCTGTAGAGAGCGGATAGCAGCCACGGTCGGTAGTAGGAGTAACTGCAGGGCGGTGACGTGGGTAGGGGGAGGGGCAGGAAACTATGGATTACGGAGGTTTACAGGTAAGTTAACATATAAATTGATACAACTAATTTCGTTGCGTGCACAGCATCGCATTTGGGGATGCAGTGCACGCAACGAAATTCGTTTTTATTAATTTATATGTTAATTTACCTGTAAACCTCCGTAATCCATAGTTTACTAGCCCCCACCCTGCCCCTCCCCACGTCACCGCCCTGCAGTTACTCCTACTTCTGACCGCGGCTGGCGGATAGTGAAGATATAACATGCAGCTTTGTATTTAACCATGCTACAGTGAACTGGTGGGGGGTAGAGAGTACTTACTAAAGTGTACGTGGTGAATATACACACGTGTAAATAGGTTCGGAATTCACTGGTGCCTGTAGCCAGAACGAAGCAATAGTATAACGTGCGGCTCTCAAATACAACGTGCTCTGGTAAAACGATCGGGTGGTGAAGATTACTTACTAAGATGCTTTGGTTAATCGATCGTCTTCTCGCAAATTCGCAGTCAAAATGTGATCAGATGGTGTTACCGGAACTGAATACGAGTGCCCCTGTGACCCGGAAGCGACAAAAGTGATCTAGGCGGGATTTCGATGTGTCCCACTATAGTGGAGTGGATATAAAAAGTGTTTTTTTTCAGATCGCCTGTCTTTGGCTTATTTCGATGGTGTAATAAAGTTCAATTAGGAACTTGAGGGTGAATGTGGTGAGATGGTCAGGAGAGACATGGGTGCCGTATGTCGACCGGTGTTTGCCTATGTATCAAATATTGAAGTGAAGGTTGTAAATTGTAAGATGTTAAAAGGGTGAAAATGGAAAGTGGTAGAAGATGGTAAAACATGTATAGCCGGATAAATTAACTAAGGATGCACTTATCTGATAACATTCACCATATGCTGAATAGTCATTCTAATGGCAAAGGATATAACGATGTGTAAACCGGCAAAGAATATACTAATCAAATAATATGGGACGCGTGGTGAATAACCTGTCAATCTTTGGTTGATGGCTTTTTTAGAAACGTACAGCAACTGTTTAATGTTGAAATGTGTTGAAGTGGTGCTTGCGCTGGTTCCCTTGAAAAGGTAGTATATCTGTTGGGTTTCATCCAGAGTGTATACAAAAGTGTCAGCTCTGTGATCAGTGGTCTTTGCAAGGTCATCCAGTGACATGTTGGGTGCGTACTCTGTGGTACTCAGGTTGGGTAATCAGATACATGAGTTTTCATTCACCTACGGTTAGCTCACTCAGACACTCATCTTTCATCACGTTGCTTTTCAACATAGACCAGATTGCAAGTTCTACCACACGGCCACCTTCTTCTAATCACACGTCCCACTGAACGCATGGTACCTACGGCACGGTTTAAATCGTATTTTTGATTGCTCACCTACGTATATAATCAAACACCTTCCGTCACTCCTTGTTCGGCCGATTTCACTAAACTCAAATGTTTTCACACCACTAACACTTCACATTCTCGTGTCTATCATTTCAACTGACCATATTACATGCATCAGTATACCAGGTTCTTACACCACATGCATGTTTGCATTAACCTGTCTATCACCATGTTAATCGATTCACCTTCGTACCATTCTTCATTAAGTTCAAGTTGTGTACCTTACGCTGATACCCTGTTTTCCTTGCATTTACAGTACATTAGCCCCTGATGAAGGGCTTGCATGCCTGAAATGCATTGGGCACTTGGAATTAATTCTAATTCAAAGTATTTATGAACTTTCTAAAGGAAAAGATTGGTTATTGATTAACCCAAGATGAAAATAAAGAACTAAGAACAGTTACACCAATACGACCAGAGTATTTATTCACCTTAAGATGAACTATTGAACTGAACTTCGAGTGCAAGAGGGAGACACTCTTAGCTCAAGAGAGTGCGATCGAGTTCTACTATTATCCTCATACTCAGGAGGACTTACCTGATTGCACCACCGACCTGACTACCGTATCCACTACCATAATTTAACCGCCCGGAGTGCGCTAAACCGTTCATTTCACGCTAGTACTGAATAACCTACCTTTGTGCCTGGCTACTATAACCATCATAAAATGTGATTTCCACATATCTGCAAGACTTACAAGTTTCGCAAGTATTACTCAATTTAATAAGTTGAACATGAGCAATCTTATAAAAGCACAGAACCTTCACCTGCAGAAACAATGTACTGGGAGAACTTGGGGGCCAACGCAGCCGCTAAGTTGCAACTAAATGTTGGACTTGATTCAGTCAAACTGGTGTGCTTTACCACATCAATCATGTGACAGGCAGCATGAAAAGATGGTTTTAATGTCCCATAAGCTTCCATCCGCTGTTTAACTGAATGCAACCGCCCATTTGGTTGACATAGCTTTTAATAAATGCTAATTCCATCATACAAACCTTAAATTCTTTGGGACAATAATTTTAATTTGGGTTGGAAACATGTCGATTCTGCCCGTAAAGAGCGTACAATCTAATTAGTTCAGACAATATGCTAAAGCAGCATCTTAAAGGCATACAAACTATCAGAAAGGCATACATTTGTTTCTTAGTAGTCCTGTTCTCCACAAATAAAATAAGCTGATGGTTTATACAGCTGGAAAAAAATGCAACCTTGAAACACTACTCTACAGGCAAAATTAAAACAGAAAAAAAATCCAAACCAAACTGGCAACCACGGACAGTGTATGAAAGACGTTTTCATGTGAGTCATGAACGGAAAGCAAGTTAAATCAGAAAATTACAAAATACATGAATAAAAGTCTCATCCATTTTGTCTTACCAACTTTTTCATCTGATGACCCCCTTGTGGACAACTTTCAGTCCTTAGTGGCTAGAATAACCCTCCAACAATGTAAGGGCATCAAGTTTAGCCTTTCTCCGTTGGATCAAAATTAGCTCACATTCCTTCGCCGATGCTGAACTCTAAAAAATAAAATTCTAGCAAAGAATTACTTTTAGTAAATAGGTGTCCAAATCAATCATTTCTTCATAACTGGTGAAAACATTCAAATTAGGTATAAACATCTTAAAACAATTCAAGTTTAAATTAGCACACAATAAAATTCAATATATAGTTATTAAACATACAATTTGAGGCGACAAAATAGTTAAGCAATTCCTTCATCATTACAGCAGTTTCTTCTTGATGCGTTGTCCTCCAGAAACGGGCATTCTTCCTGAACCCTAAAATGAACTTAGTTTGCCTCATACAATGAAACCGGTGACCTCGCCACTGGCTCGATATTGCAACAGAAACAAAGCAGTTAACACTCTAGCACAAACTGCAAAAGTATGGCCAACATTTTACGACAATGTTTAACCAACTTCTATATGTAATCCATTCACCAGCAAATTATAGGTTAATGGCCATGTTGAGTAGAGATTGCATTTGTAGCAAGAGATGATGCCAATAAGAGGAAACTGCATTAACTGCTATGATAGATGCTGTTATAGTCAACTAATGCCACTGCATTTGAACTGAAGTCAACCCCCAGTCCACATTTCACTTAATGATAACATGGGAAAAAACAACTGTCACGATTGTCAATGGTCATGATTATGCCTTCCAAACATACATATACACACATTATATATATATATATATATATATATATACACACATCTTGATTTAGTTAGCACAAATTAGTCAGGTGACCAAAGCATTACATTAAAGTGATTCCATTGTGGCAAGGACAATCCTGTGCAAGGCTATATACTGTGGAACACCCGTCTCGGAACACGACCTTGAAGATAGCAAGACGTTCAGGATTTTTCCTAAATAGATCAGCTCTGAGTACAGAAAAAAATATCAAAAACCACACACACTAGTCCCAAAATCCCCAGACATAAGAAGCACCCTGTAATAGACTGATACTGCAACTGGCCTTAAATTGTTACTCTGAGTCACTACCTTTTACGGGTAAGCATGTAAACAAATTAAAAGGCAGAGTAATAAGGCGGCCATGTTTGGGAGGAAAGTTTTTAAAATTGGGCATATTCTGGTTTAGCATTTCCAGATAGAAATGTCAAAACGACATGGGGTCGACCAGAATTAAATTTAAAATTTTTAGAGAAGTAATTTAGTAGATCTGGTAAGGAAGAGCTTTGAAAATTGTGTAAAGCTAAACAATGTAAGTTTGTGCAGAAGAGTAGATAACTGCAGTCTAAAGAATCAAGTAACAAACGGCAGTTATGGAATTGAACAACGATCTTCTTGATGGTCAAGAAATGGAGTGGATTATTTTCCATCTTCAAATATAGATACACAGGTAATATTTGTTTTAAATTGGAGGCACCTCTGTACGGCAAAACATGCGTTAGTAACTGAAACATGCTGTGGCTACTTTGTAGATGTTGGAAATGGAAAACTATCTAAAGACTTTCGTAATTAAAATAAACCTTACAAACTTAAAAGTTCCCGTTTCAGAAAAAGAAACCTTACACACAGATTATAATCACAGATTATAATCCCCAATTAAAGACCACACTATTCAAAACACAAGCTTGGAACGAAGCTCCTAGTCGGTGAACACTTTCATGCCCACCAAGACAGTGGGCCTACGCAATTTAACAAGCTTAAAGTCCCTTCGATCTGGTGTTAAAGGCTGAGCCTTGAAATGCTTTCAGACAAGAGAAGCTTCAAAGAATAATTAACACGTCTCCTTAGCCAAACTCGTTTCACAATAGTATTTTGCTTCTTTTAGAACAGGTTATTCATGGCAAGCTGCACATAATGCTTAAAAATTGATGGGTTACTAAATAAGATTATCGACAGTTTAGAAAACCTGTCAAAGTAGCCACAAAAACAGACTGTAAACCCTGATAAGGTGAATGCTTTTATACAAGTCTATTAACCTCTTCGATGCGGCGCCGATTCCCGCTCAGCGCTGACCGTTTCTTGCGCGGGCGGGGTCATGACGGAACGGTTCCGTCATGAGCACAGCTCAACCGACGCTCATGACGGAACCGTTCCGTCATGAGCACCGAAAAGGTTAAGTATTGGTGCAGCACTAAAAAGAAGGCTTGGGCTGCTAAAGTAAGAGTCAAAACGGCATTACGTTGCTTGGTTGAGCTGAGAAAACAAAATGCTAAACCGTGCAAGGACTTTAAAATAATCTACCACGAGGTTACTTTTTCTGTCAGACCTGTAGAAATCGGGCAATATATGTGCAGTCTGAACATATTTTGCAAAATGTTACTTAATTCCTAAACTGGATTTCTGTGAAAGCGTACAATGGTTCAACAGGTCATTCGTGTGTTGACATTAAGCATTATGAAAGGAAAAGAAACAAGACTTCCTTTACAATTAAAGTACTGACATGGACACTTTACTTTTTTATATCCAAAGAGTGGGGGGTTCTGGCTTTCAGGACAGTACAAGAAAAGTTTAAGTAGATATGTGCATTAATGAAGATACCACTACGAACTGTTGGTTATAGTAGAGCAGCTTGTTGGTCAACATGTCTGTACACTTTATTAAGCATTTCCAGTTTGCACTAGTAAGCAGAACTGGAAATCACGTGGCTCAGAACAAATTTCTGAGCGACAGCTGACCTAGGACCATCGATGAGTAAGCAATGACCCTTTTTGTAGGTTTTGCTTCAGATAGGAAGCAAGTATACTTCATTTCTGTTGAGGCCATAAAAGTAATTACTACAGCACAATCCAACACGCGTAGGAAGTAATCTGTCTGCCTACTAAATAGGTGTTCAGTAACCCCAAGCCAAATTTAAAAGAGCATCTCAGTATGCAAATATAATAGAAGGAAAATACCTATTGGAACACGGTTTTATTAAGTTGGCCAACTGTAACAGTGGGACAAGGACTTTCTGTTGAAGCAAGTTGTAGCCCAATGGTTTAGGAAAGAGGCCTTTGGACTTCAGAGTGAATGCCTGGCACATAAAGCATGACTGCATTTTTCAATATATCTGGCCTCAAAGGAAGACATGCTCCTACTCTTCTGGCACATTGAAATCACGATTCCATCAAGGGGCAGTTGAGATTGAAATCAGAAAATGTACCTTCAAAAGGAGAACACATCAACAGAATATAGAAAAATATGATCCAATGAATCGCCTTTAATGATTCTGTAATTTGGCAACTGGTGGCAAAGAACTTTCCTAATTGAGACAATCTATGTGAAGAATCAAGCATTACACCATTAGAGACATAAGCTCTCGAAATATGGCCTAAAATGTGTTAAAACAAGGCCATGCACATGGTTCAGATGACACATGTAAGGGTTTCATTGAGAAAATCCCCATCCCCCCCCCCCATACTCCCGGGGTCATGACAAAGGTCGGTGAAGGTGGTAGAAAACCAACAATTATTGGCGAATAACACTGATCAAGGAGGAGGGCCGTCCTTGCAAAACTAAGAAATGTGTTTAGGTCCTTTGCATATTACCCATCAGTAACAGACGTTTAAGATGAACTGGATACACCTGTGAGGATTCATCAAAGGGGTAATTAGAAATTATAAAATGGTTGGCAGAAATATTTTACGTGAAAGAAAGGGATGTCTATAAAAGACTTAAGGCACTTTGAGTTTGTTACTATGACAATATTAAGGAATAAATCAACTTGCTTGGATTAGAATTCTCTGGGAATAGCAACTATTACACATGGGTGCCTGGGGATGTGGCTACGGGTAGTCTGGCTACAAGTAGTTTCCATAAAGGATAGAAGCAAAGCTGCATTTGGCACCCACTGAATGCAGTGGTTTTGTAGCCGACATACAAATAGTGATCCCACCAAAAATTAAATATAATTCTGGATTTTCTACATATGCAACTGGTATGGTCACTGTGTAAAACATGAACCCACACAAGAATAATTAAGTCACCAAACTACCTCAGATTTATACTGGTTAAAGGACGATTACTGCTTTCAAAGTAATGTCTTTTGTGAAGGGAATCACGGGGAAGATACTAGAACCTCATTATCTTGATATGAGAATTTTCTCGAGTCCATAATTTTGCTATGGAACAGACTAAAGTACACATTTCAGTAGTTGCAGATTGGGTTGAACTGTCTACGGTGGAAAGCAACTGGTCACAACGTTGAAAGCATAAGAGATTAAGGATTTTCTTCCAACCACTTCAGAGTTGAGCTGTAGGCTGCAAACTGCAACTTAATGGGTATGGTTGAAGTTGTAGTGTTTAGAGTAGAGAAATCTGTAGGGGGTATCCGTGACAACACCCTTTTGACCCTCTGTTCAGAAGGAGCGTTTTTCCTGCCACAATTACAGCAATCTGCAGGTTTATAATTTTATCTCTGAACAAGAAGTAGGCGCCCAAGGAACAGATGAAATAATACTGAACAGGAAGATTAAAGTTTCAGTGAATCGAAAAATATGTACAGTCTCTTGTGGAAAGAGAACGGAATATATATTTCAACTGGTTGGAAGGTTTAAGTTAAAAGAGCAAGTAAAGACTTCAGCAGTAACCATGTTCGAATGAGAATATAATGCAGAAGTATGTCTTTGTACAAGAGAAATAAAGTTATCTTGGATACTTGCCAGGAGCAGATGCTGAACTGTTGGGAAGCAACATTTGCTTTAAACCTGGGGTACACACAACTCCTCAAATTGCAAGGTCTCCCACAGTTCGGACTGCACTTATATGCAGGTGCTAGCTAAAGATGAATTAAGATCACATGCATTCATTTTCCTGGAATACAGAAATCTATGGTGTTAAGTTAGCAAGACCCTTTGTGTAGAGAGATGCAGTTTGTGATGGGAATACAGCGACATGTTTGATGTATGGATTTTTGCAATAGTTAGATTTTAGTTACTTGTGCTGATCATTAGCAGGACATGAAGTTCAATTAACAGCCTTTCTTTTTATACAAGTTCTTTGTAAGGGGCTAGAACGTAGACTGTGGAATGAAACACTACTCTAAAACCAGAATTAGCAGAAACTTTTCAAATTTGTTCAGACAATAGGAATAGGAGACTAAAGGCACTATATGGAAATAAGTTGAACTTCAGTAGATATACAATATGCTGAATTTTAGATCAGTGGAAGCCTTCCTTGGATTTTCCATAAGAGTTTCTGGGCGGAGATAGAACAGTAGCATTCTTGCTGTAGCCATAGAACAGCGGTAATGGGAAACTAGTAACAAAAACCTTTTAACATGTATGCTGTAAGAATGTTATGTAACCACACATCATAACGTAGTGTTGGCACACTCCTTTGGATCAGGTTATATTCCTTGCTTTTCCTTTTCAGGCACAAATGCAGACACCTCAAATAGCAAATAATATCAACACTCAGCATGTGCAAAGAGTTCTTCCTTAACTACATATGCATTCTAGAAATCGTCAGAAAATATACATCAAGTCATGAAGAATCATTACAATAGTAGATCGCAGTCATCATTCCGGATATCCATGTTCTCTCTGTAGGAATTACCGCTATCCTTACGGCTTAATAGAAGGAAAAAGTATATATATTTGGCCCATAGAATTTTATGGATGTTTAAATTGTACCTTCTAATTCATACAAACTCAATCATGGAATACTTCTATCAAGAAAAGGGCTTCAATCTGGTCAAAGCAGAACTGATGAGAGCCGTTTGTTGACTGATTGATACAATAGAACTCCTTACATCAATGTAGAAAGAGCAGTGGAAAATCTGTGCGAAATAAGATTTCAAACTAAAAGTATATGGTTCCAGTTTCAGACAACTTGAATGCATAAAGGAAAATAACTTCAGCATATTAACTGCCAAGCAGCTAAATAAAAATATTTAAAAAACACAAACTAAGAAAACATAAGTTTAGGAGATGGGAAATAGCCAGGTCTGAAGCTACTACCTAAAGATAAGATGACTGGTCGAGAGCAGCTAAGGAGGAAGATTATTTTGATGCTTGGCTGTCAACAATGGTAAGAATAACTACCAGTGCAAGTTTATGATCCTAAGCACAAAGGTTGAGCGTAAAGACCTTAAGGGTAAGCATAACAATGGTGTAAAGAAAAAAGAAAGGACGAAGAGCACAAAGGTGCGATGATACATCTAGAAGGCCTTTAAGACTGAATGTTCTGCAGTGTAAAAATAGGCCATTGAACACAGAAGGATGGTATTGAATGTTCAAGACCAATTAAGCAGCTGTATTTTTACACAACTCCGCCTATAGAAGAGAGCGAATTAGTACTGCACAGAATGACACAGGCGCACAAGTTAGTTTAGATGTGAACCATGTTTATTAAAAATTAAGAAAAAAAAGTGCATCGTCATTTAATGACAGGATGCGGCTAAAGTGGTACCCTTTTAGAACAAAAAGTAACTGTTAAACTTGAGATCTCTCATATATATATATATATATATATATATATATCTCTATCACGACGTGTTGAGACAAAACCCTTTTCTGGCCAGATCGTTAATTTTAATTATTCCATCTCCGCGCCATGATGATGGGATGTATGTCCGATACAACGTTCTTAACAAATGGTGATTTCTTTTCCATTAAAAGCATATGATGTGTTAACTGTTTACTGGTGTCTGTAAATGATAGGGAGCCCAAAAATCACCAACAAATACCAGGGATATGCAAAATTAGATTCATTTCATGTAGTGTAATAACATGAAATTACCTCAGAATTGCGTACAATTAAGTGAAATGCATCTTGCTCTCGAATAAAGGTACCCAGGATTTGCAGTTTGGGCTCAAAAATACCCAAAAGGTCCAATCAGGTAAACCGAAAAAAATATAATAATCTACATGACGTTTGTTGACCGCACATATTAACGGACTTGTCCCTAGAGTTCAAAACCGCCGCTCATCTTGGGATTTGTAGTTTTTCACTCAAAAGTTACCCAAACAGTTCACTCGTAAAATAAAAAATAAAAAACTACCTAAAACACCTTGCGTTCAAAAATTCTGAACTGTACATCTTGTGTTCTCCCTGCAATTACACAATGTGGCGGAAATGCAGTAATTTTGCATACATTGCACAGCTGTAATTAATAGGATCAAAGGTCTAATAAACACTATCACAGTACAATGACAATGCTCCACAACTGAAGGATTGTCTTCCAGATTTACTTTTGTAAAGGTGTTTCTCAAATCAGAATACCGAACAAAGCAAACGGAAATAAGTGCATTAACAATTTTGAACTTGCATATTTTAAAAACATCACATTTGTGATAAAGCGTCACCGGCATACATTTATTTTTTTTTAAAAAGCATGCAGCGTTGGGAAAAGAAGAGCTGAAGAACGGGAACAGCCACGAATAGAAAAGCATATGTGGCTTTAACGATACAAGTGTCTTGCCATATAGTTCATGCAGAATAGATAGACATCTCTTGTGCTAATGCCCAGAACATTGAATTTCCTTGTAATCCCAATTCTTTGTGGTGTGCGTCACTCAATCACACTATTACTACCAAGTCCAGAACACATTTTTAAAGAAACCTTTTTTGGGTGAGTGTGGGGGAGGGGGGGGGGGGCGGTGTAGGGGGGAGGACATTTGAGCACATGCCAATTTTAAGTAACACAGCCAGAAGCTTTGCTTAAATTCTGAAAACAAGCAACAGGGCTGAACAATGGAAATGGAGATATACAGTTTGCAGCTTCAGTAGATTAAACGAACACTTTCCCTTTAGGAATGCTTTGTCAAAATCCGTTTATTATGAAAGATCAGGAAATAGTTTCAATACTATACCCATTCCCCGTAACATTAACCAAGAAGCAGTAATAAAGAAACTGCGAATAGAAGTATACAGTGGTCCCCATTACCCATTACGAGACCTTAATTACCTTTTATTAATTGAAATTAAAGAGCTCCGACTCTCAGGAGATGGATGGTTAGGTGAATGGAGAAAACCAAGGAAAACGAGGTTGTAAAACACATTAAATACAAGTGTCAGGCCTCACTGCGGGTCTGTTCTGGGGTAAAAGCAGCAGGATAGCTAGACAATGACTGCACACCCTAGAAACAACCACTACAATTCTCATAAGGAACTTTTCTATCTGGTCTCCTGTTGACGTAAATGGTCTGTTGGACTTCTGAGGCATGAACGAATGATACCATATATGTGGCTGTAGACTGCATAAACGTAACCAAACTTGAGAAAGCCACCCTTACAGTTCCCAGGTATAGTGTTTTGTTGAGGCAGTACTTTGTTTTCACATCTAGGACACAAACAATGTACTGGAGAACTAGTTTTGGTAAAACAGCACAGAAATAGTTTGGTTTATGTGCAACTCTTAAAAGACTTACAGATGGCAGGAAGTGCAAGCTCTCAGGAAAGCAGATTAAAAAAGCGTTACAAAGGTCAGGAGGCCGAAAGACCATACATTTGCAGTCTACTGGATGATGCAGTCACCATTATCAAGCTATGTTTCAAGACCGGTATTGAAGTTAACTATATGTAGCTGTTCAACAGAGAGCCCGTTAACTTGAAATAGGCAGGACTACTCAATACCCAACAGTGAAAAAGGGGACCTACTCAATACAAGTAGGTGCAAGGTAGTAACTATCTTTGCATACTCAAAAAGATCCTTGGATATTGCGACAGCCCCAACCGACGAGAGGGGAGAGCCTGCAGTAACGGGATTGGCTGGTCCGACCCCGGTAATTTGCATGTTGTTGTTCGTGCTGGATGGGTGGCCTTCACAAGCCTGTCTAGCTTCTGTACTGGCGGCCTGGACTTGGTCCCTCTTCATCTCCCTTAGATTGCGGCTCAGCTGGGCCGGACAACGGGACTATTGCTGGTCATAACAGCCCCCCTCATCTTGTGCATCTCCCCTGCGTGGGAATTGTGGCGGGATTGCCGCGTGTTTGTGTTTTTTACCTTCCTAAAAATAAAAACACCTTTGACAAAAAAAAGATCCTTAATCACCTAGGTGGTGAAATATGCACGTCAAAATGTGCATTTCTCACAACCTGTAATGATTCTTGCATGAAGTTTTAGGGGGGAAAAAAAATGAACTATACTGAAGAATTCAAGACGGGAGAAGATGCAGGATTCAGGAGGATTTATTAGAAGGGTGTTATGGACTGAGCAGCAATCACATGAAGTTGATTCGAAAGAAGAAATAAGCTATGGAACATTAACATTCGGATGTTATGAGGCTCATGAGGCTTATCTTCTGCGTGGACTGTTCGATCTCGAGGACTAAAAAAAGCAGTAAAATGAAATAAGCATCATCACTGATTTAAGCTCTGGGTACCAGGCTGCAAAGAATTAGCTTTCTGTAGTGAACGGGTCCAATTGTGTGGTTGCCGCGTTGGGCAAGCACTTAAGTTGATAAAATCTACTTCTGCTTTTGCATCAGTTACGCTCATTCGTTTTTCTGCCTCGCATTCTGCACACATTTGCTACAACTGCAGATTTTGGTTAGGAGTCAATGCCTCCGTAGTTTTAGAAAAAATTATGACTTCTTCGTTTAGGACATAGTACATGGTTGTCTGCAACATGACAATGTAAACTTAAATGTTGAAATGACTTCATGGTTACATGGATAGGTCCAAAGTCATTCAATTGATGTGGTTTAAATGTTCCTTTCGAGAACATATTCCTTGCAAGTTTGGATTGTCCCTGTTCTTAACACATTCCAGCATGGATGCAGCTTTCATGATCAGGTTACGGAATTAATTCTAATAAGAAATGTAAGCATCTTATGCAGAAAAGAAATTTAGAGAAAAAAAAGTCATCTAGGTTAGAAACCGTTTGTTGCCTGCTTCCCTGGCGCATGCCTCACTAGTCTTCAAGGAGTGTTTATAGTAATCCTAAATGCAGCTGTGCATGATGAGCATAAACACAGAAGCAAGAGACCATGGAACCTGTAATTGAAGCAATCTGTCTGGCAGCAGGGCATGATATTCTGGTGACTTCACCACTCAGTCTTGAAGTGACAATGGTTTTCCATTTTTAATTATCCTAACTTATATGTAGCCCAGTATTTGAGGATTTCATAAGAGTACAACATTCTGTCAAACTGCTTGCAAATGCACATGGGATGGAATACATTTTAGTTTGTCGTCCTAGTGCTGTAGATCTTTAAAGTGTTCTTGGCTCCACAATTCTAATATTGAAACATGCATGCTGGAAGTCATAGGTAACACATTCTGTCTCCCTGATACAGCTAGAACTATACTGGATGCAAGACGAGCATTTTAAACCTCTCCAATTTGCCTTTCATAGGCTCAAAATTGGTTTTAGCTTTTCCAGTCAGCTGCTTTTTGTTGCCTGTAAAAGTGTGTGGTGGGGGGGTGTTGGCTGACGGCATATGCCCCTGTTCCTTTTCATACTAGAGCATGAAAACCCCCCAGATACCAAAGTATAGATGTTTGTTTCACGAGTGCGCCATTTGAATGAATCTTCCAGAATCTGAGCAGCTCCATTTGGTAGAATGAAAAGCACCAATTTGTCTTTGATTATTTTTGGGGCTGAGAGTGAAAGGTTTCCTCCAACTTATCAGTGTGAGAATGGGGACAAGCGTCAGTCATTTGCTTTTCACGGCATTGCAATACATTGGTAGAAGGTGGTCTGCACTGATTGAGCTTTTTGTTGGAAGAATGCTTTCTGCAGTTGAAGATTTTGGCAAGAATGTCAGTAGGAGAATCCAAGAATTAGATTTTGTAAGAATGGAAAGAAAGGGTGGGTGAGAATTTAGTTCATAATTTTTAAGCTTCAGATTTGCAGCAGTTCAACTTAGTCATCGGTATAGACTTCAAAGACAACAAGCATTGGCATAGCCAATAGGTCTCACCTTTGGGACCTTATAAGTGCTTAGTTATCCAGCACAATAGCCTTCGTGCAACAACAACATCAACTGTTGCATGGCTAAACACTTATAAGGTCCCAAAGGCGAGACCTATTGGCTATGCCAATGCTTGTTTTTAATGCTGAAGTCAATTTATGCATTTAGTCTGAATTAACCGGGCGCTCAACTATTAATTCTGAAACATTTATTTAATAAATAAGCTGCTTGGAGGGAAGGTAGCAATCACACACTGATTAACACCACAGGCCTGAGCTCGAGTGGGTTGTAAACTATCTGTAATCGGAGACGCCTGTCTGAGGCTTGATGAAAAGGCCAGCTGGGGCTCCAACTGTCTTTCTTCGACAACAGGGGGCTGCTTAAAGTGTTTTAATTGCCCCTCTCCGACTGCTGCTGCGAACACCCACTCCTGTTGTGTACAAAAACATTAGACCATTAAGGGACAACAAAAGGTTAATGCGGTGAAATAGCGCCTTCAAAAGGTGGTCGCAAATGACTGTTCTCCACAGTGAAGGATCGGCCTACTCATTTGGCAGGAAACGCAAAGTAAGCACCCTGTGACGTCATCAAATGTTTTTTTCACTGGAAAACATTGGTTCACACCAAACCACACAGCGTCTAGAGACCATACAGATGAGCTATATATTGTATGTTAGCATGTCGCACGGCAAAGATGTAGCGTTGGTAATTGGCGTGCTAACGGCCAGGAAATATTAACCTTGACAAACTCGGGTATTCAGATTTACTGAAAGATAAAACAGCCTGTGAACGCCACTGAATGCGTAACTTACAGTGCTTTGTGATGGAATAATAAAAACTCAGAAGTGCATTTTGCACTTGAGACTGTTTAGGATTTTAAAGTCGGCCATTGCTATAGTTCAAAAAGCCTCCAGCCAAAACCAATGTTTTGCATCTAAATGCGAGAATGCGTGTATACAGCTAGGGCTTAAAACGGAGGAGTGAATTACGTCTGCCTAATACGTCAAAGGATTCCTTCTCCTACATGAGAGCAGAGGCGAGCTATACGTTTTTCTCCGCAGGCATGCGATGCTGGGAAGCTGTCTGGCAGCAGGGCCCGCCAGGCTACCATAAAATCAGGTAACGTGCACTGGGGTGGCGGCGGAAAGGCAAATAACACATGTTAAGGGAAACAATGGACTTCAAAAAAGGAACTCACTGCCATTTCATTTACAGTCCTACTGATCAAAAAGTAAAAAAGTCGGTATGGATAGCACCCGGAGAACTATCAATGCATCCTTAAAATCACCACTGATATCACAGTTTTTACAGTTGTTGGAACACAATAGAGGTGTTTATGACAGCCCCTTGACGAATATTGCACTAAAACCTTAAGTGTCTGTTAAAAAGATAAAACAAAACCAAACGGATAACCTGGGGACTAAAACAAAGGAAGTCTAAAACAAGCAGGAAGTGGGATAAGGGAGGGGGGTAGGGCACGTTGCGCGCACTAAGGCGGAGAGAGGCACGCAGGCTGGCAAATGGTGTGCACTTACGTGGCTGCTTTGATGTTCTCAGTGGCCGCGCGGCTCACTGAGAACATCAAAGCAGCCACGAAAGTGAGCACGCAGGCTGACAAATGGTGCGCGCGCCCGGCGCACATGCACTGTAGCTGGAGGCCTGACTAAAGCCACTAGTTAGCACTTCCAAAACCGGCTTACTAAAACTCTCGCCAGAGCAGCGCTAAAGCGCCGGCTCAGGCGAGATCTAAAACGGAGTTCAACCACTTCAATGTAAATTCAGCTTCAAACCACCAACACAGATAGCAAGAGCTTTCAGACTACGCTAACCAAATGTAAACTTGTACCTTCCTGAAGTTCAACTTTTTATCCTGTATCCATTCTGCAGTAATCACATGAGAAATCTCCGGGCAGCGACCTCTTTAATGTTGTTGTGGAAAAACTCCCCAAGTGCTCATCTTAAAGTTGAGCAAACAGTTCACGTGTAGTCCATGTTTGCTCTCTAACTGGAGTAGCCAATGTGATTTATGGGGGATCCTTCTTAGTTTAAACACATCACACAGAGGAAGTGTATTGCTGAAAGAGAGCTCCAAGATAAGAGAAAAATAAACCTGGTTGTCTTTCTTCTGACAATTAGTAGAGCTTTAAAAGCCAAAGAGCAATACATCTCGAGGATCCACACTAAATTCTAGAAGAGGAAGCAGGAATATATCAATATTTTGGCTGAATAATTTAAAGAACGTCTACTCCTAGACAGGCAACAGTGCCAATATTGAGCTTTCTAGAGGACATGCTTGCTTAAATCAAATGAAAGTAGAAATATCCATCCATCTTAAAGGAGACACTTGTTAAAGATGAATAAGCTCGGCCATCTAAAGGTTGACTACCCTATGAAACATTTCTCAACCGTATGGTTCAGAGTGGATGCAGTGTCTCCCTTTCCAGGAACAAGCACTCCAACTGGAATGGCTATGCTTGGATGTCATTCTCTATCCTGGATGCGGCATTTCGCCCTGGGTTGATAGTTTTCTGGAGGGAGGGTAAGGCAGCACGCACGGTGGTTATGGCCTTCCACACTAAATTGAACAAATACTTATTTTACTTAATTGTGCAAGAGATTGTTAGACATTATGTTGAGGGTGTAGACTTACATAGACGCTCTAAATTAATTTACTGTAATTTATTGAAAAAGTGCTTGGTTAATAAAAACCAATCCACATCCCACATGAAGAATTATAGGAACGCAAAATTAAAAGCTAGTAATTTGTCTTACACACAACCTCTGCAGCATTTATACAAGTTCACAGTAACAAAATAACGAATAATTCGATAAAAACTCAAAATGTTGGCCAGTAAGCAAAGTATCTCAAGAATATACTAGGATACTTAATTTATCATCATACTACAGTTTACCGATAGATGGCCAGAAACTAGTCCATCCGCTTTGGGTCCTCTGAAATATCGTTTCTTAATCACTTTGAACAAATTGTCCCAACACATAGCTTAATCCGGATGTCTATCACATGTAGAGTATGATAGTCCGGTTACCAAAGGGGTCACCACACCTTGGATTTATTTTTGCTCAGCCAAGGGTTTTAACAAATTGGGTTGATTCTTAGTAGCCTTTACACTTTAAAATTGCAGAAACTTCACAATCCTGACATTGATACGAAGGTGCGCAGGATCAAGGAATGCGATAAGAGCTTGTCTACAAGTTCGTATTGTGGCTTGTTTAAAAAAAAAAAAAAACTTGCAGCATCTTTCTTTATTCTGGTAACAAGGCTGGGCAAAAGCAGAGGATGTGGACCATAGTCTCTTCCTAAGTACTACAAAGTCTACAACCAACGGATAATTTTTTTTCTTTGCCACAGGAAAATCGAGGCCAAAGTTGGATAGACTCCCAGCCATAATCTGATAAACTTCAGCTCTGTTTGGTACCCATACCCCTAATCAAAATATGGCTTTGTTTTCAGCAGTGTGTGTCAATAACTTTCCAGGCGTGGGTCCTGATTATTATTTTAGATTACTCCCGAAGTACAGAGAGAGATTGTCATATCATGACTTTTTTTTTTTTTTTTTAAACAGTGAGGAATAAGTGACAATTCCACATATTATGATACACAACTCTAAATTTAAGCATACTGTTACGTTTTTCTTGTCAGTTATTATATGCCAATGTGTTTTCATTTGCAGATTTAAATCTGCAGCACATCTTGAGGAAAGCGCACTTTAATGCGTAGGATTGTTTTATCCTCCCAAACTGAAGCCGCAGTTTGCCTGTGAGGTATAATTAGGCAGGTTATACACTGTATGGTAGGGTCTGGCCACTAAAAAGTTTAATTCCTTAGCAGCCGTGCCTCATGACTTTCACATCCATTCATAACTAAGGGTAAGAGTTTCAGACATTGTCTTCAGCAGGAGAGTGGACATGGGGCCTTGTAATGATCTGGTGAGCTTTGTGAAACCTGATGTTGGGGCAATGGCTTTAGTTTTAATTGCTTCCATATGTGGACTGTAAGAACCCCTTAAGTCAAATAGTACCCATACATATTTTAATTTTGTGTCGCAGGTAACTCTAGTTTCATTGATGTGCCAAGAGCCAGATGGATTAGACTTTAGTGAACTTCACAACTCTAGTTTTCTTGGGGTTTATTGCCAGGTTGTTCTGCAATGTTTAGGCATGAAAGGTAGTCTAAAAGATGTAGCAACCCAACAGGGGTCCTACTCACTAAAAGTAGACAGTTTGCATACAAAACATGGTTAGAACGAGATATCGAAGTTTTGGCGCATGGGTGTTTAAAGAGTCTAAATCATTGGACATGCTAGATACACAGAAATTGAACAGAAGGAGTGGGAGGGTTAAGTACGCACCCTTGCTTAAGTCCAGTTGTACGTATTTTCCTAGACAATTTTATACCATCTCCTAATTGCACACGCACCCATGTGTTCGAGTATAGGAGCTGGATAGCTTTCAGCAAGGTTGGCGAAATCTCAGCATCTATTAATTTCTGTCACAGTAGCTCTCTGAAGAGAGCCTGTCAAATGCTGCCTTGAAATCCATGAAGCAAGCATACAAGATGATTTTTGAGCTAAAGAAGATCTTTTCCATACTAATTGCAAGGGCTGCTAAATTCGATGACATGCTCTGCCTTGAGCTATTGACTGGCAATGACAATTTCTAGCAAATTGCCATAAACGATCTTGATTGGCATGACGGCCTTTAAGCTCCGATGAGAACACAAACAAATTGAGGTAATGATAGCTTCCAAATGTTCTCTTGCTGGAAGGGAGCAAATACAGGGCAATCCGACAAATGCCTCACAACATTCCAATGCGATGAAATTCAATTGTCAGAAACAAAAAATGGTGGCGTATGGTGGGCAAGCATAATATAGGATCTGGTGAAGACAAGAAAAACAATTTTCAATTTCCTGCAAGACATACACATTAGGTAGAAGCATTCATGGTAAATTAGGGAGCCCAACAGAAAGAAAAAAAATCCTTGACAAGGACACAGGCACGTTCCCTTCACAATAAGTGGAGAAATGCATTTATAAGGAATCTACTGAAGAGAAATGATGGCAGAAAAGCACAGCGGTGTGTTTAGGGTTCATTGCTTCACTGATAAAAAGTGAAGAAACAATGCCCACTAGATGCAAATGCAGTGAATTACAAGGTCAAAGTTATGACAGAGAAGTATTCCATGTGTTTTTCTTCTAGTACAATTAAAAGGCAACAGGCCTGTTGCTGATTTAACCTTTATTTAAATTCTCATTTTCTTTAAATAAAAGTCAATTGGTTAACTTTTTTAAATAAATCGGAAGAATGAGTGTTATTTACATCACCGATGACATTCCAGGATTATTCATATTAATGAAGATCCCATTATGGAATACCTTTTCCAGTAAACCCTGCGCATACTAAAAGGAGAGTAAGTTGTAAAGTGACTATTACCAAAGTTGGGTTCAAAATGGCAATTAAACTGTCTGCACCATCAACATGCCTTGTAGCATTTAAAAGATTATGACTGAAGCCATGGCCAATAGTCTGAAGTAAAATTAGGTTAGTTTCACCTGGGATACATTTTGTCTACATACACCTTAAATTAGATGAGCATTACCTAACATCAATACAGTTTGTATCACCACTGACTGTCTAGAAACAGACGTGGAGGGGTAGGGATAAACATGGTTATTTTTTAAGACATCGGGCTCCTCTGCAGGAAAAGGCACCAGCAAAAAACAACTTGTACTCAGTTGCAAATTTGTGTGTGCATGCCCTTTAAGAAAAATGTACACTTAAAAATGAATGCAATCAGATTAGTGATTTAAAATTTGCTATTTCCATCTTAATGTGAATGTAGAGGGTAACAAACCGCACACCAAAAACTTCATTGGCCAACAGACTAATGAGCGGACTAAAGATGATGCCGATTGAATGCACTGCGTTAAAGCCTTTAAAATGGTTTAGGCTTTCTATTATGGTGCAGGACTACTTTACAAAGCTGCATTACAAGAAGGTGTATCTAGTTTTTTTCCCCCCTATGTCAGACAAAATCTCTAGTTTACTGCTCAATGAAAATCTGTATTGCTGTCTCGATAGGAAAGGATTTCAAGATTAGGGAGGGTACATACATTGTAGGAGTCTGCTTTTCAAAACGAATTGAAACCAACCAAGTGATGCCACTAAAAAGTAAGATCAGACGATGTTGTAGCCACATTTGAAAGTAGCCCAATTTATTCCAAGGTCTTAAAGCGAAGTTCAGATGTAAAATACCGCAAGCCACGAAAAGGAGGAAAAAGCGCACGGATACAGCCTACCTTTAATATATCTTCTTCAGGATTTTGGCACCACTGTAAACTTTGGACAATGGAGAGCTTTCACATGGTCCTAAGAAAAATATTTGTTTGTCTTTTGTCCCTGGGTCAACTGATTTCAGGTAATTATCCCGAGAAAGAAGAGACAGAAAGTTCAATGGCAGTTTCCTCATGTTTCCGTCTAGCAATTTGAATAATCAGAAAGAGGATGTATTGTGCGCATCATAATAAAAGGTGTGAGCAGCTATAGCCACGAAATGCCACGAACCTGCTAGATTGGAAACCAAGGTCTACGAAACAGTCAGCACAGCAAGGTTCCTTCAGAGAACGGTGCAAAGCAGAAATCAATGTAAACATCCAAATAAGAGTGGAACTGGGGAAGCAAGAGATCTGATTATTACACAGTGAGCACCTAACTTGACCATTCTACAAAACGCAGAATCTGGGCAGCAATGTGAAGAAACCTTTGTTACGATAAGCTATAACATGTCAAATCCATCAATGGCCACATTATGGCTTGTAATGAAAATTCAGATGTAAAAAAAAAAAAAAAACTTCTGGTCTAGACCTCGATGTAATCTGTGAAAAAATTACTCATCTAAATACCAAAACACTTCCACAATAACTGAATTTTACAAATTAACTGATCAGAGCATAACACCCTTCCATATTTTATGCATATCACTGGACAGATCTTCATTGTTCCACTTCTAATCAAGCCTCATCATATAAGAAATATTATTGCAAGTGAAAAGAGTTCAATTTTGTTACATTTCAGCTCTTAGATGGCAGATTCACTCCAAAATCCGGGATCCCTCTGTTCATTTTTGGAACACCCCTTTGAAACCTTAATTAAGGTAAGCAATCTCCTTTTAGACGGTAGAACTACACCTTGTAACAACTAGCGCTTGCTAGAAGTCATTTACAATATTTTCATACGGCAAGGTTCATTATGGTTACTACATTTCACTTTACAAGCCACGATCTTCGTTCTAATAAATTTGCCTGCATCAACCCTCGGTCAGCATCATGAAAAAATATTGTACAATGTTTCACTGGTCACTTATTGTGAGGGGAAATGCTGTACATGCATTTAAATAAACTATAAAAACTTAAAATTATCGCTCAAAAGTATCTGATGTGTGTATATTCTATATATACACACACACACACGTATACACAAAAAAACCCACAGGTTTCAGGGACGTTCTAGTTAGAGATTAGCATTTAAAGAACCATTGATATTCACTGAAAAAAAACAGGTTTCAGGGACGTTATAGTTAGTTGGACATTTCACTCGTACAAAGCGTATAGTTTACCTGTAGGTGTAGTTTTGCAGCTTGATGACTTTTCTTGATTCACTATGCTGTGCATTATTCTGCCATCTAGTGGCTGGGTCCAGAATTGTAGTATTTTCTTCGTTTTTTTTCATGGCCTGGTGGGCATCGACATACCACCATTTGGTGTCCTGGAACGTCGAAGTGCTTTCTCCGGAAGTTCCCACCTTTGGTCGCTATCTTCGGATTCTATTTTTTTTTTGTAGTTTCCTTTTCTTTATTGCTCCTGTGTCATCTTCTTGGCGGAGGCGTGTGGGTTCACTAGTGAATCCAGAAAAGTCTTCAAGCTTCAAAACTCCGACAGGTAAGAAACTATACATTTTGCATGAATCTTTTCTGGATTCACTATGCTGTGCATAGACTTTGTAGCGGTTTGCTAGTCTTGTGGTGGCTAGGTGGAAGATTTATGCCGGTTTGTGAATATGTTGTAAGACCTTCTGTCCTACTTGTGCTTCTTTTTTCATCTGGATGTCCACGCAGTAGTGCTTTGTGAACGTGTGCACTGAAGACCATTTTGACGCTTGGCAAATGTGTTTGCTAGGAAAGCCACTGTTGCTCCTTTCTTCCTTGTCGAGTGAGTATGCGGTGCTCCTTGCAAGCTTTGACCTGACTGGAGCACAACTGTATGACTTGTGCAAGCCATCTTGCAATGGTATTCTTTGACTGGTCGTCCCAGAAAACTGTTTGCAAATGAAACAAAGAACTGCTTTGTATTCCTGCATTGCTTTGTTCTCTCAATATAGTACATGACTGCCCTTCTGGCGTCCAGGGTGTGCAATGCTCTTTCTGCTTGTGTTTGAGTTTTGGAAAAAAACTTGGTATTTGTATTGTTTGGGTAATATGGAACTTGGATACCACGTTTGGCATAAAATGTGGATCCGTTCTCATGACGACTCAGTCATTATGTATTTGGAAGTACGGCTCTTTAAGTGTTAGAGCCTGCAATTTACATACTCTACGTAGTGACATTGCCACTAAAAACGCTGTTTTTAGCGTGAGCATCTGTAAAGTTGCTTTATGGATTGGCGCCTTTATCACTTGTGCGAGTACCACGTTGAGGTTCCATGTGGGTGGTGGCACCCTTTTTGGAGGTGCTATTCTCTTCACTCCTTCCAGAAATCTCTTGATCACTTGTGATGTGAAGAAACTCTTCCCTGTTTCTCCCCTTGTGCAAGCTACGATTGCTGCCAAGTGTACCCTTATAGGTGCGTAGCCTAGATTCTCCTGTAGCAAATAGGTTTAGTATTTTAGTACGGTTTATTCCCTTGTGATCTTTCTTGAAAGTTTTTCCTTACGGCACCAAAGTGAGAAACGTTTCCATTTTGCAGTGTAATACTTGCTTGTTGTAGGTCCTCGCCTCAGAGTACTGCCATTGTGCTCTCTGGTAGTTTGAGGTGAGAGAATTCCAAGTCCTCAGGAGCCACGCTGCCAGGCTTAGACCCTCTGGTTCTGGGTGTAGCACCTTTCCGTTTTGCAGAGTTAGGAGGTCCCTTACAGTTGGGGAACTCGTACCTTGTGCCTGTGACATTTCCATTATCTGGGAGAACCAGGTTTGCCTGGCCCACTGTGGTGCTATGAGCATCAGTGTCATGCGGCTGTTCCTGCACTCTAGTACCTTGTGCAGTAGCTGTATCGGGGGGAAAAGCGTAAGCAAATGTCCCTAACCAGTCTATCCATAGCGCATTCCCTAGGGACTGTGCGCACGGTTGTCTGGATGCGAAGTGTTGGCATTTTGCATTTTGGGGTGTTGCAAATAGGTCGATTTGCAGAGTCCCCCACTTTTTGAAGATTTTCTGAATCTGATTGATTCATCTCCCATTGGTGGGAAGCTGATGTTTGTCTGCTCAGTCTGCTTCTACATTGTCCTTCCCTGGAAGATGAATTAGATTCTAGTAAGTCTATGTTCCTTGGGATAGCCCATCTCCATAGCTCCTGAGCTAGGATTGAAAGGGTTATGTTCCTCCTGGTTTGTTGATGTAAAACATTGTGGTTGTGTTGTCCATTTGAATCAACACCCTCTTTCCGTAAAATTCCTTCTGAAAGGCTTTTAAGGCTAGGAACACTGTTTTTAACTCCAGGAAGTTGATGTGCTTTATCGCATCCTGCTGGGTCCGTAAACGCCTTACCCTGAGGTTGTTTCTGTGGGCTCCCCACCCCAGTTGGAAGCGTCTGTTGTAATGGCCACTGTAGGAGTTGGTTGTGTGAAAGATCTCTCCTGTGTTAGGTTTTTCCTGTTCCACCATGTCAACTCCTGAACTGTTTGCGTGACAACCACTAGATCCTCCCAACTCCCTGTTGCTTGACCATTGTTGAATCCATACCTGGAATGGTCTCATGTGCAGTCAAATGTTTGGGACTAGATGAATGCATGAAGCCATCATCCTTAGTAATTTCCCCACTGTCCTCACTGTTAGAGCTTACCCCTTGCGGTATAGATGTGTCTCCTTCAGTATTGCTACTGCCCTCTTTGTGCTTGGGAACACTTTCCCTAATGTTGTTTTGATTTCTGCCCCTAATAATATTTTCACCTGCTCTGGTGTTATTGATGACTTTTCCCAATGTATTGAGAAACCGAGCTGGAACAAAGAGTCTATGACCCTTTGTATGTGCTGTTAAGAAAGGTTGTATGTGCTTGCTCTTACTAGCCAGTCATCTAGGTATGGGTAAACGTGTATTCCCTGCCTTCTTAGGTGGGCTGCTACTGCTGCTAGACATTGTGTGAACACTCTTGGTGAAGACTGGAGTCTGAACGCTAGTATTGTGAATTGGTAGAGTGTCTAGTTTACAAATCTGAGTAGGTTTTTGTGTCGATTGTTCATGGGGATATGCAAGCAAGCGTCCTTTAGATCTATAGTTGCCATGTAGTCCCCTACCTGTATTTGAGGTATTGCTTCTTGTAGGGATGTCATTTTGAATTTGAGTCTTTATGAACTTGTTTAGGAACCTTAAGTCTACTATAGGTCTTAATGTTCCGTCCACCTTCCATATGAGGAAGTACGTTGAATACACCCCCTTGTTCCTTCCTTGTAAGGCACCCTCTCTATGGCCCTCTTGTGTAGAAGTTCTTGTGCTTTTTCGAGCAAATGCGAGTTCTTTTTGAATGAACCTTGTTTTTTGGTTTCTTGCATGGTGGTGGTTTTGCTAGTTCTATGCAGTATCCGTATTGTATTACATTTAATATCCATTTGTCGGATGTCATCCTCTTCCACTCATGGAAGAAGTTCCCTATTCTGCCTCCCACTGGTGTTACATGTTGGAGGTATTCCTTGTTTGGGACCTGTTTGTCTAGGTCTGTTGTTGCACCCTCTGAGATTTTTTAGTGTGTGCACCAAGGTTGTAGTGCAGTCACTTGGAGGTGGGTTGCTGTCCCCCCTCTTTGCTGTTGGCCTCTTCCTCGAGCGCACACTTGAAACGATTGCTTCCCCTTTTGGTATTGCAAACCTTGTTGTTGACCTTGTTGCTGACCCTGGGTCCTTCCTTGGTAACCTTGCTGAAAGGTCTGGTGTGAGGCTGGTGACTACCTATGCCTGTTGGTCTCCGCGATGGTGCCCCACCTACGCATACCTCTGAATTGTAGTGCCCCCATGGACCCTGCAGTTTTTTCATTCTTCAGCTGAGTTAGCTTGTCATCCACAGCTGTCCCGAACAGTTGTTCTCCATTGAATGGGGAGTTCAAGATGTTACTCTGAACCTCTGGTTTGAACCCTGAGATTCTTAGCCAGGCGTGTCTTCTCTCTAACCCCGATCATCATCTGCCTGCTTGCTGTCTCCGCAGCATCGAGGGCTTATTTCAAACATGTATTGGCTATGTTTTTTCCCCTCTTCCACCAAGTGGCTTGCCCTTCTTTGGAACCAGTCTGGCAGATTCTTGAGCAGTTCGCCTACCTCTTCCCAGTGATGGTATGCATGCCTATTGATCAATGAGTTAAGAGTTTGCAATGCGCCACTGAATAGTGGCACTTCGTTCCATCTTTCTCCCTGTGAGATCCATCCTTTTGCTCCTTGTCTGGTGGTGGGCCCACGTTAGTTGAAACATTAGCACGCTTTCTGGCTGTGGAAGTTATTATAGAGTCAGCAGGCACTGAACCTCTGATTTACATTGGGTCCTTTGAGGAGTGCTTGTACTTTCTCACCCCTAGGTGCTACTGCCTCGCATGTGGCAGGTTCCTTAAAGGCTTCCTTGCCTTGGTCCAGCACACTTGGGAGCATGGGCAGGAATTGGCTTCTTGTCTGTGTGGGCAGCAAGGTTTCTAGGAGAAAGCAGGACTGTGGCTTTTCCTCCTCTAGCTGTACTCAATAGGTGTCAGAAACCCTTCTTTATTACTGGATTGTACATCCCGATGTAGTCTGGGGATTGAGGGCCTCGAAGGGTATGTTTCTACCCCTTCTTCTGGCCGGTCTGAGTCAAGATCTTGCCACTGCATGTCTCGTGTCTCCGAGGTCGCCGAACAGTGGTAGGTTTGGCCCTCTTATCCCTCGGCTTTGAAGTAGTATTCTTCTTTATCCTCTTAGTCAGCCGGCTCTGGGGTTGTAGGAACCAGAAGTTCCTAGAGGTCTTTTTTGGGGAATGTGGAGATTTTCAGAGGGATCTTGAATTACTTCATAGTCTCGTCAAAATCTTTCTTGCATTGCAAGATACTTGCCATTTCGGCATCAAGCCTCTTTCTTCTTGAGCTTGTGCTTGGACGTGGAGATCTTCGAGCTTTCTTTTGGTGCTTGTCGACGTTGAAGTCGAAGCTTGTTTCACCCTCTCTCTTGGACGTCGAGGATTCCTTCTCGTGACTGCTCTTCGATTACTTCAACCTTTCCAGGGTTTTCGCTGTCTGGGAGTCCTTGTCAAAGGAACCAACGTTATGTTTGTCCTTAGACGAGCTCGCAGTCACCGAATGTTTCAAGGCCAGGGCTGTTTTTGAGGACTTTGAGCCACTCCTTCGGGGCTCGGTGGACTGTTTTGTGGTCGCTGTCTCTTACCTCTTTTGGAGTTCTTTTTCTGGCGTCGACGAGGGCCCTTCGGCGACTTTGTCTTCTTCCTCGCTGGAGAGGCCCAGGTCTCGAAGCGATGGTGTTGGTCCTTGACTCTGCATGTTGTAATTGGCTCTTCTTTGTCTTTCCCTCACCCTCAAGGTCTTCGGGGTGAACGCAGAACAGGCGTTGCATTCTTCGGAGCGGTGGTCAAGCGGCAGGCAAAGATTACAGACCAGTTGCTGGTCCTTCTGTGCGTACTTTTGGTGGCAATTGGTGCAGAACTTGAATGGTGTCTTGTCTATTACAGCGCCCAGGGAGCCCCCTGTGTGCATTCTCCGTCGGACGTCGAAGTTTGAGTTTTTTTTCTCTTCTCTGCGTCCCGGTTCCCCGCCTCGAAACCCGGTGTGTCAATAAGTTGTTTTCCTGTTCTAGCTGATTTGTGGATTCTTCTCTCCAAAGTTCTGGTCTCTATCCAGACCCAAAGGCAGAAAAAAATAATCTGAAGATGGCAACCAAAAGTGGGAGCTTCCGTAGGAAGCACGTAGACATCACAGAAGGACACCAAATGGTGGTATGTTGACGCCCACCAGGCCACGAAAAAGAAAAAATACTGCAATTCCATACCTAACCACTAGATGGCAGAATGCACAGCATAGTGAATCCAGAAAAGATTCATGCTGCAAAACTAACTATAACTTGCGCTCCCACAATGCACTGCTGAGCAGGCCTAGGGGATCAGGGTGTTTCTACCCTGCCCCCTTTCCTTGTTTTTCCATTTTTTTTTTCTGTTTTCTTGTGACTGTTTTACCAAGTCACAAGATGGTTACCAACACTTCTTGGTTTGGAGTGTTGACAGCCAATAAAAATGAAGCTCGTGCTGAGGAGGGTTCGCGAATCCTTCTCGGCCACCAGATAGATATTTTTTATTTCTGAATTTCTCAGAACTACTGAACAGATTTACACTATCCAAAAAAAGGTCGTTCTGAACCAAGAGCTATCTTTTTGCCAAATTTGGAGTTCAGGCTGTAGCTTTGTCTTAAGTTCCAATGGAAATTAACATGTATAAACCCCCCCCCCCCTTTCCCCCCCCCCCCTCGCTCAACGAATCGCCCTGATACTCTCAAGACAGGAGCTGACCCGAGTGAACCATTAGTTTTGAAAATTTCACAGGGATTCGTCAAACGGTGCCAAAGATACTGGCAAAAGAAAAAACGCTTAATGAATAGAAACGAGGTCCTAACTAGAACTACCCACTGGCTATTGATATAGAGCTAGATAGATATACATCTTTCAAAGCATGCAGTCATAAAGCAGCTTACTCTAACTGCTGGTGCAAGCTTTGGGCATTTTACCAGCATCGCCCATACTGATTTCCAAAAGCCAAAGATTCACGCTGCACTCCCGGGAACTTCTTGTTGCCAGATTTTTATTTCCAATAGTCATCCACATCTCACCACACAACTGCAACGCGTTTCAATTATTACAGTCTTGTTCGCGGCTAAAAAAAACAAAAGTCCTTTGCTCTTCCATATATACATAGACATACACATACACTGTTACATACAAACCAGTAGATTATGTACAGGATCTCGAGCAGGAGGAAGAATTGGCTAGAGGCGAAAACAAGTTAGATACACCCCCCCCTCTCTTAACAGATGTACAAAGGTTGGTCAACAAGTTCTGTCCTTAACTCTTACTCACGGGGTCCGTGCTTGTAATAAGGGGGGGGGGGGGGGTCACCTTCTGATCAAGATGCAACCTTCTCTTTTAAAAGGGTGAGTACAAGGAGTAGGATTGATTAGTATGCTTGACCTAGACCCGGGGCCTAAGTTGTATGACATGGCTGTTATAGACAGACAGGACAGTGATCATAATGCACTGGTCAAGGGGTTGCTGTTTTTTTAATAAAACACATTGGTCCAATGGCCCTGCCTATAGTTCTACCACAAACAGGCAGATCAAATGGCCCCGTGTAATTTCAGATGAGAAGACGTAAGCCGGTATCAATACAGAGGTAGCCCAAACTCTTCGTTATGGGAGATTCTACTCAATGAATTAAGAATTGTGACCAATTTCTCCTATTTCCTAACAACCATAAAGAGCTACTTCTGTAGACAGCGTCAAACCAACTTTGGCATAAAGACAAGCCCCGATAGAATGGGAATTGTAGACAGGCTAGAAAAGCACAAATTGCTGTGAAGAAAGGAAATAGCAGGGACAAAGAAGAGCCTTCATTAAGACATGTCGTGGCAAAGAGAAGTTGGGAGAAGGAGAACTGGCGTATCCAAGCAGAGATGTCCAGAATTAAAGATTGCCAGCTTTTCTGGCATTTACTCTCTAAAATAGCAGTCCATTTGGTTTAAGAGGAAGACTTCTTGATTCAACCACGTCTGGGAAGGTTACTTCCGGAAATTATAAACTGGGGACGGTAGGAGGTTGGATAATGAGAATATTAAGGATGGATTGCATTGTTTATTTGAGTCAGAAGCAAGGGATCCAGTTATTTTTACCTGGGAAAAGAATTTCAATTTTTGTGACGCTAAATTTGCAAATCTATGCTGCAATATCCTGGGGAGTCTGAATGTGGCTGCAAATAGTACATTGAAATCTGGAGAAGACCACAGCTAGACAGAATACACGGAGATCTTACTGTTCCAAGCCAAATCTATGTTTTTTTCCCTCCACTCTATTTTTAATGGTGTTCCATTTACTACTCCTCATATGGAAGGAAGTTACAATCAGGTCGAGACACCTGTAGGTTGTTTGTGGATCTCAAATCAGCCTTTGACTACATCAATCATACCAAATTATGGGTCGCCTTGAAGGATCTTGAGATGCCTAGCGGCCTGATAGTCCGACTGCATAAAGACAATTACGCCCAAGTCAGGCGGAGCATTAGCAAAGATCGAACCAAAAATATAAGTGTTTCAAAAGAAGGCCGTCGAGTTTGTTTTTCCACTCCAACCTTTTTTTTACCTTCTATATGAATGGGCTTATCAATGGATTGTTTGATTGTGGGAGTGATCCCTCTAAATTAGCAGGTAGTCAATTCCCGCTCTCCTCTTTGCAGACAGTATGCTGCTAATTTCTAAAACCACAATGGGCATGCAGAATATCTTAAATTGGTTCACAACAGCCTACAATGATTGTGGCCTCGAGATCAATTGTTCAAAGACCAAGTTCATGGCTTTTAATCCTCAAATCTTTTAAAGGGAAAATGAGGCCGGGCTCAAATATTGTAGAGCAGGTCGAAGTCTTGCATTATTCGGGAGGTAAATTAACCATAATCTGACATGGTCTGCCCCGATACAAACAAGCATTAAAAATGCAATAGGTCTCGCCTGTCATTAAGTTAAAGCCATTTGCTTTGCTATACAATATTATTACCAAAGCAAATGGCTTTAACTTAATCAAAGGCGAGCCCTATTGCATTTTCAATGCTTGTTTCGTAAAAGATACAAAAATAAACAAAGCTTGCCTCAGCGAGTCTGTCTCGAGGCAGAAGGGTCTCATGTGTCATTACTATGACGAGGAGGACTTTCCGACCTAAGAGTAATGAAGATCACCGGTAAGTAATTCATGCCGTTGGGCTACGAGATGTGTTTTCGTGCCTCAGGTGTGTTTTATTTTACATCGTACAATGCGTCCCATACAGCACAGCTACATTAGAGATTCGTTAGCACTTGCATTCTGATTACCCTCTGCCAAAAGTTCCTCTATGCCACACACAAGCGTTTTGTGCCTCCTGGTTCCATTTCCCAAAATATGCTTTAAAAAATCCCAGTGCCAGTCGCTAATCCGAATTAAAAACTACCAATAAAGTTTCCAGAAGGAATAACGAAAAGCTTTTAGTAACTGGCAGCGGCTTCATGTGATTCGGCAAAATGGCAAGGGTTTTAATTTAAAGAAAAAAAATGGCTATGCGCCTGGAAATAAGTTGCTGTAACTCGCACGCTGAAAAGCACCAGACATTCCTACATAAGAACGACTGTTGCGGCGGTAGCTGCTGCATCAGAATATCGTAGCTTACCCAGGTGTAGCAGCTGAACTTCTTTCAGCGAGGTCGATTAACAGGCGTGAGATTTACACGGAAACGTGTTGAAACGAATTCTATTGTTACGGTCTGTTCAGAGAAAGTTTAATTTATTTCTCAAAGTTTCCTACATGCCATTTCTCCAGATAACAAGTTGTCGCCGTGAGAGTGAACGCGCATGGTGCGCGTTCTTCTTAAACGCTGCGAGCGCGGATAGGAGATGTGCGTGCACATCGCCTGTCCGGGCGCGTGCCATCTCCCGTCTCCCTTCGCTAGCAAAACTGACTATAGGTCTCGCCAAGGCGAGCAACGCATGCGCTGCATCGCTAGGCGAGACCTAAAAAGAACAGCCTTCCCCTCGAGCATGTGGACAGTGCAAATATTAAGACACTAAATCAGCATGGAACAATTGTGTCTAGAGGTGGAGGACAATAAATGTATAAGATCACTTTTAAACCTTCCAATGAACATGCCACTATTTCCAGTACATTTAGACATAGGGTTAAAAAGAATTACACATATTGCTGTTTGGAAAGTTTGTGTGTTCTGGGTGAGACTCTGGATGAGTAACACTTAGATCCCAGTCAAGGAGGCGGTAGCTGAATTACAAAGACTTGAAAAACAGGCCGGGCGAGTGGTCTGGTTTAGGGAGGTTTGTATAGAGGCACTGACAGGGGGGGTGGGGGGTGGTGGTTGTCAGCAGCTCTGATTAGTCGAAGAGCCAGGTCTTGAGAGCCTTCCTGAAGGTATTTAGGGAGGGGGCGCGTCTGTTGTCTGCCAGTAGCTCGTTCCCGGTCTTAGCCGCAAAGTGGGAGAAGGATCTTGCGCCTGTTCTGGCTCTCTGGATGCGTGGGGTTTCGGCCAGTGCGAGGTTGGAGGATCAGAGGTTTCTTTTGGGTATGTGGAAGTTGATTCTGTCGGGGAGGTATTTGGGTCCGGCGTTGTGTAGGCATTTGTAGGCGTGGGTGAGGATCTTGGAAGGTGACTTTTCTCCACAGGGAGCCAGTGGAGCTTTCGTAGGTGTTGGCTGATGTGTTGGTGCCGGGCGATGCCAAGGACGAGTCTGGCGGCGGTGTTCTGTATCGTCTGGAGCTTGCGGAGTAGAGACTTGTTTATGCCGCATAGAGGGAGTTTCCATAGTCCTGTCTGCTGGTGATGAGTGCGTGGGTGACTGTTTTTCTTGACTCGGGGGATCCACTTGAAAGTTTTGCGAAGGGTTCGAGAGTTTGAGACCCACAAACTAATTTAGATCTTCTCATCCGTGAAATACTCCAATTTGGCTTGTACTCGGGCCTTGGCATCAATTGGCACGAGTCCGTGATCTTCCCCCTCACCCCCAGCACGAAAGCGTGGGAACTTGAGTTCCCTCTGGAGCGGTGTACAGATTCAGTCAAGTATCTGGGCATCCACATACACCTAGATGCTGAACAAATCGTCCGCCTCAACTATGGACGTGCTGTCCACACTCTAGAAGCGCAAATTGACAAGTTGCTCAGACTGCCACTGTCCATCACTGGCACTTATCAAAATGATTGTGTTCCCTACATTTTTAGATCTTTTTCACAACATTTCCATTCCCCTCTCAAATAGTATTTTTTTGACGCTCCGTTCTCACTTGATATGACTGGTCTGGAGGGACAAGCGGGCCTGTGTTCGCTGGCAGGTTATGACCCTTCCCTACGAAAGAGGGGGCTATGGTATCTCCGACTTAAGTTTATATTATATAGTTGCCCAGTGCAGCTATGCACATGCATGGTATCACCCAGATGCCAGAATCCCTTATCTTCGCCCAGAGGCTGATCTTGTTCTTCCCGAGCAATTGGCAGCAATCCTCCCCAAGGGCCTCCCCCGAGACCCGAACAGCATTCAAACGGTCTCCACGACCAGTTGGACCTGGGAAAAACTCAGGCGGGTCACGGCCACCCTCTACTCCACAGCCTTGCCACTCCCTAATGCCCGATGTCTGCCGACCACAGGTGAGCGACTAATGCAGCGCACCTTCACTAAATTGGACGTTACTAAAATTGGTGACCTGTTCCCTGACAGCCACGCTTTCGAAACAGATGACTAGTCTCGATTCCCTGATGCCACCTTTATGAACAAATTTGTGCTAATGCGGGTTTGCTCTGCGCGCCACATTCCCCGACTTCCCCCTCGAACCACAATCATTCACTCCTCTCTCGCTAGTCATGGAGAACGACCAAGGTGTCCATCTCATCTCCAAGCTATACAAAGCTTGTGCAGCCCTCATCCCCCTCAATGATAAGAACCGTAGGGACTGGGAGGGAGATTTGGGTAGCTCGATAACCGACTAGCAGTGGGCTGCATGCTACGTTGTCACGAAAAAGGCCTCCCTCAATAGACGACACAAGTTGATTCACTTCAAATTTCTCCGTAGAATATACGTTACTCCGGCTAGAGTCCACAAAATAGACCCCTCCAAGCCCCACAACTGCCGTAAATGCGACGCCTCACACGTGGACTTCGCACACATAGCTTGGACCTGCCCACTTATACACTCCTTCTGGAAGGAAGCACACAAAACACTAGGATATATGATCAACTTACCCGAAATTGCCCTCTTAGGATACATAGTTAACTTCCCCAAAAGGTTAGAAAATTTGCGGCCATTTGTCTCCTATGGGCCAAAAGAGAGGTGGCCATTCACTGGGGCAGTAAGACCGCACCTACAATTAAAGGTTGGATGGGCAACCTGGCTTCTTGCACCATGAGGAGTGAGGTATATGCCACCACAGTACCATCTACCTCGCGGCCCAGGAACATATGGGGCCCTTTTAGAGCCTACCTTACATCCTTGCAGTGCGACCCTCCCTCTCAGTTGGAACAGGGCATTGTCCCCACTGGGGTGGGTTAGTTGAGATATATACATCACACATCGGGCACTATGTGTTCAGTTTCTTTATGACCTTCATAGTATTCACAGTTTTTGCTGCAGGTGTTGGGGAGGGGGGATTTCTCTATGGTCTAGGCTATTGTATGCTTCGGAGGGTATTGTCCACCGCATATTCGATGTTGCATTGAATACGGCTTTACTTTTTGATGTGTTTTTCCTAACTGATCCAAACTGTATGTACAAACTCCTTCATTGTTCTTGGACAATGACGGTGTATATCATTATGAATCAAGATATTTTGACAAAACGCTAAAGACAGTTATTAAAAAAAAAAGTTTTGCGGAGGTGTTGAAGCAGCTGGAGGTGACCTGTCGGTTCATGGTGAGGGATGAGTCGAGAATGATGCAGAGGTTTTTGGCGTGGTCTGAGAGGGTCGGTGGGCTTCCGAGAGTGGTTGGCCACTAGGTGTTGTCCCATGCTGATGGGGTGATTCCAAGGAGGACGACTGTCTATTCGGCGTTGAGCTTTAGACAGCTGTTGGTCATCCAGACTGCAACGTCCTGCATCCCTTTCTGGAAGTTGAGCCTGGCGGTTGTGGGGTCTTTGGTGAGGGAGAGGATGAGCTGGGTGTCGTCTACATAGGATACAATGCTGAGGCCATGTTGTCGGACGATGTGAGAGGGGGCCATGTCTATGTATGGAATAAAAAAGTGATTACTGAACACTTTCTCCGGATGCGGACTAGTCTTTTGGGGACTATATGCTCAGATAGCACATAGGAGATTGGACTAAGCAATTTGGACCTTTTGCAGATAATGTATTGATCAAGGAACCCTATAAATACTTATCTTTGGTGTTTATGAGAGTGAATTGGATAGAGCTACTTGTGTAGATCTAAAAGGGCAATACTCAAGGTGGGTGAGTATTTGACACCATGCGAGCACCCAACACAAAATGGAATATCATTGATTTATAGATGTTGAAGAGGGTTGGGCTAAGGGATTACCCTTGTGGGACTCCGCAGGTTATTTTCGTGGGATTCGAGAAGGGTGACAGGCTGATTATTTGGCTTCTTCCGGTGAGGAAAGATCGGATCCAATCTAGGGCTGTTCCTTGAATGCCGGTGTAGTGTTGTCTGGTGATGAGTGCGCGGTGGGAAACTTTGGCAAAGACGGATCAGTAGGATGAGGAGTGGCCTTGGTCCAGGAGGGTGCAGATGTCTGTGGCGGCGAGTAGGGCAGTCCCAGTGCCATGGTTGCTTCAGAATCCGGACTGGGACGGGTTGAGGATGACGTTGTCTTCGATGAATTGTGTCAGTTCCCTGTTGACCATTTTCTCTGCGACTTTGGCCGCGAAGGGGATGAGCGAGATGAGCCAGTAGTTTGAGGTCGGTGGGGTTGGCTGTGTGTTTCTTGAGCATGGGGCCCGACTTCTGCGTGTTTCCAGTCGTCTGGGAACGTGGTGCTGATGGTGCGTTGTAGTTTGGTGCGATGGCAGTAGCAGCGGCTTTGTTAGATGTGAGGTGGGCAGGGGTCCCCCGAGTGGATTCCTTTCATGATCGTGGCGGTGTCATCGGCTGTGGTTCAGGTTCAGATGGTGGGCTGGCTGGCTGGTTGGGGGGGTGGGGGGAGGGAGGGGCAATGAAGTTGCCGTAGAGGTTTTTGCTCGAGGTGGAAGAAGTTTCCAAGCTTGTCGCAGAGGTCTTGGGACCGGGTAATGTCTGTGGCTTTGCTGTGGGGGTTGCTGAATTTCTGGATGACGATGAAGAGTTCCTTGGAGTTTGTGGACTTGGCTAGGATTTTGTTGTGGATGAAAGTGCTTTTAGTGGTTCTGTTTTGGTTGTGGTAGTCAGTCATGGTGTCCTTGTAGGTGGTGTGGTTTTCGGGTGTCTTGAAGTTTCTCCAGTTCTTCTCCAGGCGTCTGCAAGTGTGTCTGGCTTCTTGGAGGGGAGTGGTGAACCAGGCGGGTTTCCTGGGGCTGGTGAGATGCAGATTATAGGTCAAGGAGAGGTGTTGTCCTAACGGCTAGGACAGTCGACCTCGAATCTGGGGAACTGAGTCTCGGCAATGACGCTGTAAATCCTGTGATTCTGGGCACATCACTTAATCTCCCCGTGCCTAACCAAAATAAATGTGTATCTTCATGAAACGTAACTGGTGCTATGAAAGCACTCAGATGCCAGATTCAGGTCAAGTTTGCGCTATATAAAACTCTGCACACACAAAAAAAAACAAACAAAAAAAAAAACAATTCAATCCGGGGAAGAAATGTCAATGGCCAGACTACCTGCATTCCTGGGTTAATTGACTCCAGAATGGTGCTGTCTATGGAAGGCGAGAGGCAACTACTATGCTGTAATTACATCATACGAGGAGACACATCAGAGCTCAATGAGGCGTGCAGGAATATTTGCACACTCACATGACAAGGAAGAACTGCTCCTGTGAGTGTGTGGAAGCTCATCCAGTGTGAAATAATTAGGAATGACCCAAAAGGGGACTATTGGCATGCCAAAAACTACTACAAACGTGATTGCAACCAGTTAAGGTAGATTTTCAACAAGACTGCCGGAGAAACAAGTATTCTACTTTGATAGTCGGCCCCTCCTCCTTGCCTGCGCTGCAATCTCCAATGGGAGTGCAGTTTCATGAATTTAAAAGGAACTGTGATAGTGAAGTGTCATTGTTACAAGCATTGATACTGGCAAAGTTGCCAAAACAGGTCTGCTTATTGTGACCAATAAATAGCAGTATTGACCCAGAGAGTGCCCGGTCTTCTGTTTGGAGAAGTATACTGAATGTTTATGTGAGTTCACTCTCAAGCAGGTGCACTCGTCTTGAAGGAGTTCGGCAACATGGGTGAAGTTGGAAATGGATATACAGTCAAAGAAAAGGTACTATTCAGACAGAACTCAAAATGCTAAATGTGCAAAAAAAGAATTCTATAAAATACTCAATGAATTTCGTAAACCAAATTGCCTAGAAGGAACTCATCCCGTTACTCAAGATTTCACAGACAAACTGGCAATTCATTACATGGACAAAGCAGACACGTTGGACGCATACTTCAAACCAAGACAACGCACTAGACTAATCCTTTTACAAAACAATCCAAGAATACTCTAACCCAGCCTCTCCGTTCCTTACAAAACATCTCACACAATGAATTTATGGACCTGGTCAAAGCAAGCAGCCCTGTCGGCAGCCCTGCTGACCCGTGTCCAGCGCAAACTTTCAAGACTATTATTATTAATTATTATTTTTTTAACCACCTCTGTCACTCCAGTAAAAAAAATTAAAAAAAAAAATTCAAGATTCCTTAACAACGGGAATATTTCCAGAAATTTCAAAAAGTAATACATACGCCCTTTACTGAAGAAAAACTTGGACCTGCTGAACCCTGACAACTACAGACCCATTAGAAATGGGCAAACTGATAGAAAGATCAGCGTTCGCCTAGATGTCACAATTCGTTTAAGAGAACGCCATACTTTCAGACTTCCAAACAGGATTCCGTCTGGGAAAAGGCATAGATCCTGCCCTCCTTGCCATCTGGGATGACCTGAAGAACACAGTAGACCGCAACAGGGTTGCTCCACTACTCCTCTTGGACCTCTCGGCAGTCTTTGACACGGTTTACCATGACACACTGAAACGAATACTCTACGATGCCGGCATAGAGGGGACTGCTCTAGACTGGATCGCGTCCTACCTTCGAAACAGAACTAAGTCATCCATACCCCCACCTTTCTTGTCCAAACCATACTACACAAAAGCAGGGGTCCCTCAAGTCTCTTATCTCGCCCATGCTTTTCATCATCTACATGAAGTCATTAACAGCACTGATCAATCAATTTCACCTCATGTGCTATAACTATGCAGATGACACACAAATACTCCTTCAACTGGAATGCCGCAAAGACACTGGAAACTCCAATTTTCAGTTGTCTCAGAGCCGTGGATCAATGGATGACTTGGAGCCATCTCAAATGTAATGCTTCCAAAATTGAAATACTCACGAGTGGCGATTGGAAACATTATGACTGACTTGCTGCCTGGCCTGATGAATGGGGATCACCACCTAAAGTATCGAAGGAAGTAAGAAACCTCGGAGTGACCATGGACTCCAAGCCATCTATGAATGCCCAAGTGGACAAACTATCACAATCAAGCTTTGTCACTGTAAAAACGGACAAATCTTCCCCATTTGGGATTTCCATACAAGGTCCAAGCTACCATCTCCCTTGTTCTGTCCAAACTAGATTACGCCAATAGCCTCTACCACGGACCACCTCTAATGACCATGAAAAGACTACAACAGATTCAGAACTCGGCTGCCAGACTACGCTTGCATATCAAACCGCGAGACCACATCTCACCTGTATTGGTTACCAGCTGCTAGAAGATCCACGTTCAAGCTTGTTTGTACCACCCACAAAGCAATACATGGAATAGGACCACTCTTCATCAGGAATAAAATCACCAAACACCTTCAACAAAGGAACCTCCGCTCTAGAGTGGCACCTCGCCTCAAAATCCCATGATACAAGGAAAAAAACACGGGTGGCACATCCTTCTCTGTTCAAGCAGCCAAACAATTGAACTCTTTACCCCCCCACACATAAGATCCAAGGACAACCACCTTATCGGCAGAAAACTACAGGAATTGGCTCTTCCACACATTAGCACCATACGCAAACAGAAATATACAGCATATCCCTCTGTGTAAAAGCATTTGTTTGTACTAAATATATGTACCTATCTGTGTATTGCAATGTATAAACATGTAGAATATTTGTTAAAAAAATACATTTAAAAAAAATATATATATATTTTTTAATTTTATTATTAATTGTTAACAAAAGTTGTAAGTTTGCACGTTTCACATTAACAATGTAAATTGCAATCATATTCCAAAAACCTTAGGACTTCATCAGAACGATTATGCAACAAATAAATCTTAGTGGTAATTACTCTTCTGACAATATTCTCATATGTTTCCAATTGTCTCACCTTCCGATGTTTCTCCAGACTGCGCCCTAGGAGGCTCACAGATGTACCCTAAATGTATTCCACCCTCCCCATATTTTAGTCCATTTGCTTGGACACCCTCAGTTAATATAAACTGATTTTTCAATTATCATAACACCATCCATGTCATTACACCAGGCTGCAATCGTCTGTATTTCCTCCGAACCCCATCTTTGTGCGATGTTCCGCTTTGCCACCATTATCCCCAGTGTAACCCACACCTGAGCCAGGAGCGTAAGATCATTTGATTCCCACATGTTCAGTAGGCATCTCCTGGGCTCTGGCAGCAGTGATACTCCCTCCACCTGTGCTATTGTCCGCATAACCCTGGCCCAGTATTCCGCAATTCTCCAACATCTCTTGACCACTTTCTCCTAAGTACCACAGTGGGGTCTGGTAAGTTATTGACTAGCTTTCGATAGGTGAATGAAGTAGCTCGCCTGTGATCTGTTAGTAATCTATCTTCTAGAGGAGTAGCTTCCGGTACCTTAACTCCCACTGGGAGGGAAGCTTGTAGCGTGTGCTTGATCTGCAAGTAACAAAATCTTTCTGATGCTGCCAGTTGGTATTGGTCCTGAAGACGCTCAAACGTGATTATTTCACCTTTACTTCACATATCGCCCACTGTGGAGATGCCAATTGCATCCCAGTGAGCGAATCCCTTGCTGTTCCTAATTCGCCCCAACCGTTTAGTGTCCCATAAGGGAGTAAGTTGAGTTATAACACCCCGCCAGCCCAACTTAGTATGTGCCTTATGCCAAAGAGCAATAGTGTGTTTTGTGGGATCAAGCAGAGGGGGCTCGCCTCTTGTTGTATAGTGCCGACATCATACCTTCTACCCCAAGTTTCTGTCTATTAGCTTTAAAAGCAGGGTCCGCTTGTGGGGCATGTATCCATTGGTTAACGATCGTCAATTGGGCTGCCCAGTAGTACAATTGTATGTTTGGGAGCGCAATTCCCCCATCGTACCATCCCTTTACCAGTTTGCCCTGTGCAATTCGTTCTGGTTTGTTCCCCCATAGCAAACTAGAGACCTGAGCCTCTATTGCCTTGAAATAACGTGGTGGTACCATGAAAGGTGCATTTTCTAGCACATAAAGGAATCAAGGAAGCGCCATCATTTTAAAAATCGCTGCCTTACCCAGGAGCGTCAATGGTAAAGTGCCCCAATGTGTCACATCCCGTCAGAAACGCTCCAGATGAGGTATGAGATTTAGCTTATAGAAGGCCTCCGGACTTGCAGTTATATTGATTCCTAAATATTTAAATGTGTCATTTGCGAATTGCAGTGGGTAGTCCTTGGGGAGCCGAGGGGGCGGTCCCTTTAAAATAAACAAAACTGATTTGGACCAATTTATGGTATATCCAGACGCACGACCAAAAAGCTTACAGATATTAAGTAGCGCCTCAATTGAGCGATTGGGGAGGCCATATACAGTAGCACGTCATCTGCGTATAACGAGATGCGATCCTCCCAATCCGCTGTCCATCTCAGTCCCCTAACCAATGGTTGCCCATTTAATCCATGCCGCCAACGGCTCAAGGACTAGAGCAAACAAGAGCGGCGACAGTGGATATCCCTGGCGTGTGCCGTGTGAGTGGGAAATCGATAAATGTGCCCGTTAGCTGTCACATGTGCCATTGGGTTGGTGTAAAGCAAGCGCATCAATGCGCAAAACTTGGGACCAAAGCCCATGAGGTTTAGGACCGCAAAAATGAAGGGCCATTCCACTGTATCAAACGCCATACGGGCGTCTAGGGAGAGGATAACTGCTGGTTCTTGTATCCGAGGTATGCGAGCCAGCACCCCATGTAGGCGTCTCAAGTTTAACGCTGTACTTCTGCCCGGCTTGAAGCCCGATTGGTCTGGGTGTATTTAGTGTCCCTAAACGTGGCGTGAGTCGCATCGCTCGAAGTTTCGCCAGAATTTTTGCCTCCCCATTAATTAAGGATATGGGGCAATACGAGGCACATTCCTCTGGGGATTTTCCCGGTTTTGGGATCGCTACTATAGTGGTCAATCTTTGATCTAATGGAAGTTCGCCGTGTTGCAAATTATCACGAAACATATTAAGCAGGTAAGGGGTAATTGTTCCCGCCGTTCTTTTATATAGTTCTACTGGTATACCATTGGGTCCCATGGCCTTCCCAGATTGCAGGGAGCCGATAAAATACATTAAGTACAACAACACTTGAAAACCAGAGTTTATCTAATGCATCTTTAATCTACATACACTTCTTACTTCCTTTATGCATCTACATACCTTTATGTACTTGGATCTATAGATTTATTAGTTCCCTTAAAAAAACCATTCAATGCACTACTTTATTTCTCATCCTATACTTCTATCAATATCTTTACTCTACAAATTATAGATCTGACTGCAGCCTTTGCCTCAATAAATTTCAAAGCTACACTTTTCTGTGCGAGGTTTCTTTCGTTTGGAGGCAACTCTTGTGGTTTGGATTTTAACGGCTGTGCCTAGCCGTGAAAGAAACCCTGCCTCGCAAAGTTAACGTGTGCAAGTGGGCCAGGAGCTGAATGGCAAAGGCAATGAGGTGCAGCGGTTTAAGGCGGCTTATGCAAGCAACCCACGGTGGTAATAATGAGGATTAAAAGGATTGAATTTCGCGCCAGCTCACGGTAGCAAGAAGTGCTGTACTACAGATCCCAGAAGGCCATACTTAGCCACACCCACGGAGGACTGGTTATCGTAATATAAGTAGTGGCACCTGGAGCAGCGCAATTCATTCAACATCGAGCCTCTGAGGAAGTGAGACATCACGAAACGCGTCCGGCTCGTACGCTGATGCTTGCATTCTTCGGACTTTTTCTGACTGCAGCCTTTGCCTCAATAAATTTCAAAGCTACACTTTCCTGTGTGAGGTTTCTTTCGTTTGGAGGCAACTCTTGTGGTTTGGATAGAATGAATATATATATATATATATATATATATATATATATATACACATATACATATATATACATATATATACATATACATATACACACACACACACACACACACACACACACACACATACTCATACATATACACATACATATACACACACACACACACACACACCATAGGTTTCACACACGTTATAGTTACGAATTAGCATTTAAAAAACCTTGCAAATTCACTTAAAAAACCATAGGTTTCACACATGTTATAGTTAGCTGGACATTTCACTCGTAAAAAAACCAATGAAATTCCCCCGTTATAGTTAGTGCAGGCAACTATAACTCACGCGACCGCAATCCTCTGCTGATGACGTCAGATATTATCAGATATTACATCGCTGTATTTAGACACTTATTTACCCATGTCTTCTTCCATTAATCTTTAGCTATATATATATTACAAATATTTATTTTTCATAAAGACACGTCATCAGTGATTTAATATCTGACGTCATCAGCAGAGGATTGGGGTCGCGCGAGTTATAGTTGCCTGCACTAACTATAACTGGGGAATTTCATTGGTTTTTTACGAGTGAAATGTCCAGCTAACTATAACATGTGTGAAACCTATGGTTTTTTCAGTGAATTTGTACGGTTTTTTAAAATGCTAAGTTATGTATTTATAAAAAAAATTCAGGTTTTTCACCGTGCGCGCACGGTGCGTTTTGCGCACCGTGCGCGCGCTGTGGGCGCTCGGTGCGCATCGAGCAGCCACGGTTCGCAGTCCGTGCCGTGCACGCGCGGTGCGCGCACCTCGCGATTTAAAAAAAAAAAAATGTTTCTCTCCCTTGGGGGTCCTTCTGTGACCCCCTGACCAAGGGTAGGGGGTCAGGAACTGTCCTCTGCCCCCTTTTCACGTTCTCCACCTTTTTTTTCACCCCCTCAGACTGCGAGAGACAAAATGGCGGCCGACACTTCCTGGTTTCGACCGATTCGAAAGTTTACCAACATCTAACAACCAATCAGAATTGCGCTTGCGCACGGCAGGGTGCGCGCACAGTGCGCGCGTATAGATATTGATATGCTTTTAAATGCTATTTTCTCAGGAAATACTGAACAGATTTACACCAAATTTCACGTAATTCTGTTCAGACGTTCGGGCTGTAGCTGCGACTAAAGGTCCTATGGAAAAATGCATGGGGAAAATGTGTTTTGGGACCCACCCCCCTTTTTACCGGCCCCCGCTTGACAAATCACCCCGAGACTGTCAGGGTAGGAGCTGAACGGAGCACCCCATTTGTTTTGAAAATGTCGCGAGGATTCGTCAACCGGCGCCAAAGTTATTCAAAATAGAATTTTGGGATTTCCTATGGAAACTAGGTTGTAACTATATACTGGCGACTGTCAGTAGAATATGAAAAAATAAATTTATATATATATATATATATATATTATATATATATACACACACACACACACACACACACACACACACACATACATATATACACATACATACACACACTTTCCATGTACTTATGGAGCTATACATTTATTACTTTCTTCCAATTCATTATATCCAAGGCACTAAACTATTTCTCACCCTATCCCTCTCTCAATATATCTTCTACCCCAACTTAGACTCATCTCAAAATTATTTATACTACTCTTTCCAATGCACTACCCCATTTCTCACCCTATACCTCTATCAATATATCCTCTACATCCACTTGTTTATCCCAAACCCCATACCACTACAATTTTGATCCCCAAAATAGCCCTTTCTAGACTCCCCCTACTCTACCCCTCCTTGCATCATCTGACACCTCTTTTACTATACCGATCCCCCAAAACAATCCTTTTTTAAACTCTACCCTCTGACTCTTCACCTCCACATCCCTTTTTACTCCTCCCAAGCCTCCAACTGCTATGTCCTCCAAAACAAAAAAGTCTAAATCCTTCACTCTATCACTTCACTCTTCTATCCAATCAAAATAACAGACTAACATGTCCACTTTTCAAATTTAAAATTTCACTATACTAATTCACCACTAATCCTTTATGGGTTTCAGAGTAGCGGGCTACTCGCCGAAACAGGGATTCAACACCTCATCAGGGGTAACAAGTACTATATAAATGCAAACCTTTTTCCCCTCTTCTATCCCTACCCTTCTCAATCCAAATAACTGACCAACATCGACCACTCAAATTACTATCATATTTCACTATACTAATTCAATACTAATCCTTTATGGGTTCCAGAGTAGGGTACTACTCGCCAAAAAAAAGCATCAACCCCTATCAGGGGTAACAAGGACTAATTAAATACAAACTTTTTTCACTTTTCTATCCTTCCGCTATCCTTCTGAAACGAAATAACTGACTATCATCCACCACTGAAATTACTTTCATATTTCACTATAATAATTCAACACTAATCCTTTATGTGCTACTCACCGAAAAAGAGCTTGGACACCTCGTCAGGGGTAGTAAGCGCTATATAAATACAATTACAGTACAATACATAGACTCCAGTCCCCTTAACATGGCCTTGAATTCCCTTTAATGAGAATCGTGCCCTGAGCATTTAAGCTGTGAAATTGTCAGGCTCCCCGCCACATCTTTACCTGCATTGAGAAAGGCGTAATTGCCAAAACGCGTATCCATGTTAATTGAATAGACTGTAGAGCAGATTTGTTATCTGGAGCCTTGAGTGGTGGTAATACTCCTATATGATCTATTTTACCTCTGTACAATGGTCACACTGGTGTCCTGCATCAAGCTTTACAACTATTAATCTAGGCTTTCCATGTAACATGAGTGGAAGTTGTAGTCTGATCAGGCTCCGTTTGCAATTTGCACAATTTTCTTTAGAATGAACAAGTCGAATTAGAATGACTGGTATTAGGATTTAAAAAACACTTCTAGGATTAGAGGTTTAAACGTGCAGTTATGCATTAATTCGGATTTCTAACTAGGGTTCGGATAAGGTTTGAGACCACCTCTATTTGGAACTACCAAGACTCTGCAGCATAGTCAGACACTGCCCAAAGCAGCATAGAGAAATTCTCATTAAGAGCAATGTTACAGGAGGCTTCCATGAAGAAAAACCTGCCACAAGAGCTTGCCATAAAATGATACTAAACAGATATTGCACCAAAAGCTTGGCTTTTCACAAAACAATTCAACTAGCTAGAACTTTAATCACCAGAGCAGAAAACTATGACACCAGATTAACAGGCGATTATTAATTCTCTCTATACAGTTTACAGTTCAACATGCACCAAGAGAAAAACTTACCAAGCATTTGCAATGCAATAGGTCTCCCAATTGCGAGATTTAGAGCTATTGGCATTGTAATTGACAATTACTTTTATTTATGTTTTGGTTTTTAAAACATAAATAAAAGGCCTTGTCATTTACAATGCCAATAGCTCTAAATCTCGTAATTGGGAGACCTATTGCATTGCAAATGCGTGTTACAAAATGTGACGTTTACTGCACACATTTTAAACATTCTGCCTCCACCAAATGACGCTGCAGGACGCCCGGGATATAACGTATGCTGTCTGCAGAGACAAAGACATGTGGTTTGTGTGATATGCAACCCAACCCAAGCCTAGCTGAATACAGTCTCGGCAATGACGCTGAACATCCTGTGATTTTGGGCAAATCACTTAATCTCTCTGTGCCTAACAAAAATGAATGTGTCCTCATGTGACGCAACTGATGCTATGTAAAGCGCTCCGATACCAGATACTGGGTCAAGTTCGCGCTATATAAAAGTACTAAAAAGTTATCTTTTCAAGAGTTTGCAAGATGTTGTGCTGTTGTGTTTACATCTATGCCAACGTTGTTTTGCAGAGTTAAACATTGTTTGTTACTAAGTTACATGTTGTCTTTGGGGCTAAATATGAAAGTGATATTGAGTGGCGAAGAGGCTTGCAGGGCCTTGCTGATGCTCCGATACTTTCTGATATCGAAAATATCCTGGTGAGGATGCAACATGCAACAAGGCTATCTATCTCGAAGGCAACCTGATATCTGTATTTTAGTCGCTTGTTCTCTTCCCTGGAAAGGCTGGCTCCCCTTTGACCCTGGTGACCTATCGCGTCCTTAGTGTCTGTAGGGGCTTATCTGCTCCCCTACCCCCTTGTACAGATGGAGGGCGGGGGGCCGGTAGAGCAGGGGGTGCGGGGAAAGCGGAAACACAATGGAGAAGAGTGGGCTAAATAAGACGGAGAGAGAGGTGGACAGCGAGACAGACAGCACATAGAAGAAAGAACAATATACACAGAAGAAGAAATATGTGCAGACCGACAGCTGGGGAGGAAATGGAAAGAATGAATAAAAGAAAAAAAGTAGAATTAATAGACAGTGGTTGGGAGAAACAGAGATGGAGAGAAAGATTGAGAGAGAAAGAAATGGAGGGAAATATGAAAAAAAAGCTGCGAGAGAGAGAGAGAGGCCAGAGAATGAGGCAGGGGAGAGCGAATGGTACAAACAAACAGAAAGTGAAACGAGAGGAAGAAGGGGGCAATGCATGTAATGGAATACGTGGCAGGAGGGAGAGAATGGGAGAGGATGTGGTCCGTCGGCTGCACTGCCGCCTCCTGAACGAATAATGTAAATACGGTGCTATGTAAAGCGCTCCAATACCTTCGGGTCGAGTTGGCGCTATATAAATATGCAACAAAAAAAACAAGACAAGCCCGGCGAAGCGTGGCGTGCGCGCTTGGCGGGGGAGCGCATTCCAGGCGGGGGAGCGGACCCTTTGAAGTGCGATGCCAAACGGATTGCATGGCGGCACGATGCACGTGATTGTGCGCGTGCTCGCCATGCAATCCGCTTTTCGGAGCACTTTTGGGAGCCCCTTACAATAGTCTCGCTTTGCGATTGCTTACGCAATAGCAAGGCGAGACCTAAAAATGACTGAACGTTACACTAAATTTCTCTTGACGCTTGTCTTTTACGATGTAGTAATTTAGATTAAAATTTGGAAAATGTGAACAAAGATACTGCATGCATGAATGCCTTCGATTATAGACAGAAAACAAAGGGCAACAAGACCAGGGTTTTAGTAGAAAAAGTAAGAGGCAAACACCTCACTCACACAGGCTCTGATGCAACGGTCCTAAATGTAAATAGTTTTTATTGGCAAGAAGTGGGTCAATTATTTGCCTTCAGGGAAACATGTGTGCAGCCTCAACCTGGACCACCCAATAAATGCTAAATCTCTATCAAGTATAATACTTTATAATAGAATTTATGAGTATCATTGACCACTGATAACCTAGTTTAACTAGCATACTATATATCTCAATGTGCATTTTTCTTGAAAAAAAACATTGGGGAGAGGAGACCACTTCTTGAACAATGACCGAAAGGGACTGAACTCGATATCCCTGCAAATCAGTCATCTTTCGACATGCGCTTTTTGTGAATTGGCCTGGGAAAGCATGTCTGTGTTCTTAGTGTTATTTCTCAGTTTACCCACCTCACATGTCCCTTCGTACTTACCCAAGTAAGATGTGTTAGATGAAGTAGACACCCGATCCAGTTTTTAAAAACACATTGAGCTTTGACGGGATTAATCACTAGTTGAAAAATGTGCATACAAAATTAACTGATACAGTACTCACTATAGGACAAGCTGATTTTAAAAGGTTTGAATAGTTCTGACAATAACTATGTGCAGTAATATGCAGCTACAACTGAAAGGTTGACTAACTCAAGAAATGTGTTGCTTGTCCTCATCCGAGCTACTTCCCATGTTTTTAAAACTAGACTCGTCTCCCTTTTTTCCACCTCTAATCTGAAACATTTACTTCAGAGTCTTCTTTATTTTGGTTCCCCATTAATGCAAATGATCAATATACTATGAAATTAATGTAGGACAATGTCAAATTTAGTCTTTTTTTCCCCAAAGTTCATGTACACTGCTACTTATTATTCTTTAGTAAACCACACTGATTATTCCTTTGAGTATTGTTTCGACATATGGGCTGGACTAAAGGTGGTAACTCTGCTGAACCCCCAACTTTCTTTGCCCATTCTGCCTCCCGCTAGGGCTGAAATACTGTCTGGTGCCAGCAGAAGTGCACCAATGCCAAGAAAGTCCAGCACCTAACCCACTTATCAAGGATGACGCGGGTGGGGTGCAGGTCAACAGATAGTCTACTAGACCATCAGAGGAATAAGAGAAACAGAATAGGGTGCAGAGTTGACCCATCCTGTCACTGAAAGGCTGCTGGGGGCGTTATAGGTTACAGACATGGTGAATGCTTGGGCAATGCTGCCACTACTAGATATTCCACAACCTGCCAATTCCTGGTGTCAAGTGGGCTTTCTGCCTTCCAAGGGGAGGAAAGAGGCTTATTTTTATTGCGTGGGGAGGGGGGGGGGGGGGGGGGGGGTGCAGGAGTGAGGTAGGTTGCACAAGCAGCAGTCAAAGCAAAAGTCATCTGTGTGTAATGCACTAGAAGGCTATTCTTAAGTAATGAGCTAGATGGTGTGGAGGATAAGACAATAACATCCTATGCACTCCGGAGGACGTGAACTTTTAGTCCTCTGCGTTAAAGCCATTAACTAGGACCTTGTACACAGTTAATTATTGCTATAAATGACCGCTGGCGAAGAAGTTAGACTGACACAGGATTGAGAAGTCTGTGTAAGGTAATTCTGCTAAATTCTGAAGTGGAGGGGGGCGGGGGGGGGTCGACATGAAGTCCACATTCCTTTCTTTAATTTTTTTAAATCTCAAAATCCTTGGTAAGCTAAAATATATACAAAAACACAAAACAAACTAGAGCAGTCGAAAAAACCACCCCCTGCCTACCACACTAACAATTGAGGGTGCACGTTATGAGCTAGTTACTTCCATGAGCTTTTGTGATCTAAGAACTCAAATGCCCTCTCTATGAACTTGCAGCACTGACCGCATACTGAAGAGAAGCTCAGAATGCATTGCCTTCTTCCTTAAGATCTGTGATCCCTGCAAATATTTGCAACTGAGACAGCAAATGAACTGTGGCATCAAGGTTTACCACCTAAGCTTGGCTTGGCACAGGTAGCAGAAAATTAGTTGTGCATCATATTGGAATAATGATTTGATGCAATCCCCAATCAATAAGGCTCCCAAGTAACCCAAGCACACCTATCTCAAAAATCCAAAGAGCAAGGCAAAAAAAATAAAACAAGTGTGATGTAAATGTTCCTCTAAGACTAACCTAAAGTGCTGCTCTTTGCCCCTTCAGAAAGCACACTCTAAATGTTTTTAACAGCTCACTGTGTTTGGTGACCTTCAATTACCTGTCCTGAACAACGTGTGCGTTTCTTGAGGAAAGCGCAGGGGCATTACTGTGAATAAACCTGAACCACTCAAAGGCTCCTTAACAGCAGTGAGCTGTATGAGAAGAGCAAGGCTCCTTAAAACAACGTTCAAGCAATGATCCTGCTGTGTACGTAAGTTGTGGAGTCTGCCAAGTAGCATTAGTAAACTGGAAGGGCTCTGCAAATTAAAAACTATACACTAGTTGGATACCATTTATAAATAGGTTTCCCAGAAATACAAACAAGTTTTCGTTCAAAAAGGTAACGAGAAGCGCACTAAAATTAGAGTAGTACCGGTCATACGGGTAGGTGAAATGACTACAAAGAATGTGCCTGAAATCACCAACAAGTTGACAGGGTGTGGACACCAGAAGAGCCATAAATCATAGTTATAGTTCTTAATGTTTCAGAACAATTCTATTTCTAAACACACTATAGTCAAATAATATGACAAGTACATCCAGATCAGCAAATGTGATAGCAACAACTGAAAGGACATTGAGAACCATATATACAAATCACTGTGCGTTTCAGAGTAGTCCCAGAGAGGGTATTTACTTCCGGTTATCAAAAAAAGTTGGTAAAAATGTTGTGCAAAGTATTTGAATAAAGCAAAATGGCAACCATTTGTAGTCAGAACATGGCAATGAGAAACAGATTCGAATCTTAGCAGAACAAACTAATTTCATGCCATCACTCAGCAGTTTTAAAGTAAAGGAAGTGTCCAAGCATGACCGTCATTCAGGAGTTTAGCTGATTGCTTCATTTACAAACCTTATTTTTTCAATAACAGTTCTTAAGACCAAGTCTCAAGAAAAGGCATTCTAAGATTTCAGCCAATCAGCTTCCAGGCTTCCTAGAAAGAAGGGTTTAGGTGGTTAAAGGAAAGCATTTAGATAATGAGTACAACCAGAACATTTGAACAGGACTGTATATGTTGCCTGCGGAAGAGTCAAGGTTCAATAATTCTGTGGTTTTTCAGATCACCAAATCCAGAGGCAGTATCGCTGTAAAAAAAACTTTTGACAATACAAATAATTCAGACACAATTGAGCTGAAAAAGAAAAAAATTAGTTAACAGAAATTCAAGGATGATCCACCATAAAGGTCGTAGTCAACTGATCCAATGCCATAACTGCACTGTATGCCAGTGTTCCAAAACAGATCTAAAATTCTGTAGCAAAGAAGCCTAAACACACTTAAGAGTTCCGAAAGAATGCCCGTTTCCAGAGATCAATGCTGCATCAAGTAGTAAATGCTGTAAGAAGTGAAGACAAAATCAGGAGCGGAGAATTCAATGTGATCACTTATCAGTCAACATGTTAAAATATCGTTGTGCTCTGTGCATGCAAGCTCAAACTTCTGATTAGGGCCATAACTAAAGCTAGCAAGGTTGCGGGTAAACTCATAACATTGGTTCTCTATTATCAATACTTGGATTACAATCTTGTATTTATGAATCCCTTCAGTAAGGGTTCAGGTATAGGTGCCAAACAAGATTAATCGGGTAGCCAAAATCAAGACCACATTTCCACTTGAATGAGGCTAGCACAAACTGAATGTTTACCGAACCCTGAAAAATCTAGTGGGTCTTTATAAAGTAAAATAATAAAGTAGTTGTCTTCAGCAGATAAAAATCTCTGGGCACTACTCTTTCTTTTTATTGTTTTACTAACAAGTGTGCCATTTATCTATCAAAACATTCTGGGCAATGGCGTTTGGACACATTGCATCACTAATCTGTGGAAATGCAACAAACGTAAACATTCTTGTCTGATGTCTTAATGAAGCAACAATTTATTTTTTAAAGCATTTTCTGTACTCTATACATCCTCATAGTGTCTCTCCAGGGAAAAGCAGGAGGATGATCAAGATCTGTCATGAATAAACTAGCAATGGTAAAGGTTTCTATGCCGCACAGATTTATAGAAACTTTTATAGATCTCTAGCCAAGACAAAATGTCACATTTAATTCCAACAAGTAGCTTTTTAAGAATAAGGTCTCCATCTGTAGAACCTCCTCATTTCAAAGTCAAATTATTTGAAGATTCTGGTGATGGCAGAACTATTTGCAAAACGGATCGAATGGTGTATGCGGTCGCAGTGAACATGGTTTTACCTGCAATTAACTAAAGCGTGCCCTCTTTAATGTTGGTGAAGAATTTAGAGAATCTGAACACTGATTTCAGAAAGACAGAATAAGACAAGAATAAAAGGCTTGCGTTTGCATGGAACTTCCACAGATAGTGTAAAGGAGGATTTAATGAAAGGCAGGAGCCAGTAAGCAACGCCCCTTAAAACTTAATTTACACCAAAATATTTGTGGTGAAGGGATAAGATTATAGGTGTCATCACCATTCCTTAAGAAGCTGGGCATCTAAGCATGCTACTTGCAGCTAGTAATTTCTGACTGTTGGCCAGCATTACACTCTAGAAATAAAATTGCACCTTTAGAATTGATTTTGCCAATGTAATACATCTTGTAACGAGCAATTTGTCAAACTCACCAATGACTGGTTTGTTGGATTTCTCATGATGAATTCAGAAAGCAATGGATATATCTAGAAGCCTGTCTAACATGATGCTAAGAAGATGTGGTATGGTAGAAGATATTCCTCTTGTTCTCCCATGACACCACAATAAAGCATCAACACGCCTGTTGGATCAAGAAGTATAGGTGCATTCATCAATAGCAAATCAAATATCTTAGTTTCATTTATTTATGGGTGAAGTAGTTGTAGGCATCAGAATGTGACTGTTTTGATGCAGTTAAAACTATAGACTGTATACATATAAACACCAATTAAGATATAGGAATTGACATTAAAGCTTTTATAAAATGGTTGTTTTCATTCTAGACAGGAGTATGCATGTGCCAACTGTATATAGTCAAGCAACAGTAGAAAATGTAATTGTTTTTGAGATACCATGGGCCTTACTGCCAAAAAGGTACTGGTCTTCACTGATCACATTCGCATTTGTATATTGAGAAGGGGAAAAAACAAAAAAGTAAAATAAAACGCACACAAAAAATGTTCATGCATTTATATTGGTGTTGTAGGAGATTGCTTCTATGTGGGATCAAAGGTTCCTAAACAAAATAGTAAAATGCCATTATGAAATGCCAAACAGAATATTTGCCATTTGACAAACTGTTTTAAAACAAAATTCAAGGAGGTGTACAGCAGAACAAATGTACAGACTTCTATTACCAGCAAATCAGCAAACAAATCTGGCCAGCTGTCCATTGGACTTGCTGTATTTTGGGGGCAGTAGAGAAACATTTTTAACTTTCGACTTGACTAAATACATGCAGTTTTCATGATGCATACATACGGAAGTTGAAAGCTCCACACACTTAAAACAATTTACACAATTTCACCGCACAAGTTGCTTTTAAAAATAATCGAAGAAAGGAGGATGTAGGAGTTACGGGTTTCGAAGGAAGGTTCTGTATCATTCCTAATATCACATTACCCAACTAGTTCATCATGGGGAAAGCTAAATACCGAGAAGCAAGTTCACCATTTACTGTAACCGCTCGAAGCGGCTTAAATTCCCCTGCAGTGCAGGCGAACTCCACGCGTGCGCGGCACAGACGGCCCCCGGCCGTCCTCCGCACAAGCCCACCGTGACGCCGGACAGCCGGGGGCCCTCCGACGCATGGAAGAGGTTAAACAATATAAACGTTTATAAATGCAGAATATATTCCCCTTTTACAAAGTACAATGACGTGCTTCTTAAGGTATGGTCTCAAACTTTTTATTGCTCGGTTATTTACTGTAAACATTCCAGTGGCAAACAAAAAAACTGTACTGTTTAATGTCTAGAAGAGGAAACGTTTAATTCCAGTATCCGTTAATTTTTATTCTGTAACTGATGGCAGCAGAATGAAAGTGAGTATAGACAAAGGTTTTTGAGAATGTTGCCACACAAAATATGGAAAAATAGAAAGCAAAACAGAGACATCACTAAAAGATTCATGGAGATGCATTGTTCAAATATTGAAAAAAGCAAAGCATACAATTTCCAAAAAGAGATATATATATATATATATATATACACATATATATATTAAACCTGGAGGTCTTACTTATTGGAAAAGTTACATGCAGCTTGTGTAGTCCAACCTCAAGTTACTGACTTTCAATCGTTTCGTGGATTTACTCCTAAAAGGCGTTTACTCAGATGCTCAACTGACTAGGTCTCGCGTTTGAAATGCCAGACTATTGTTCAAAAAAAAAAAAAAAGTATTCATTAATAATTCCTAGGTGACGAAGTTGGTTCAAAGTATGCTTGTTTATTGTATTTATTTTTTATATTTACTTTAATTAGCACCTCATTTATAGTGCCTTCAATTTGATTGCCCTATTATGCTTCGGTTTATTTTCGGTCTCCTTGTTATTTAAAGTTGTTTTAAAGTCTTTACTTGACACACTAGCTGTGCGAAGCAAGTGCTTGCTTAGGTGGCGATTAATTCTCGGCTCCTTCACAAATAAGGACAATAAAATGCATAGAAGAATTGACAGGTTTATTTTAAAATCATCATTAGTAAAAAAACAGCCACAAAACTAAAATTTGCTGAAACAATATGGTGGCCAATTTAGGCAGTGCAATATTTTCCTTTTATCCTTTTTTGTGGCAAGTTTACCCAAAAATAAAGAAAAATGTTACCATTGCATCAGCTTGGCACGGCCAGACCAACTGTCTCTACCAATGCGTGTTTGAATGACATACACCAACTTAAGCTTTCATTCTTTTTGAGGCATCAATTTGTGAAATATGTAATGTGTGCGTGAAATTATAGCACCCAGTGGTTCCCATTTTTACAAATCTTGCAGAATTAGTCCTAGGGAAAGGGGACAGGAGGGTAGCAGGGACAAAACATTAAACATGCAGTATCCAGCTTTTATCATCAATTCCAAGGTGTGGAAAGCGGAATGAAGTAGTAATTGTGAACGGTGATATCTGCATTTACTTGGTGCAGCACAACAATGCGTAAGTAGGGGCCTCTTACAATCAGGGACTTGGATCCTTAAGCAGAAAGACGCTGCTGGAGCACCCAGACCTACATGAGCACACCAATTTTCCACTTCCCCAGGCTCCTTTCTGGATTTCAGTGGAATCCTCTGCAGCATATTCAAGGCATGTAGATCAAGTTTGCAGCAGAGTCATATCCAAGGTAGTATTTGTTAAAAATAATTAACAAAAAACACGCTTGGAAGCTTAAGCATATGCACAGAACTTCATAAGTAGAGAGAAGCATGCAAATTTGATTCACGAATGGAAATAGTAAAGAATGTACCCTTCTAGACTACATCTGCTCTGGTGTCAATCAGCTGCTTGTGCCATTATTAGCTCTAGAAACACGCAGGTAAATATAAGATGCCAGACATGCATGAAAGTCATTAATATCCAAGGATGTTTCTTTCGATGGCGAGTTCCCCAATTCAAGCTACGAATAGTAAAACATTTTATGTTTACATATTGCTTGAACTTTTAACACCATGTCACTGGTCACCACCCCATCCTCCAACCCCACATACACAAATCACACATCTTCCTTGGTTTACCCATGTGCCAAACAGCTTTAGATTATGATATCCGGAGAGCAACTTTGACACGGACGTGTACACAACATTCAGATACCAGCAAGAGATCGGTCCAAGATTTAAAGCAGGAACATTTTCCAGATGAAGGATACTGAACACACTTCATAAAGGACCATTGTCTCTTAGAGAAACAGGCTCCAAATGGGGGATAATCGGTACAACACACCCTAGAAACGAAGGGGGTGGTGCCAGAGTCTTAGGTAAATTACTTCTAGTTAAAATGATTTCACATTAAGCCATTTGACAAGCTGATGAGGTCTATAAACTAGGCATAAATATGCAATCACATTTAATGAAATTTAGAATACTATTAAGCCACCAAAACCAAAAATTCAAAGAAATGAATCCTGAGGTTCCCGCAAGAGTCAGCAAATAGACTATTATCCAAATTAATGTTTAAACCTCATAACCACCACAGGGTGGTCATTAGTTACACTGCAAGTTTTAACTGTGGAACAGGGAGCACTTATCCTGAATACCAACTAAAGTACAACAGAATGTAAATATCCATGTTTTTACTGGAGTAGAAAGATTAGACATTCAGAACTAAAACAAAATGGAGAAGAAGTCAATACGAGTAGATCAACTTTTGTAAGTGTGAACTTTAACTGCGGCTTTTATGCTGCCATCAGTAACACTCAATATAGATAAAACATAAAATTACCAAAAACAAATTAATTAAAAACCTATATAAATTAGCTTTATGGACAGAATCCTTCGAAAGCCTGAGTTTCTAAATAGTTACCCATGCATATACATATGGGGCTTTAGACAATACAATCAATTTTATATCTCTTATTTTCTATATACATTTATACCTTTATATATAGTAATGCATCTATAGATTTATTCCTTTAATACCACAGTAGATTAAAAAATTATCAACTCTTTCTAATTCACTTATCAGTCTCATCCTGTACCTCTTAATATATCCTCTACCTCCACTCTGACTCATCCCAAACCTCATGTTACTACTATGATCTCCAAAATAGCCCATTCAAGACTGTTCCCCCTCTATTCCTCCTATAGCCAATCCATCCAACTAAAAGACTTCCATTTCCACTGCTTCAATTAACAAATTATATTTCCCTCAATTAATCCACCTTTAATCAACCTTGGGTTGCGGAGTAGCGTGCAACTCACTAAAAAGAACTTTAACACCTCGTCAGAGGTAATAAGCTCTAAATAAATACAATCACATATTGGCTAAGGCGATCGCCACGTCATTAGAAGTGTAGGCTAAAGTTCCAGGCTGTAAACAAGTCTTGGATTCTCATCTGGAACTCACAGGGAGTCAGGTCCTCAATTGCAGTCTCACTCAGCTGGAAGGCACTAACTTTTGTCAAATGCTGTTTGTTGGTCTACAGGCTTGATCTGTCTTGGACAACATCAAGGTGCAATGGGCAGAGTAACTTTAGGACAGACCTTTGGCACTCACTGCATTGTGCAAGGTTAAGTATTAAAACATAAATAAAATGCGTTTCAGGGAAATTGGGTATAGCATGGATGATCCTGGTGGACTTTTATGTGGTGATCCCAGAAACCAAGGCTTGTATCTTTTCAGCTCCATTCCATTTTTAAAGACCTCAGTTTGGAGGAGACCTGTATAAACTAGATTCATCTAAGAATGAATTATGTCCTCATGGGTCATCATATACCAAGCTAACTGAAGGGCATACAGATCGTTGACCTGCTCAGACAAGCTGTGGATATATAGTTAAATAAGATACACTTTTAGCACTTGTCCACTGGTATGTACAGCAATAATGTAACCAGACTTGCTGGGAGGGGATCCAAAATATTTTGCCCGAGAGGGATTGGGTAGCGAGGTGGCTTAGAAGCTGGTTACAGATCCCAGGCAATAGTTCCTTTATAGTTTGTGTGGCCAGCGAATGGCTGTGTTTTCTAGTTGCCATTATTAGTGAGAAATGCTTTTTGGGAGTAGAGCGATCAGGCCTTTTGAAACATTGGGCCATAATGGCCTTTAACAGGCAAATCACTATTGTCTTGGACAGTCTCTTCCCGGGTATATTGGAATGCAGAATTACCCAAACAGTGTTTTTGCAACATAACTCCGATTTGGCAAAACTTCAGTTTAGTAGGTTGTAAAATGGGCTCCATGACAACACTATCTTAAGTCAGCTTGTTCTACTGCCCAAAGTTGCTACTTTTGACGATTGCTATAAATGGAGCTGTAAAAATAAATAAAGCATACTGTGACCTGTGCATGACAAGCACAACTGAGGTTCTCGGGCAAGGAAAAAAAAAACACTCACTGGCTTAAATGATGTGCATTAGTCTACATTTTTTCAAACTAATAAAAAGCTCTAGATTTTAGCAGTTTGGTCAACAGAGGCCTTTAAAAGTGAAAACTGATGAAGGGGCATATTTGGTTCGTACTGTACTTTAAAATCTAGCCGATAGCAAACAATGGAGCAATACGTCCGGAAAAGGGTCTCTTCTAAAAACGGATTGGAGTGAAAACCACTTGATCTTCTTACACTACGGCACTCAAGCAACAGAGATACCTAGTTACCTTAAACAAGTCTGATAGGCACACAAATTGGGCTCCTCCACTTCAAAAGTTATTGAGAGAAGACAGAGTTGGAGAAAAGGCCTACTGTTAATTGCAGCAGCCATCACGTATAGGGTACTTCCATCAGAATATGTTTGTTCAGTTAATCATTTTTGCTGTCCATTTTTTATTCTAAATGTATCAAATTCGAGTTTTTCCCCAGAGCCAAATATCTGTGGGGATAAAACCTCAATAAATGCGTCCAATAAGCACTGAAGACTAATGGGATTCGCATCATCTTCCATTACAAGGGAATTTGAATTGTGTGAACCGTTCAACAAGAATTAATTCGGTTTGCCTGATTTGTCCTCTTAACAGACTTAAGTATTTTAGACTTATTTAATGCAAACTAATAATTCAGCACATTTTTAAGAACCAGTCTTCGAAAAAGACAAGAATAAGCGCGATTAACGGTTTCTGTTTTAAGAAGTCTCTTGCATTTTACTTAAAAATACAAAATAAATCCAACTACTCTTGTATACAGCACTTTTATTTTAAGAATATCTGCATCAGGCTTAAGGTGTGAAATTGATTAATTGGTGCTCAATCCAAGTCTGCAGCACTTGAGAACAAATACTATGACTGGCAGATACAGGTCTCATGGTTAGCATTTACCAGGATTCTTATTGGATTATCTTTCAGACTTTCACACAGACTTCTCCACGCAAACAAGTTCTAGCAGGTTTTACCTGGTTAAAATCATTCATGGAAATGCATCCAAGCACCTGATTTGCAGCACAGCTAAGAAATAAGATTCGAACACAAACCCCTGTATACAACTAAACTGAATTTTACACGAGGAGACCATCAAAGTATGCAGAATCTCTTCGATACATAACATGTAGAGACCGAGTCACCAAATGGGAGGGCTGGAGACGGCCACCAAAACCTGCTAAAACAGCTTGGTACAGCTGTTACAAAGCATGCATATGTGGACACAACTTTCTATTCCCTCATGCCAGAGCACACCATTGCTCCATTAAATAAAAAGTAAAATATCTTTAGGAAACAAGATTGATTTGATCAGGAGGGTCTCTGGAAAAGGAAAGCTAAAGAGTAGGGGAAACCTGGCAACCAACAAAGGTAACGACACTATTTTACTTCCTGGCATTCTCCCATCACCAATCTGAGGGTAGAATCCATAGTAAGAGAACAGAAGAAATGGTTAAGGTGAAAGTCAAAATTTTGCCGATGGCAACCCAACCATTTCCATGGTTTCCAGCACAAACTGTCCATCACTTCAATACAAAGTATGAAGGCAGGAAGGTAGGTCCACCTTATATCTCGTTATCTGGCAAGTATACTGAAACAAGCATTTACAATGCGATGGTCTTGGCAATATTATAGGTAGAGCTATTGGTATTGCTCATTATTTTTTTATCATTTTTGTATCCCTAAATAAATGGCATTGTCATTTCGATTGGCATTAGCTTTTTTTTGCATATGTGATACCTATTGCATTAGCAGAGAGAGTGAGGTAGTGAGGTAGTGAGAGAGAGTGAGGTAGATCGAGAGTGAGGTAGTGAAAGAGTGAGGTAGTGAGGGATGTTGTGAGGTAGTGAGATAGAGAGGTAGTGAAAGAGAGAGTGAAAGTGAGTTAGTGAGATAGAAAGTGAGGTAGTGAGATAGAGAGTGATTGAGGTAGTGAGTGAGAGAATGAAGTTGTGAGATAGTGAGGTAGTGAGAGTGGAGTAGTGAGGTAGAGAGAGTTATGTAGTGAGAGAGAGTGAGGTAGTGAAACAGTGATGTAGTGACGGAGAGGTATGTTGTGAGGTAGTGAGATGTAAGCAGAGTGGTGTTGTGAAGTAGTGAGCCTATTTGGAGGGACGGCTCTCTCCTCCAATGGCTGGCCTCCATAGACCGGACGGTCCTTCGACCTAAACAATAACAACAAGAGGGGTGTCTGGCTTGGAGTGGTTGTGCTTGGCACTCAATTGACAGCACAAGACGCTTTGCATGGATTGATACAAGCGCAGTGCGGTGCGGAGTGCTCAGACGGTGCTGCTTGAATGTTTTTAGACTTTGACTAGAGCTGCCTTTTGTCCCGGTTCCGCTCAGCAGCCCTTTGCTCTGCGAGGCCAATCCCCACTCTGGGTGCGTTCGGCTCAAGCATGGTTAAGGAGATGTCTGATGCGGGGGGGGTGGGGGGGGGGGGGGGCACGGCAATTAGTGGGCACCACCCTCCTTCGCAGGCTGCTTCTTCGGCACCCTCTCTCGAAGCGGACAAGCGGCCCAAACACACGGGCCCCTCGCGATCCTGTCGCTTACACGGAATTCAAGGCTTTCACCGCTTATAAGTGAGGGAGCCTCTTCCAGCAAAGAGCCATGTCCGTGTGCAAGTACGCACCTACATAAGAAACAGCCACAATGGACAAAGGCCTAGAGGTTAAGTATCACACACGCACATCTAGAAGTACAGCCAAATAAAAAGAACCCGAAATAAACACACTCAAATCAACCGCAGACAGCCAGGGATACAGACTTTCGCATCAGATGTAGTTTGATCAGCTCGGCACACCACTATCCGACTGGCATGACTAAAGATACAAGCATTGCCAAATGTGGGTTATACATTGTATTTCTCTGCAATATCTGTGATGTGCATACATACACCCAGAAGCATAGGGTCACCTCTCACACCAAATCACGTGACTTCCAACTTCCGCACGCAGAGAGCGTAAAATCTTAGACGCAGGACCCGATGCCCAGAATGTCATCACTCAAGTGACACCAGGGACTGCACGTACATGTTAGGGATGGGGGGAGATGAGATACTCTGGTTTAGGGGTGTGCAGCGCACGCTCCCCCATCGGAGCTCTGGGCATGAGCAGACTGGTTCAGTGCACCAGGGCCAGCTACTAGACGTGCAGGGCCTTGTTTGGAGATGCTCTTTCTTTCCGTGCCTTTAACGAAGTAGCAAGGGCAGGGTCTCCCCCTGGAAAGGGACCAAGAGGGCAAAAACCCGTCCCGGAAAAGTGAGAAAACCGGAGTCCAGAAAGAGGACAACAGCAAGCGATATGGACGCGGGTAGAAGAGGTGGGCAGTGAGGTAGAACAACATAGAAACAAGCACACCACCGCCTTTCTCCGAGGCGAAGGAGAAATGCCTCGGAGAAACGCAGTGGCGTTTTCGGATTCGGGGGCGTGTTTCTTTTTCTCTCCTCTTGCCATTGGCTGGAGGAGAGAAAAACATGCCTAAAAAAGGGCGTGGCTAAAAAGTGGAAAGAAGAGCACGGAACACGCCCCCGAATCTGAAAAAGACGGAGCCTATTTGGAGGGACGGCTCTCTCCTCGAATGGCTGGCCTCCGTTTAGGAAGCCAGCCAATGGAGGAGAGCCAAAAAGAGAGGCGGGCTAAAGAGCCACTCTCAGAAACATAAGATCTCCGGACTTATGGTCCCTCGACCTAAAAAAGAAGGTCACGGCCACCATCTTGGCATGGCATAATCTTCCCTGCTGCTCAACAATAGAGCGGTCAGCCTCTGCATGCAATATTCTTTTATCTACCCCTTTGAACAGCAATACGTTTTTTTGGAATAGATGTTTATAGATTTATAAAACGCATGGCTGACAGATTGCTTCCCAGCGCTGAGAAGATGCAGTCAGGCCTCCGAGTTAATGGGGAAAAGGCCAGGTTTTTAATCTTTTCCTAAACATCAGTTCATCTATTATCAGTCGTGTTTCTTTAGGTAGGGCATTCCACAGGCTAGGTGCGAGATGTGCGAAGGATCTTCCTCCCCATCTTGATCACTTTATTCTGGTCTTTTTCATAAGCAGATCTGAAGAAGATCTTGGAGATCTGCCAGGGACATAAGGGAGTACAAGATTTATTAGGGACGGTCCTTTGTTGTTTTCATCTTTGTGGGCAATGCAAAGCGATGTAAACTCAATCCTGGCCTTGATTGGGAGGCAGTGTAGTATTTTTAGTGCAGTTTTGTCTTAAGATACCTAGCAGTATCCTGGCGGCGGCATTCTTAACCAACTGTAGTCTATTCAGGACATATTCGGGGGCACCGAAATAAAGGGAGTTACCATAGTCCAGTAGCGAGATCACCATGGCCTGAATCACAGTTCTCCGGGTTTGTTCCGGGATCACAGGTAAAATCTTCCAGATCATGCAGAGTAATCCAAAGCAAGCGGCTGCCAGTTTTTCACATGGCTCTCCTGGACGCTGGATTCCACACTCCCTTTAGAAAACTAAGAATTTGCATAGAATAGGACCTTCAGCTCCCTGGTTCTTGGATGACCTTAGGTGTAAGAAACGGTAGGTAGGAGTTTTCAACTTAAATGGAAAGATACTTCTGTGCCCCAGGATAGGGCCACAAATGCCAAATGACTGTTGCATTACAACTGGTCACAGCGATTAAAGTCCCCTATTATGGGCTGCAGATACAGCAACGTGCCCAAGGAAATCTTTTGCATTTTAAAGAGCTTCAGCAACCCAGATTGCTGTCAAAATATCACTATTGGGGGCGTGGCCAAGTAAGATGGCTGACTGGTAGTGCACCGAGTCAGCTCCGGCCCCACGGACTCCTGTGAGCGGCTAGACGGGGGCTCTGGACGGGCGCACTGCGAGGAAAACACTCGCGGGACACCTGTGGAGGCGAATGGACCGGCGGCGAGGATGAGGCGGCCCCGGTGCGGCTAGAAAGCGAGCATTGACCCGGGAGCGATGACGGAGCAAAATGGCGGCGGACGGCCACGATCGCTCGCCGAGCGGCGGTTCACCCGGACTCAGGAGAGTGACTGGAGGCTGGTCGGGGTGACCGCGCAGCGGGAGTGACCGCCGCAGCTGGAGTGCGGCTGAACCGGAATCTGCCGGCGCCAGTGAGCGGGACAACGCACGGGGACACCTCACCGTGGGAAGTGCATGAGGAAGCGGAGATTGCGGCCATCACGGAGCCCATGAGGAAGGACGGAGGGCCAACAGGAGATAAGTTGTCCGCCCTGACGGTGACCGAGCCAGGCTGGAGGGAGCAGGGACGCAGGGGGCAATCACCGCGCGCCCGGGCGAGAGACGATGCCTGACTCCAAGATGGCGGCCAAGTAAGACACCTGCCGGCACCGGGGGAGCCTCCGCAGCACTGGTTCTCTGGCGCGCTAGATGGGAAGGGTGCTCTGAGATATAGGTGCGGGTCGGCGCTGGTGAGGACTTTCTGAGGCACGGCACGTGGGACCAGCTGAGTGCCTGGAGGCGGCGAGCGGAGACGAGTCCGTCCCTGCTCTGGCTTCCGGGGTCCCGGTGGCTGAGCAGTGGTGGTCGGACGCGACAGGGCCATAGAACTGGTGGAGGCGACATCGTGTGGCACGGAGGGGACGGTCTGATGGGGAGGTCGTCCCGTGCGCCCCCGACAAAAAAGGCGCCGAAGCCTCAGGAAAACCGCGTGGCGAAGTACTTCCAGGCGCTCTCCAGCACTGCAGACGAGGGAGGTCCAGGCGGAGGGGACAGTATGGCCCTGACGAAGGATGACCTGGTGGCTACGCTCCGGGACTTCAAGAGGGATTTATGTGGTGAACTTAAACGGGACCTCCACGCCAGCCTGGACCAATTGCGTGGGGACCTGACGGAGAAGCTTGGTGATCTGCGCAGTGATGTGGACGCCGTGGGGTCGCGAATCCTGGAGGTGGAGGAGAAGGTGCAATCCCTGGATAGTACAGCTCAGGCTTCCCGGTCGGAGTGCGCGGAGCTTCGCGCTCAGCTGGCGCAATCTGCTCTGAAGCTGGAGGACTTGGAGGATCGTTCCCGGAGGGAGAATAAACGGGTGAGAGACTTGGAAGAAGGCGCAGAGGGTCCGGACCTGGAGGCGTTTATTATAGGCCTCTTTGGAGAGGTGGTGAACAAGCCAGACCTGAAAATAAAAGTGGATCGGGTGCACAGGGTAGGACCACCGGTTCACGGCGAACGCCGGAGACCTAGGGATGTCCTAGCAAAGCTGCACGCCTTCCCAGTCAAGGAGGCCATCCTGGAAGCGGCTAGGAAGAAGGAGGTCTCGTTCCAGGGCCACAGTTGCTCTCTATTTCAGGACTTGTCGCAGGCCACCCTTGTTCGGAGGCAGCAGCTCCGCCCAGTGACCAGCAAACTCAGAGAGGACAATGTGCGCTATCGTTGGACCTATCCCTTTGGGCTCAGCTTCGAATGGCAAAATAAACGACACCACATCACAGACTTGGGAGATGGGCTGCGTATCCTGGGCCTCCCGACGGAACCGGAGGAAGGAGGCGGCCCGGGGCCATCCGGGACAGTGGCAGTCGGCTCTCAAGGGGAGCAGTGGCGCAGGGCGCAACGCCAGCGAGGAGGGCCTCACCGTGAGTAGAGGTCGCGAGCTGGAAGAATGGGATTCTCCGGGATGCAGTTCAAGAACGACCGCGGGGGGTCCTCCGGCCGGGAGGGACCCGGGAGCCCGAGCGGCGAAGCCAGGTGGCGGGTGACGAGTCTGAAGGCCCAGCGGAGAGATGCGGCAGTCTCCACAGAGACACTGAGGTTACATGGACACTGAGGTTTTTGTTTTTCTCTATGAGCCCTTTGTCTGGCACACATGTTGTTGATGCTCTGCCGGTTGCGGAGCAAGTTGATGAGGTTAGGAGTTCGATGGGGCGGGGTCTTGGTTACTTTCCCTGGAACTACCCCAGGCACGAGGGGTTCCATGGTTGGGTTCTTGTGGTGGGGGGGTACGGGAGGGGGGGGGGGGATGTGGGGGGGGGGGGGGAGGGTGACAGGGGTAGGCTGCAACGAAGACGTGGAGAGGGTCCGGGGAGGGACGGCGAGACATTAGAAGGGGGGCCCGGGGGGCGGAGGCGGACAGGCGCTGAGGTCTGGTATCGGCGGATCCCACAACACGGGGTGGAGAGGGGGGTCTACACTCACTTAAGATGGTGACGTGGGCTACATGGAACGTGAAGGGCCTGAACTCGCCCCAGAAGAGACAGCAGGTCTTGAAGTACATTGTGGATCGGCAGGTCAAGGTAGTTGCTCTGCAGGAAAAGCACCTTACAAGGGAGGATGTGGGTAGGCTCAAGCATAGGGCATTCCCGCAGATTTTTCACTCAGCGGCCACCACCAAACATAATGGAGTGGCGATATTGTTCCATAGCTCAATGCCCTTCCAAGTAGTGGATTCACAGAGAGATAAGGAGGGGAGGTGGCTCATGCTCAAGGGGCAGCTTCAGGGCCAACTATGCACCATTGCGGTCGTGTATGCTCCGAACACGGGCCAGGCGGTGTTCACAGCCCGCATGTTGGGGTCCCTGGGCGGATTCGCGGAGGGCCCCATCATTGTGATGGGGGACTTTAACTGCCTGTGGGATGGCGTCCTGGACGGCTCCCACGTTGCGGGGGCCAGATCATCAGTGTTTTCCAAGCGAGTCAAGGACCGCTTCGATTCCCTAGGTCTGCGGGATGGGTGGCGGGCTCTCCACGAGACGGCTAAAGACTATACTTTCTATTCCCATGTTCACCGGACTTACACTCGAATAGATTACATCTTCATTAGCCAGGCATTAGTGGGGAAGGCGACAGGGGCGCAGATTCTCCCCATCTCGGTCTCAGACCACGGGATGGTTCTATTGGAGCTTCAGTGGGGGGCGCGGGGACGTGGCAGATGGTACTTTCCGGGGGCCCTCCTGCGAGACCAAGTGCGGAGGGTGGAGCTGACCGAGGCCATAGGGGAGTACTTCCAGGACAACCCGCCTGAAGACACCTCACATCAGAATACGTGGGACGCATTCAAGGCGGTGATGAGGGGCAAATGCATCCAACTACAGGCGTCGCTGCGGCGACAACAGGCTTTGGAACGGGAGGCACTGGAGGAGGAACTTAGGGGGTTGGAGGGCAGACAAAGATAAACCCACTCGCGACCTGCAACGACGACTCACGGCGGTGAGGGGTAAATTGCGGGCGATTTACAGCGCCAGGGCGGAATATACCTTGCTGAGGCTGCGCCGCGCGGGGTATGAACAGGGGGACAAGGTGGGTTCTCAGTTGGCTCGAAAGCTTCGCATTCAGCGGGCAAAATCCTATGGAAAAGGCATTCGGGTAGGGCCAGACCGAGTCACACACGAGGAGGCAGCGAAGACCAGAGCCTTTAGGGATTTCTATGGCGAGCTGTATGGGGGGAGCCCGCTGGCGCACGACGTGCAAACGGCATATCTCGATGGGGTGGTGTGCCCCCAGCTATCAGCGCTGGACCGGGAACGGCTGGACGAACCTATTTCCGTGGAGGAAGTGCGGAATGCCATAAAGCGTCTCAAGCTCCACAAGGCACCTGGGCCCGACGGCTATACCGCCCACTTTTATAAACACTTTGTAGACGAGCTCGCCCCGCATCTGACGGCTCTGTTTCGGGCGGTGGCGAAGGAGGCGAGAGTGTCCAAGTCAATGGCAGAGGCGGTGATTACGGTCCTGCCTAAACCGGGCAAGGACCCACTGGTGTGTGCATCATACCGCCCCATAGCACTTCTGAACCTAGATGCCAAGCTCTACTCCATGATCCTAGCTAGCCGCCTGGATGACCTGCTGCCTCGATTGATCCACCAGGACCAATCGGGCTTCATTAAAGGGCGCCAGACGCACGATAATATACGGCGTACCATCCACCTTATCGAGAAATCATCCAGATTTAAGATTCCAGCTGTGCTAGTAGGATTGGACGCTGAAAAAGCGTTCGACCGCGTGGACTGGCCCTTCCTCTTCTTGACCTTGCAAAAATTTGGGTTCGGGATGCTTTCATGGAGATGGTGCGAGCTAACTACAGCCATCCCTCCGCGAGAGTGGTGGTCAACGGGACACCTTCCGAGCCCTTCCATCTGACTAGAGGTACTAGACAGGGGTGCCCGCTGTCCCCTCTGCTTTTCGCCCTCAGCATTGAGCCACTAGCCATTCGGGTGAGGGAGAATGCTTCCATTAAAGGGATCCGATTTGGCGGGGAAGACCACAAAATCTCCCTCTTCGCGGATGATATTCTGCTGACTCTGGGGGAGCCACGTCTCTGCCCGCGGTGCAGGGGGAATTGAGGGACTTTGAGAGAGTGGCAGGGTTCAAGGTCAACATGACCAAATCCTACATACTCAATCTCACACTCTCGAGAGCGGAGGTGGCCTTGCTCAAATCCCAGACGACGCTCTCATGGGCCCAACACTCGCTACAATATCTAGGGGTGCAGCTTACGCCGACGGTTTCGGGACTGTATGGGGCCAACTACACCACAGTTTTGCCGCACTTGCGGCAGGAGTTGCGGCGGTGGACGCCCTTGTACATATCTTGGTTGGGGCGAATCAACGCGGTGAAGATGATGGTGCTGCCCCGGGTCCTTTACTTGTTTCAGGCCTTGCCGATCCCGCTGGAGAAGGCATTTCTCCCGCAGCTGAAGACGTTGATCACTCAGTTTGTGTGGCAAGGAGGGAGGGCCCGGCTCCCTTTCACGGTGCTTCGGAAACAAAGGGCGGATGGAGGGATGGGGCTGCCGGACTTTGAGCTTTACTATCAAGCGGCCCAATTGCGGGTCGTGTTGGAATGGACGGTACGGGAATCAGAGAAGCATTGGCTTCATATGGACCGCGCGATAGCCGGCAGATCCATCTGGGATCTGCTGTGGAAACCGAGGAGAGATAGACCGCCGAATGCATATCTTAGCACGCCAACGCGCACTACGTTGGAGGTTTGGGATAGGGTCACGCGGAGGGAGGGGTGGACGACATTCCCTTCACCATATACCCCGATACACTTTAATCCGGCCTTCGCCCCAGCCAGAGAGGAGGGTCCCTTTGATGGGTGGCGAGAGGGAGGGTGTCTAAAGCTGGCGGACCTATTCGACAAGGGGGCGTTCCGCTCGTTTCAGAACTGTAAGAGTGAATTTGGGGTCCCCAACAGTGAGCAGTTCCATTATTTGCAGCTCAAATACTGGGCCACGGCGCCACCGTTCAGGGAGGCGGGCTGCCGGAGCCTTACGGATATGGAGAAACTGGTTTTGTCGCGGGCGGGCTCGATGAAGGGGGCAATCTCGTCTCTCTATGGGATGCTGCTGACTACACTACACACAGGGCCAGACATATGGAATTCTGGGAGCAACTCCTGGGGAGAGAAATAACTGAAGCTGAGTGGAGGGGCTTGTGGCGGGACATTCCCAGGCATAACTTGTCGGTAGGCTTACGGGAGGCTCACTACAAGACCATCTTTGATTGGTACCTATACCCCACAAAATTGGCTAGGATCTTCCCGGGGACTTCTGCACTCTGCTGGCGGGGATGTGGTCTCCTCGGGGATTTCAAACATATCTGGTGGGACTGCCCTAGTATTCAACCTTTCTGGGCAGAAATTTTAGCGCAGATTAAAGAGATTTTGGGCTTTGAACCCCCCGGGGACCTTGCTCATGTCATCCTGGGTCTTCGGGGAGAGGACTGGGAGGGGGTGTCCAGAGGAGATAAAGCTATATGGTGGCTCTGCGTGGGGGCAGCTAAGCTCACGGTGGCTGCGGCATGGAAGAAACAGGCTGCTCCCGCTATGTCACTGTGGCATGCCCGCCTGTGGCGCCTGCTCTCGATGGAGCGTCTGGCAGTGTGCTTTAGGGATGATCCCACAGCCTTTGAGGAGTCTTGGGGCTCGTTGCTGGCCTACTTATCTAGGGGCCTCCCGGCAGCCGTCTTCCCGCCCGCGTGGAGGACGTTGCGTATCTTCCGGACCTGGCACTCCACAGACTGAAACTGTTTCCCCTTTTTTTCGGACGCTTTGCAGCAGCCTCTGGGGGTGGGGTGGGGGGGGGGGGGGGGGGGGGAGGGGGGTAGTGGGGGGGGGTGGGGGGTGGGACGGGGTACCGGAGGAGTCTGAGGAGGGGTTCCCCTGGGCCGCACATGGAGCATCTGAACCACCTAGGGGGCATTCTGCAGATACCTATGGCCAGGGGACACCCGGCAGTTACTTGTTATTGTATGACTACACATGTGCAATGATACTGTTCTGAAAATCAATAAAAATGATTGCTATAAAAAAAAAAATATCACTAATGCCTAACAATTACGCGAGGACTTATTTGCTGGTAAAATTGAGAAATTAAGGCAGTCTTTCAAGATCTGTATTCAGTCCCTTCGATTATTCATTGCTTTACGTCCAACAGGCCACTGCTTCTAGAGCGCCCACTGCTTAAGGATAATTGTCAAAAAAAGGTTTTACCATTAAACCAGATCCCCCTTCCTGATAAATGCCCAGTGAAATTCTTTAGATTCCTTGTGCTAGCCATGGCATTAGCTTGAGCTGTATCAGAGGCCTGAGGTTTGCCTCGGTTGATGAAACCCAATGCAGATCTACAGTTTCTAGCAAACTATCATGTAATCTCTCAGTTACTGATGCCTGCCAAGATTTCAGTAGCTCATACTAACAAAAAGCGCTCTTGCTTTCAGAAAGACTCGTGTTTGACAGTAATCAATTTGACTTCATACAAGGACAGAGTACCGAATCGGTGCTGATCTGTGCAATATTAAATCAATTTGTTTAGGCAGGCAATGTTGGTTTTACTAGATCTGTCCACACCTACGACATGGTCTACCATAAAACTAATACATAGGTTGAAAGCTGTGAGAGTGGGTGGTCAAGCTCTCAATTGGATTTGTTCCATTTTGTCTGATAGAATACAAGCGGCGATTGTAGCTCCACCTACATCAACTCAAAGAAAAGTCTTCTTTGTGGCACACCCTCGTGGTTTTGTGCCACACTACAATTTGTATGTGGCGTCTCTGGCAGACATACCACTGTTTGGCTTCCTATATCAGACTTCAAGAGGATTCAGTCACAATAAAGATAAGACTCAGGAATACATGGCCAAGATTGCAGAATGGATGGTGCTTAATTCCCTAAAACAGAGTTCTACCATTCTGCCTTTTGGTGAAGCTTTATGGTATGCGAACTAGTGGCTACGAATTTGGGTTCATCTCCTTCCTAAACTTACAGTACAGCTTGCAATCTTAATGTCATATTGGACATAAATCAATTTCCAGAAAAATAGCTCATGTTGCTTCTTTAAGTCCTTAGGAAAGCTTTGCCTCTTTCATGCAAGGAATGTTAGAAGAACATAACTTAAGTCTCCATTACAGTAAGGCTGGATTATTGCAATTCACTTTTTCTAGAACTACCTCAGAAACAGTTAGCTAACCTGAAGGTTGTTCAGAACGCAACTGCCCGTCTCCTCTGGGGTGTTAAGAAGTTTGATCCTATTTCCCCATCCCCTCAGGATTCTTTATTGGTTGCCAGTTAAGAAATGCTGGTTTAAAGCGCTCTGCTCCCAGACCTCGACAAAGCAAGGCTCAAAGTACATTACTAACATGTTTATCGGTTATGTTGCTGTGTGTGCACTGAGAGTCTTCAGCCAAACTGATAAAGATCATGCAAATGAATAGGGATGGACTAGCAGGGTGCTCCTTTTCAATTTCTTGCGTCCTCAAGAATAAACTCCCTTTCACACTTAAGACTTTTCCCTCTTACTTAGTTTCCAGGAAACACCTTAAAGACCATTTACTTTCTGATAAACTGCACTGATTCAATAGTATTTTTTCAGTTCAGCACCAGGACACCCAATCTTGGGCAGCAGAGTGAACCATAAAAGTAAAATCCTAGCAATATACTGCTAGACTGCTAAACAGTCTTACAATTGTTCAAAACATCAGCCTTTCATATGAAGGGTGGAGCTTTACCAGTGACCAGCAGTTGTTAGAGTCTGCACGGACTGCTTAGATACTATGAAAGAAACCCAGTTTTCAGCAAACTACCCCAGTTACTGGATCGCCAAAGGGAGCAACAACTCTGGTTGGAAACCAAAGGTGTATGAAAGGGGAGGGGGTGGGAGGTGATGTGTCATGGGCGCACAGTATTTTTCTGCCAAACATGGCTTTTCATGAAGACAAATTAGCAAAGTCTCAGCTAACTTAGCTTGCAGATAAGAGACTCAAGTAGAAGGGAACCAGACTAAGGATCAGAACTCAGAAACCAAACATTGACAGAGAGGCACCAAGGCTGGCTGGTGCAGGTGCAACCCATAAGATGTCAGGAAAAAGAGTAAAGTGATCGAGTGCTTTACCCATCCTAAGGATTATTGCAAAATGGACTTGACCAAGGAGGATAAACTGCCATTCTTGGTTGGACAGTCTACTTTACTCCGTGACTGCAATAAAATTAAAACCTCTCCTAAATAATCAAAATTTCCTATCGCTGCACAGGCTCACCAAGTGGCACTTAAGAGATTTCATTTCAGCGGGCCAAAAAACAGGGGACACAGCAAAAAAATAAAATAAATAGAGGCATGACAGTGGCCCCACAATAAAGAAATCAATGAGTACAACAATCATGTTTGTTTTTACATAATGGTGTATGAGAAGCAGTGGAGTCTCAAGATGCGGAAATCTGTTCCTGTTCTTTGCTGGCAAAGAACGTCTACAAGAGACGGCCTTTCAGCGCTTTAATGAGCCCTTTCAAAATGGGCAAGACTTAAGTGAACAAGGCTTGAGTAATTTTACAGAATGCAAAGGCACCCCAACCATTAACTGTCTATGTATACAGGAAATGTCATAAGAAGACATGCTGATCAGTATGTTAAATTAAGTATAAAAAAGGTATTTGCATGCAACAAATGTATTACAATAAAAGCCTCATGGGCACAACTCACAAACGTGTTTCAAAACAAGCAACTCGAACAAATGGGTCATGGCCACACAAATTAGCAATTGCCACGAAACGTTAGGTCAGACACTAGGGCTTTGGAGAATGGGATTTTTTTTCTTTTTTAAAGTGTGCCACTGAAAGGACACCACAAAACATGGTAGTAAAAGAATGTGACCAGCTTCAAAAAATAGCGAAACATTGGAAACCTAGAGTAGTTAAGAGTAGAAAAAAAGAACTACAACTTGTTTTAACAATATAGAATTTGCTTGATGAAAAGTCCACATTTATTAAAAGGAGTTGAAGGTATCCTAAACTTACCCCACCCTGTTAATGGCCTTGTTCAAGAGTTCTAGCCAATTAAAACATAGTTCTGATAGACAAACGATAATGATCTTAAACAAAGACTAAATATAAGCATTACTTCCTCAAATGAGAGTGGGAGCCAGAGTGAACCATGACAAGCAAGGAATGTCAGACTAAGCAGGCAGCTGAATACCAGTACACTTCAAAATGTAGAGAACATATTTCCCTGCCCTCGTCCATCTCCACCTAAAGAAGTGTGTACAAATGCAGATTTAAAATTCAAAGGAGCTAGGAATTAGACAAAAGAGACTTGGACCACTTCCTAATCCGACATTGAAGTGATCCTCAAATGTTGAGGCTCCGTGGGAAGAGAAGGACAGCCAGCAGAAGCTAAAACAAAGGAAGGAATCATCATAACAGTTATTTCAAAGCCAAAGATGATATAGAAGCCTTTTAAGAGCCAACCACAAAATCTGAAACTGTTGAGGAGAGTTTAGAAGAATGCACTCATTAAAAATAGCAAGGAATCAGAATGGCCAATGTCTCAAAAACTACAGCTTGACGAAAAAGAACAGTGAGGTAAAAGGAGAAAAAAAGTCCTGGACATCAACTTTATAGAGTAAAGGGACACTCCTTGAGATCGGGCCGAGCAACAAGATTCATGGCAACGCCACCACAAAACACACATGCACTCTCATGGAGTGCTTAAATAGTTCCCTAAACGTGAGCAATCAAAAGAAAGACAACTATTGAATAAGAAAGCCATTAAGAGTGACAAAGTCATCCATTGAAAAGCAATGGGCAGGCTCCACGCTGTCTGGATGTTGGGAATTGTTCACATGAGGATTTGCCTATGGGCAACAAAAAGTCTTAACAAGATCTAAAAAGACTTGATCCACAAAAGGCCTATGGGAACAGATTAAGTATGTTTAATTCACATGTCAAAGTCAAAAAGCTGGGACATCTGTCAAAAGGGTGCAACTTATCTAGATGAAATGAAGACTAGAAATGGAACTTTAGTATCATTGTGGCTAATAGGGCAATGATCAGCAACTTAAAAATACCAGGAGAACTAACAGAACCAAAACAAGACACCAATGTCCCAAAGGATTACCAATCTCAATCAACAAGAAAAAAGGAGTGATAACAGTTCTATGGTAAATGGCTCTGGGGTTCAAACAGATAAGGCACCCTTGGAGTCTAGCACTACATCAAACCTCTGTATTGGGAGACGTAGCAATTATTACATCCAGATACGGAGGGGAATCTAGTTGAAGGAGATCTGTTTAAGGCTTGACATTGCTTCTAAAAGATCTAGAATGGGATGGCCTGAAAGCAAGATACAACCCTTACCTTTAAAGGCGTTCAGGCCAATGGAGCAGCAATTAACGGGAGGGGTGACAATCAGCAGGAGGCACGACAATCACTGCATCGTCAGGAGAGGTGACAAGCAGATAAAGTCAAACTGTAATAGAAAACAGTCCTAGTACAGGAATGTATGGCAGCAAAAGAAATCAAACTGAAGAAATCTTTACGCTGCCAGTATGTGAGCTTGGGGGAGGACAAAACTAAGTCAGGCGATCAACTTTTAAATAGACAAAGTTCTTGTGCATCTTTGGCATTGGGAGGATCTGTGTGAAGGCTAATACAGAAAGTCAGACAGGAGGGGGGGGGGGGGGGGGGAAGAGACACATTAACATGGCGGTCTAAACCATGAGTGCAGTTACAACGCAAGTGTTACCACGCTTCCATCTACCATGCATATTCCTTTACCACTTACATTCCATTACAACGATTTGCACTGTAATGGCGGTAAAGGCATATGCATGGTAAAGTCAGTCAACGCTCTAGATTCGGAACGAATTGGGAGGGAGCGGTCGGGGGGGGGGGGGGGGGTTGGAGACCTGCCCGGACGAGAATGGAATGAATGGTTTGGCAAGTACTTTTCTGTTTTTAGGGTTGAGGTCGGGGTAGTTTTCAGGGTTGGGGACGAGTTTTAGGGCTGGGGGTGTAACCTTCACCACGCATATCCCTTTAGCAATAATGCCTTTACAAAGAAATTTGTTGTAAAAGCATGCGCTGTAAAGGCATGTGTGGTAAAGACATGGTCAAGACCACGTTATGACATGCCAACTAATTATATGTGTGGTTCTGTCATGCAACCAATGAAGGGTATTAGGAAAAAAGGTAATGTTATTAATGCTGAATGAATGAGCTCCTATTAAGGTCATCAGTGCCCACAGAAAATCCTAGAAGATGATAGTAAAGAAGAAGCAGAATATCCATCTGAGAAACTAAGACACCATGTTGGGGGGTTGGAAACTCAAATGTTCTGCAAACTGATGGCCCTACGCACGAGTATATAAAAAAAGGCAACAAAAGTTAACCGCTATATGTAGCTTGCCCAGCTAGGTGCCATTTTTGATGATCATCTAGGAAAAGGCCATCTGAGGGATACTGCAGTTTAGGTCAGACTAAAGGCAGTTGGCATGAAGAGCAAGGAACAGAATTCAAATAATCGACAGATGCAGCCACTATGAAAGCAATCTACGCACTGAACCGAGAATAAGAACCAGGGGGGGGGCAGCATCGCCACACTTTTCATGATGCCAATATAAAAAGTCTCAGTAAGTTGCCCATCGAACTGCAAGTTCATCAACATGCTGAGGTGAAACAAAATTACTGGAAAGGATGCGGCCATATACAATCCAGAAATAGACTGAAGTGTAAGTAACTAATTCGACATCACTAATTCAAGTATGCTAAACATCACATTTGGCCAAAATATCTGTGCTCCTCTCAATTACAAATGCTCAATGTTGCCAGATAGTTAGCATTCCTGCCCTTCTCCTGGGGCGTTGATCATGTTGACAAACTTAACTAAAAGAAACTTGGATGGCAGTCTGAACGAAAGATCCCACTGACTGAAAACATCAGTGATACAAATTTGAAGAGTCCTATTCATAGAAGAGTGCTATTCATACAAGATTACAATCTATTTGGGTGGAAAGTAGAGGTACATGCCATCTCCAAAGCTTTTCAATTATGCACCAACAAACTCCTAGGTTTATGAAATGCAGACTCAATGTTCATATGCAGGAAATGCATCTATCCATGTCGTTGTGCATGCAGATTATGTTGTCAGACAGAGGAAAAGCCTTCAGAAATGCAGGACGCGATAGCAAGACTATTGTTTGAATACCAGGATCGCCATGAAAAGGCAAATTTGAGGAATTGTCTGAACACTAAATCCCGAAGCAAAGTAATCGCAGAGAAGACCCAAGTGAAAAAATAACGATTTCTAGTTCTGCTACTCTAGTGTACTGGTAGACTTCAACTGGGGGAAACTGCAGAAAAGAAGTGATGGTTGTAATGCAAAAGCAAGACATCTGTCAAGAAACCAAGTATGTGTCTTCATTTGACAACAGTTTCAGGTATGCAAGGACATTGTGTCCTTTATAGGTACAGATATCCATGGTGTTAAGAGCTAATGTAGCACTACTTTCAGTATACACTGGTAATTAAAGAACATTTAGCGCCTGAGTAACTGGCTACCTTCTCTAAAGCACTTCGATGCCTCACCAGGAGTAATACAATTTACAATACAAGCTTCTAGGCCAGCACCAAAGAACCCTAGAAGGAAACTGCTATTTTCACATCATACTCACTGAAATAAAACTGGGGAAATGTCACCGATCGCAGCTACTGCTGAAGAATAAGTACACAGGCAAATGGTGAGAAGGGATTACTGACATACAAGTGACGCCTGCTTGGTAGAGGGCTACGATGAGAATGAAAAATGTCAGGGAGTCCGCAATGGATGCAGTGTCAGGATTAACAAACTACACAAGTACCAGGTACTGGAACTAAAGATAAAAAATAAGAAATCTGAGGAACAACAATGAATTATATGGACAAGCAGACTATTTGCTAGTGGTTGATTGATTCATACATGCCAGGGCAAATTGGCCTACTAGCAGAAAATGTGCAAACAAAGGTGTGCATTTCGGTTGGAACAAAGCAATTTTACAGCATATTTGTGAGGATTTTATAAACTTTGGAATAAAATTAATATTCAATATACTGTTTCTATATAAATCACTAACAAGAAGTTGCATATCTGCTATGACAACTAAGAATCACTTCTGCAGTAACCACCTAACGAAAACAGGACCGAAGAAAAGTACCATTAAAAGACAAATGCGATGCAGAGAAAATGAATATCCTAGGGTGGTTTTTAAAAATAAATTGAAAAGGGCAGTGGAAGGGGTCATCCGGTTGCGTTGTCGAGCAAATACCAGAACACTAAGGAAGAATCTTTAACATGCCGCAAATCTGCATCATTTGCTACCACTCATATCATATGGTGATTTGCCAGCATCGTACATCCAAATTTTGAAAGAGGTTTTTATTCATACCTGCTTGGGAAAGTCAGTTTCGGAGGTGGCAAAATGGCACTATTTTGACTGGTTCAGCTTCACCCAAGATAATGTTTAGCACATTCCTATATGAGGCTTTAACCATCCAAGGTATGAAACTCTGCAAACGAGTCCAAGAAACTAGGGTTTCCACAAATGAGGTTAAGCCACCAGAAAGAGCTCATCTGCCAGGTCTGATAACACTAAAGTGATAATTTAAGTAAGACTATAAACAGCCCAGCCACTGAATGGGTCCAAAAACAGAAAAACTAAAAATTACAAAGAAGAGATAATGGAAACAATACAAACACTTAAGCTAGAGGAATCACTTGCAAAACTAAATTGAAAATGTTTTCTGCTATTTATACACCAAAGGAAATGTAACTCAAACAAATGTGACCAACTACAGTAGATAGGCAGGGTCTACTTTCTACAATTTTCCCACACAGCAATCCCCAATAGAATATTGCTTTTCAGTCCCAATTAAAAGCCAGTATGGTTGAAATGGATGAACATGGTAACTAGGGAAGAACGGCACAGTGAAAGTATACATCATTAGTGTCAAGTTTCCAGCTTGTTCAATGCTTAACCATAATTATGTTGGAGTGTAATCAACAACTATGGCAATGCCAAAGGAGCAGGACAAAAAAAAGAAAGATAAAGTATGACGACTAAAACTATAGGGTGTATCAAATATCCCAAAAGTAGAAATGTTCATGAAAACTCCACAATGCAAAATCATGGCATACAGCCTGAAACTCAGGAGGCGCTTATTAAGAGCTGTTGAAATTAACAACTGAACCAATGCGAACATTTGTACCTCTTCTTATAACCAAGACAGCACATATTGAACAACGCATCACAAAATAACTTGTACAGACCAAACAGATTAAAGAAGTTTTGCCAACACTTTCATGGCGACTGCATGCCCGGCAATTCGAATTAGCATAATGACCCAGTCTTAATTTTCCCCCAACGTTACTTTATCACTTGTATCCACGTTTTAAAGTGGAAAATTAACACTTTGTAGGGGCTGGCTTTCTCCAATCATTTCTGACTTATTTCAAAAGGAAGACAGTCATGTGTGTGTATGCACTGGTATGCGTACTCTACATAATTTGGCATCTTTCACTTGAAATGTTTGAGAGATCGAGAGAGACATCATAATCCAACTGACAAAGAGCCATGGAGTAAGATACTGCACGGAGGGCATAGCAACGCAAACCTCCAGGGCATTACCAGATTGGGCTTGGATACCCAAAATATTGCTTTAAAAAAAAAAAAAAAAAGGTTTAACTCCTAGCACAGGGAACTAACCTGTTTGGGATTAGATATCCACAGCATAACATACCAAACTGCTAGTGCAGGGGGAAAAAGGAAGCAGACCACAAAATCCAGGATTAGAATAATAAACTGGAATGTGGCAGGGCCTCAAATATGTAATAGCAAACAAAGAAGCAATTGAATTCTTACAAACAGGCAACATTATATGCTTACAGGAAACATGGCTGACAGCACCCAGCCCTCTTGAAGGCTTCCAGGTTATCCATACATTGGCTCATAAGAACAGCCTTTTTGGAAGACCCATTGGTTAGCCCTCGGTCTTAATAAAATTGAATCTGCAAGTACGTGTCAAGGAATAGCACACACGCTCACATGATGTACAGATCCTTAGCATAAAAGGCATAGCAAGAGAGGGAACATGAACTACAATCATAGTAATAAATCTTTATGTCAATCCAGAAAGGAAGGCAAACGCATCAAACATCAAGATGATCACCGATCTAACCAAAGAACACTTCAACGAGCACCCGGGGCATGAGTGCATTGTGGTCGGAGATTATATCATGAGAGATCTGTGCGGCCCAGAGTCAGGCCAAGGGAGTGTGGAAGGAATATCTTGGAAGCCTACATCAACTAATTCGAGCTGGGTTCTGCCGACTGAACAGGGTCTTTGAAAAGCAAAACAAAGCCCACTTTTAAGAATCTCTACATTGGACTACATCTTCCTAAGCAAAGTACTCCTAAGGAGGTGTGTAAATTACGAAGCCCAACACCACTGCGAGTGACCACCACCCATTATCGATTCTAGTGAACACAAGTGCCACAATGCATGACGAACATACTCCTACTGGCCAACTACTCCCCAGAAATACCAGCCCATCAATAAAAAGAATTAAATGGGGCGCTGCTTGCAGGGTCAGATACCTACTGAGCAAGCAAGCCATACAAACATCAGATAGAGAAAAACTGGACAATAGAACTTCTATTCACAGCCCTGTCTACACGCAAGCAAGCCCCATAGAAAGAAAGTCCACCTTCCTTTTAGACAATGAAGAATTCAAAGAGGAAAAGTGGAGGTGCCGCCAGTCGTACTACTACTAGAAGAGAAAGGTGCGCAAAGACAGAAAGCATCCTAGAAGTAACCAGAAAATCACACCAATTTTTTTTTTTTTTTTTTTTTTTTTAAAGTTGCTTGCTAGCTGAAACAAACATTTAGAGGAGGAATGGAACCATATATACGCCCTACTAGCGCCCAAAAAGTCAAGGGAATTTTGGGGCTATGTCAACAGCCTCAATGGCAGAACCCATACAGAGAATGCTGTAGACGCTAATTAAATCGGTAGCTCACACAACAAAGCTTTACGATGACGAAGATGAAATCCCAGGCTCCCAAAATGGAACTAGTGGGCAAGTATCCCAAAGACCTAGAGGAGCAACACCTTCATAACCAAAAGGAAGACCCTAATTACTCTGAAGGGTATTCGGAAGGACGGAGCCCCTGGAGCTAACGGCCTACCGGGCAGTATTTTTGATGAAGATCGGGAATTCTGGGCCCCTACATGCACAGCAGCAACAGCATCAGCAGTACCAGATTCATGGAAAGGCTCCACATTGCACCTCATACATAAAAAGGGAGATGCCTCCAGTCTGGGATATTCTAGGCAGATTGCTTTCTTGGAAGTTGAAGGCAAGGAATTTGTGAAAGTGCTCTTGAATGAGATGGAGGCCTGGATAAATGAAAATCATATTATACCCCAATATCAGACGGGATTCAGGCCCAAATCAACCATGGACAATGCTACTGCCCTGTCCTACTTTGCAACTAGGGCAAAGAGGCTGTATCACCCCCTCTTTATGCAGGCTTTGTAGACTTCAGCGCTGCTGTTGAGTGCATTGATCTGTACACACTCAGGGCAAAATTCACATAGTGGGACATCCAGAGAAAACTCATGGTCATTATGGCATTGTACACTGTACATGGGTCCAAACCAAGCTTATGCAGGCGCATGCAACCGCCAAGATATACACGAATAAGGGGCTAAAACAGGGTTGTGTGATCACTCCCACTCGGTTTAACTTTAGCACCGCAGGCGAGGTGCGATTGAAAGCAAACATATACCCGCCCAAATTAGGCCTCCTCATTCTCCCCACCATGCAGTATGCAGATGATTGGCGTTTTTGGACCTAACCATAATTGGCATGAAGAGAGCCCTGGAAACATAGCATCTGTATAACACAAAGAACTTTCTGCAGACTAATGTAACAAAATGATGGTCCTGGTATTCGGCCATACACCGAAAAAGCAACTGCTAGGATGGCAACTTGGCCCTCCAAGGATAACCACAGCCAACAAATATAACTACCTGGGCATACACTTCTCAGACAAGCAGACCAACTCTGCAAGCCGAGGCACTGGCAGTTAAGATAGCTAAGGTCACATATGCACTATGCAAATTACACCGCAAGCTCCAAAGCCACTCTGCAGAGGGAATTTGGCGAGTCCGGAGGGCGAAATTAATACCAACAATAAGTTATGGACATCTTGTCTTCCATGGACTGCTGAATTGGAGCGCGTCGATACAGCGGCATTCAGAAAGCTATTTGATCTTCCAAAATCAACTCCGCGCACATTTCTCCGGCTTGAACTTAATGTTACAATGATGAACACCGAATGTAAAAAAAAAAAAAAAATACATTTTTTAAAAAAAGACTGTCAATTACCAACGTGCAACCAATGCGGAACCCAGATCAATGAGGGAAGCAGCAACAGTGATATTTCAGGATACTAAAAGCAGCTGTGCAAGGATCCCGATTCGCGCCAGTGAAATACTTAGCCTGCCTTTAGAAACCATAACTGACTCAATACGAACAATGGACAGCTTAAAAAGATTACTAAATGTACAAGGCAAGCACGCTTCAATGGAGCAGGACATTAAACAGATTAGAAACTCCCAGGTGAAGAGGGACTTGCTCACTCACACAAAGCCACGACGAGCCAACCATATCTACAAAGCATTCTGAGGACCAGGATCTTAGCCCTTCCGATATGGGATTACAGGGGCCACCGGAAAATTCTCTCATCAGGAAAAAAGGAATGCAGCTTGTGTCGATATCATGCAGAATCAGCTGTGCATATTGTCTGCGGCTGTACTGCCTTGCTACATCAGTGTCTATACCCAAGAACAATGTTTTTGCAAAATTGCATGAGAAGTAGCAAAGAGGCGCTAGCATACCTATACAACCGACGTGCCAATGGAACTTGCACTGATTGACAAGTTCTATGCAGAAGCGGGAAGGATCTTGCGAACCTCGAATGAGCCTAGGGCAAAAAATACAAGCACACGCTGAGGAACCCGTTGCAGAGCCTTGTCATGGTCTGACCCGAGGCTGAAGATCCATCTTGCAAATCCCGTCACATACAGGCACCCATGTGAATGGGCATTTAATATCATGTGATGCTAAATTGTTGCCAATACATTCTCCCAAGGTTTCTCTGTATGATCTGGGACTGAATTGACTTGTGCATGCATCTTGCACTTTAGGCTCTACAAGTACTGTTTTACGCATGCACTTTATGGTCTTGTGCATGATTCTGATCTGGCACTCCATAGTCCAAGCAGGATCTCGCACTCTTCTGGCCAAAACTCTCTTCTGGGAGAGTGGGTTGGAGTGCGGATCCCCTTTTGACCTGACATTTTACAGCTTGATGCACACCTTTTTGCACTTTAGGATCTTGAAGCACACTGATTTACGTATGCATCTTGCACTTTATGGTTTCATGAATGATCCCGATCATGCACACCATGGTCTACGTGTGATCTCGCACTTTACGGCTATATGCATGCCTGGTTACGGCAAGTGCGAAATGTTTGGCTTAGAATGGCTACAAGTATGCCCGGTTATGGAGAGCGTGAAATGTTGGGCTTAGAATGCCCGGCCCCACAATGCAATACTTGAAGCTACCGAATCTTCACCAGCTAAACGGTGCATTACTGGCTCTGCTTGTGCAATATCTAGTACATGATCGTCACTTGCACATAGCATGCCTTTGCACACACACAAGCAGCAAATTTTGATTGGGTCTTAAATGTCTTGCGCTTTTATATGGTCTTAAACTGATTTTACAAATGGCTCTTGCATGGGTTTTAGTTAACTGGTTTTAATATTATAATACCTGAATTTTGCTTTTATGTTGTCCTACAGTTGTTCCTTCTTGTAAATTTTAAGTAATTACACAATAAAGAATACCGAATACAGACAGACCAACTTGCTACTTTTCATATCAAAGTTGGAAAAAAAAGGGCAAGAAGTTCCGGATGTTTTTGTATTGCAGGTCACTCAATGTCCAAAAAAATGTGTAGAGTGAACGGACAACACAAACCGAATCAACCACGGTTCTAGTGGTTTTACATGTGTATTATTTAGCAAGCATTATCGAATAGCAGTGAAGAAGACCACGTTTCTGTGTCAACTACATGCCTGGGAATTCCACTCCTATCCTCCATCGGAATCTCCTAGTTTCCACAACACAAAAACGCTTCTGATTTCAAATATCTTAGGAGATTCATGATTGAAACCAACCATGGAGAAGTTGTGGTCATTTACATACATGTGGATTGTTAGTGTTGACTAGATTTACAAGAACGTTAAATTAGAACGTTCTCTGAATGTGCTCACATCACCTGTTACTGATCAACTAGAATCAGGAAAATGAAATGGTCTGTGGTTTTGGGTCATGGCAGGAGCAAGAAAATAGTTCCCCCATTTCTTTACCTTAAATACCAGCCTACCGGACCCTGGGAAAACAGAGCACAAGCCTGTCTACTTGACATCAAGAATGACTTTTTGGAGTTATCAGAGACGGAACAGTCCTCAAACAGAATATTCTCTCACATTTAATATGCAGTGTGAAACATCTGCTAAGTAGCATGGTCTCCTTTTAGGGGACAAGGGACATAACTCTTTCATAATGCAACAACTGGTCAGAGCTACTGTCTGTAAGCACTGCTGCCATAAATATTTAGGTCTCTATGGCAAAGGTAAACCGCCCAGCTCATGAAGATTTCAGTTATCTTAAGGAAAAATCAAGGATGAACACATTCCTCACAAGGGTCCAGATAAACGAGTATGCTGTCCACATCACCAACTTGCACACGTTAATCTTAGAACTAAAGTCTCAGATGCTGGGAGGTCAGGACAGCAGATATTGATAGATTTGAGAAGGACTCCAACTTCTGGGGTCCAAGGATTAAGGAAGCAGACAGAGATGGTCATAGTTTTAGTCGGAAGCAATTTATTGCTAAGATGAAACCCCTCGGCCTATTCAAATGAAGACAACTCTCTTAGGTAGATGTGGTGGATACCAGGTTTAATAAAAGGGAAATTCAATTGACTCACCCACTGGAAAAAAAACATAGAAGCCATAACAAGCAGTATGAATGTAATCTTCAATAGAGTAGTAGTAGTCGATCTTTGATAATCAAAGAACTAGAAGATGTGCCAAGTTTAGGGAGTGGAAACAAGCTCTAGAAATTGAGATAAACCAGCCCTCTACATAAGGAAACAGACAAAACAGTATTACGCATCAGCAGCTACCTAGGAATTGCTTTTGGCATACTTGAAAACCTTGTTTAAGCCAAACTGGAGAGAGCCTCAGTTTGAAAGATTGACTGAGCACATTGAAGAGAAATAAAAGTATTCCTACTTATCCAAATGCTGCCACATAGTGGCAAGAAATCTACTAAGCAGTGAATTTACAATACTTGGACAATATTCCAACATCTGTATCGGAATAGTAACTTTGCTTCCATTAGTATTTTGGAAGAGTTACAACTTTCTGAAACACTCCAGGACTGAAGAGAGAATAATAAATGATCCTCTCAACACAAACCCAGTCACTGCTGCTTTGTAGTGATAACTGAATAAAAAGAAAGTAAGGCAGCTGAAAGTAATCACCAGTTAGGCTGCTGACAGAAATCCAAACTCTTCAAGGACCTCAAAAAAGGGGAGGGTAAAGGATCTGAAAAAGATTCAACATGTGGAATCTTAAATCAAAATTTTACTAATCTATTAGTCCAAAATGAGGCATCCTCCGACCACACCTCTCAAGATGAAAATACCAATGAAACGTTTTTCTCTACTTATCCACACAATTATGTGCACTGCTCCCATCCCTCATCCCCCTGTAGGGGGTGTTGTGGTGGGGCTGAGAAGAGTTCTCGGAGGAAAAAGATTGTGGAAAGGGTTACTACGAAAAATGGATGTAATATGCCTTTCTGGTCTATGTTATCACCTTCCACTGCTCATTCAAGATCTCTTCACTGGATTGAAACATGAGAATCCGCAGCAGAAACGATAACTGTAGTTCTAATGTGTTTAGAAAGCTTGGAAGACCCAAACCTCTGCTACAGCTTCCCTGAAATTAAGAATGTTAAAGTTCAGGTTCGGCAAGAACCCCTTTATTAAATGCTCCTTTTTCTTAATTTACTGCTGTGCACTTGAAAAGGTCACTACTGCGAAAAAGATTAGTCCTTAAAGGCCTAGCAACATAGACTGCACTCCTTGCTACAGTGTGGATTACAAGACCTAAAAGCCTACAATTGTTGGACGATTCAGGCTACCTTTTAGGTATCTTCCATACAGACTCAAGCGGTGATGAGCAAGTTCTTTCAGTGATAAGTTAATATGGAGACTGGACTTGCAACAGCAAGTCTAGGGAAAACATGGCATGGGACTGTTGAGTAGCCTTTCAATGCGGGCCTCATTCAATAACTGGCAACGGTCTCACAACAAAGTATGCTAGTCTAAAGATATTTATTGCTGAGATAGATATGGAGATCAGTAATCCTCTTTGTGGCTATGGTTCGCAAAGTTGGGTACTTTTTTGTGGGCATGCAATTACTGACCTGGACCATGCCCAGCGTTAAGAGTATGGTATTATTTTGCGATACAAGTGTCAGACTAACTTTAACTGCTGTATATGGCCATGGGCATACTTTTTCAGCTCCAAGTAAAGATGTTCGGTTCTGCAAGCTACGAGTAACATCGGTATATGACAGGTAGCAAATCTTACTGTAAACAGACTAATCCCAGGCATACAGTAGGTGGTGACCTTTTTAGGTCTCGCCTAGTGACGCAGCGCTGTCGCTAGCGAGATCTATTGTTGGCGACTTTTGTTTGAAAGGCGGACAGGAGAGGTGCACTTTCCTCCGGACAGGCGAAGTGCACGCGCACGGCGTCTGTTTGCGCTTCGCACCAGACAGCCGATGTGCACGCGCAAGGCTTGCTGTGTTACCACAACGCGCGTCGATGTGGACGTTCACGGCGTCTCTTCGGGCACAAGCGGAGATCGCCTACGGACAGCAGACTAGCATGCTCACGGCGTCTCTCGTCTCCTCTCTGTCGATCTCCGCTCACGGCAATCACCGCAACACGGGCGTGGCAGCAGCGCAGCGGAGCCCTGTCATGGAGCACATCAGGACCACCATGCTACCGAAGCAGCAACCACCGGCATCAGGTGAAGGGGGCTGTCCAAGCTTACAGCTTCAGGGCAGGGGATATATTCAAATGTCATCCATATTTCTGCTGCACAACTCCCGTCACCTGGTTATGATAAACGTGACTCTCCAACCGCGCACACATTCCGTGAACGTCCGGGCTGTGTGTAACTCACAATGCAGGCCCTCAGCGAGCTCTGCAAGCCGTGTGTGCCCCTGGGAGTATGCGAACCACGTCATGGTCCCACTGTTAACCTGCCAGTAGGCCCACTCACGCGCCAAGTCACCCCCAGGCCATACCTCGCTCCAAAGTCAATCAGCCCAAGATCACAGGATGTCGAGCAACGCCAATATCAAGCCCATTCCCCGCTCTAAAATAGGCAGCCCCCAGCCAAGGGCCCCCCCTCGCTTTCGCCCCTCCTCCCCACCCAGCACTCCAACTGTGCACCACTCCCCTTCCTCGCAAATACCCCCCCACCTCTACAACGTAGCACCCAAATGCCTACCATACTCCTCCACGCTCCTGCGGACCCATCTAAAATGTCCCACGTGGAGTCGCCAAAGTCACCGCACAAATGTCGACCACTTCCGGAGGAACCCCCCCTCCACTCAACCCGCGCTGCGCCCCCCCCCCCCCGTGCACTCCCACCCGCACTGGCCCCTATGTTCATGCTCACCACCAGTTAAATTATTCTGTGTACCTGGGTTCTATTCAAAACTGCAGTGCTGCTTCTGTGTTTATGTAATGTTCCAGTTTTTAAACTCTTGTAGCCCTAAGCAATGTGCACAGACCAGAAGTTGTAAAAATTACACTCTCCAGCGAAAAAAAAAAGAAGAATATGTATGGGGGCACACAGAGTGCAAAGTTGAGGGTTTGCAGGGGTGGACGCAGAGGACACACATGGTGTGTGCCAGGGCAGCACACGGTGATGCACACCTAACAAAAGCCTTGGGTGATGTAGCTCATTTGAGCGCCGAGTGTTGGGCATCAGGGGAATAATGAGGCCAACCCAGCTTCCTTTTCGTTAGCTAAAGCAGGCATGTTACAGGACTTGGAAAGGAAGGTCTGACTTCGCTCATGAAGGCAATTGATAATGGCTTCTACTGCAATAAAGCACACTACTGAGCATTCTTCCATAGTAAGTACAAATTGTGCAGTTAATTAAAATTACAAACAATCTTCAATTTACACAATTTCATGCTAAACAAGCATTTGCAATGCAATAGGTCTCACATTTACACAAGTTTGAGCTATTGACATTGCACATAATGCCTTTTTAGGTCTCGCCTGACCCAGCGCATGCACTGGTCTGGCGAGACATTTTGTGAGGGCTCCAAAAAGTGCTACTAGGCCAGCATAGAGCTACAGTGCATGTGAGAGGGCACGCGCGCAGCACTTGACCTAGCTTACTTTCACGGCCACTTTGATGTTTGATCGCGATCACTTTCACGGCCGCTTGACATAGCCAATAGGTCTCGCTTTTGGGACCTTATAAGTATTTAGTTATGCAACTGTTGCATGGCTAAACACTTATAAGGTCCCAAAGGCGAGACCTATTGGCTATGCCAATGCTTGTTTTATTTTTGTTTTAAAAACAAATAAAAGGCCTTGTTATTTACAATGCCAATAGCTGAAACTCTCGTAACTGCGAGACCTATTGCATTGCAAATGCTTGTTTTTATATTACATATGAAGCTACATTGTGGTCCCTGTGCTCAGATCAGATAGAGATCTTTTAAGCACAAAAGAACTCACATTTGAGGATAGGGCAATTCTTAGTACTTTGGAAAAGGTTGCAGTCATCCTTTTTGCATCTACTAATTCTGCGCACCTCTCCAGTAATCACTTCTAAAGTCAACGTAATTAAGGTTGATATCCGCAGCATGTTTTAGTCTGATGATGCTCTAGCTCTCGTTTGTAAAAGTATGCTTCATACCTATGGGCCCCAGCTAAAGTTATAGCACAATCGCCATCGGCTACTTATTAAAAACTTGCAATTTTTCTCATGTTTGTTCTTTACATCAGTATTTTCCAAAAACAGCTGGACCAGGTATGTTAAACCTTTTAAGAAGGAGAAAATGGCAGGCTGCTAGTTAAGTATCCATTTAGAAGTGTACTGTGTGCCAAAAAAAAAAAAAAAGTCTGAGCCTGCTTGTTGACGTAAAATGTCCTAAATATACAGTTCAAAATCCTATAATCGAGCAGGTCATGCCACAAATGAGATCAACCAACAGCGTGCTTTCTAGTCATAGGGCTGGCAAATTCACAAAAGTTTATATTCTTAGCCATTTCTAGATTTCTGCAAAATGGATGTCCACAAACTTATGTACAGGAAATTATGAAATGTGCTGACAAGTCTTTAAGTCTCAGGGGTTCTTCCTCGGGAAATGAGCACAACAGAAACCGGTCACCAAATTCTACAAAAATTTCAACTCAATCTTTAGGAGTCCTGTCAAACCTTCGGTGGCACGTCAAACATTTCCTGTAAGAAGGTGTGGTAATGACTCAAACTTGTGACATACGAGTCATGGCAGATGCCAAGGATAAGAGGCGAACTCTTGCACATTCTAGAGCCACCAGACAATATACCATGTTATATTGTTCACCTTACTGGATTACACTGCAAACCTTGCAACAGTTAAAGCCCATTTTAAAACGGGATAGAATACAACAGAATGAGAAAGAGAGAAGGAATCCCTTTAAGGCAACTGACTGAAGCCTTCCCACACATCTTTTACGCCGAGCCTTACCTCGATCATGTTGAGGTGTCAAGCTAGGGCCCCAGAGTGTCTCTAACAAAAACTCTTCAGGAGTTTGTTTATACGCAAGTGAACACAGGGGTGGCACTGGAATACTTCATAACTCAAAATGCAATGTGTATGCCTCTGCTGTACCGCTCTAGGGTTCTAGTTTGTGTGTTGCCCATCAAGCCTACAGAGACCAAGGTGAATAGCCTGGACCAGATTCAAATAAATACCAGCTTCACAACGGTGGCTTCTAGCTAAATTAAGGGCAAATTATTTGAGGGGAACAAGGTGACTATATTTCAAGTGGAAGAGTGCAAGTATATTTACTAGAGCAGCTTCACTTCTAATTAAACTGGGTGAAAGTCTGCATAGAGGTACAATTCCCCAATGGCAACAACAAAAATAGACATGGAAGTAGGTCCTCCCTCCCGATGCACAGGAGACGAGTTAGGACTTAAGCATGAGAAACGTGTTCATCAGGCGTTAATAAGTATAGTATTCAGAGTAGAGAAATTAGGCTCAGCCACCACAAAATGTTAAAGTAGAATAGGAAACGGTCAGACTAAACCAAAGAAACGAGTAGGTGACACGTGTGCCAAAATTGTCAGAACGGTTGGCCTTCCAGTAGGCAATGGAAGCTTATCACCTGGGAGGAATAGTCTCCAGGTAGAAGTTACTCAGTGCAACAAAGGTTCTATTTTATTCCTTAGTTGTCAAAGACTGCCTGCAGTCACTGGAGACTAATTTTAAAGCTGTATCCTGCATAAATGCACAACAGATGATCAACTTTGCAAAACAGCAAGTTTTTGGAAGGAGTGGGTTGGGGAGAGTAACAACCAATTCCATTTCAGCGATCAGTTAACTGTTTGACAGTATTTCAAAAAAAAAAAAAGAGAACATGTCCGCACTCTGTTTTAAGCCTTCGCGACATATACACCATGTGTTGTAGGAAAATGCATCATATTGCCGGGCTATAATTCATGCCAACATCCAGGCAGGTGTTTGGCTACACTTTGAAAGCCTCTCAAGACAAGAGACTTTCAATTTAGGTTGTGAGAACCATGTAATTGTTATAAATGTTTCATGCATGTAGGAAAAAAAAAATCCTTGTTGCGGTGTAATGGGTTGCTGATTGCAGTGGAGCACAGTAAGGTTAGAGCTAAAAAAAAAAAACTGGAGAGGCCAAAAAAATGCTCCGTTTCTCAATCACGAAAGCTATGCTAGTGTCTGAAGCTCAGGATTCAACAGTTCATCTCACATGGTACAATAAATTAGTAAAACGTGAATATTTTCCATTCCATTCCATGTGGAACGCCAGGTGGACCCAATTAAAGTCGGGGGGTGGCACCTTCAGATGTATCAATGGATCTTCAACATACACCTTCCCCATATTCCTTCTCCAAACTGGTTTGCCAGATCGCAGAATACAAACTGACATCCATACTGCATTACAACTGGCTGGAAAGTTTGGATTAATGCAGAATAAATAAGTTTCTGGTTGGACATTATGGCCCTGGTCAGTAACCCACATAAACCAAAGTGGCCCATTGATAACTGCTAGAGACCCGATCACATTTGTCTTTTTGGATTAACATGTGTAAAGTGCACAAAGTTTTTGAAACCAATAGCATTCCAAACCTGCTTTCTTTAAAGACTAATCTTTGCAAGGAATGGGTTCACAATATTAATAAATTTCATTTTGTTGCTCGACCTTAAAGAGAAAATTGACTTTTTTTTTTTAAATCAAGAAGCAGCAGGGCGGGAATCACAAGGTTTATCAACTAACCGCGCATTTGGAGCACAAGTTATGAGTGACACCTCTACTCCACCTATACGTATTTCAAACTCATTGGTTTTAGACTGCCTTCTATGGGCATTTAGGGTTTTATGGTGTACACATACTTTGAGTATTATCGAAGGATGGTCTTGTACTTAAGGAGCACACCCACCATTGAGCTACTTGGAGCTCCACATGCACTGCTTTTCTGGAGCCCACAACTGCAACATGTCGAAACAGAAAAGCCAATGTTTGCATGCTCAGTCGAAAGAGCCGATGCACTCTGCAAGGGACAAACTTATCAGTATCTCAAAATAAGAATTCCCAATTCTTGTATGAGGGGTGATTAACACATTTACACTAGACTGATGGGCATTTGCCATCTTTCAAGCAGCTACGCCCATTCCGTGCAGGCCAGTCTCTTCCTGCTTGCTTGGTAGCCCTGTGCTCATTCTGGTCGCCTTCATCGCCTGATGACTGATTTTTCAATGTTCTCTTGGTAAATCACTTTTGTGAACTTAAGTAATGCGTTGTAGGTTTGTGTTATGACAGCATGCAATTACAGTCTAGAGTCAGTATTCTCTACAACACGTCAGCCTTTGAACACCAAATCAACCATTGCAACACCATTCCCAGTTTGTTACATCTGGATACTTGCAAGAGTTTTGACAACTGTGTGGGTCTTTGCCGCACTACTACAAGTTCAGTGATCATTTGTTCTAAAAATATGACCTAGCAAGCTAGTCTGTGCTGCAGAAAGTCTTGAGTCCAATGCAAGCTCAACCATTACAGCGTAGGCAAAGGCACTATTTTTAACTAGCACAACCAGTTAGCAGCTATTATATAAAGGAGATGCTAGTAAGCGTCAAAGCCGCCTGGCCATGGAATGTTGCATAGATTCTCATTGATAATGGGATGCATTATAGGTGCCAATATTTTATTGCTGAAGTTATTAGACCTATAGATCTGCTCAAAGTTTACCTGTAGGGTCTTCAATACTAAATTGAATACTAAATAGTCTTAAAAAAATTGGTGGTCTGAAGAAATTTTGATCAAAAACTATTTATGACAAAAGTACTCCTTCAGTGTCATGCTAGAAAGTCCCCCGGTACAATCTCCATTTGTCTACAATTTTAACATTATCACAACACCATTCAATGAGATACACATTAAAAGCATGAGTTTCTACAAGTAAGGGAGTACATACAACTAGAGAATTACAAATATTTTAGCAATTGGTAACCAAACATACTTTTTGCAATAACAAGTCATTAAACACCAGCCATATGTAAACATTTCGAACAAGCATGCAGGATTTTAGAGTTGTTAAGTCGATATAATTTTAAGCACTCTAAAACAGCTTCTTAGCTTCAAAACCTCAATATACACTGGACAGAATGGCATCTGCAAGTACAAGTTAGAATTTACATTGTATCCTCTTTCACGTTCTACTCCTAAGAACCACTCATCAGTATTCCATCTTTCATTTCGATAGTGCAGTCAGAAAACCTTACTAGCTAGGAGTCGTATAGAGAGGATGCCACACTACCAGACTTATGCATGGAAGACATATTAATATTCTTGGCCTCGCAACATTGTAAACGTTGCAAAACTGTTAACAGCTGCTTGACAGTATGAGTTTTAATGCTATATTTGTAAAGTTTGCAACAATAGTAAATATTTTAGGAGTAGAGAATATGAACTCACTTTAATGTGGTTTCAACATTTGCAAACCATTATACAAAAATCGAACTTCAAATGCTAGCCTACTCAATATATTTAATCAGTAATTCTATGGATCACAAACTCTGCCTTTTTAAATGGCAGATCAGGCTGAGAGAAAGGACTTAAATGACAATATGGGAGTAAATACAGCAAGATTATGGAAACAGGTACTTTTGGCAGAAAAGTAATTGCGTAAGTCGGTCTAGACACACAGACACGTTGCTTTTTGAGGGGGAGGGGGAGGGGGGGGTGCTACCTTGACAATCAAATTGAGAATGTGCAATGGTAGCAAAAAATACCGAGACATGGATAAGAAAACAGAACAAATAAAAAAAAGAAAAACATTTAAATTTTATCTGAATGTCGAAATTATACTAAACCAGAATCTAGGCATTATGTGATACTTTACTTACAGGACAAAATGAGCTGAAACGAACTACTAGGCAGTGCAAGTGACTGCATTTAAACCTGTTAGAATGATAGTCCCTCAACCTAAGAGAAAGGGAAAACGTATGGTCTATCTAATGTGGTCAATGTGAATGGATACAAGGATTTAAAGTGTTTTTGTAAACTCAATAGCACAGATCTGCTTGAAGACAGTACAGACTGGGATTCTACTAGGTAGTGATACAAATGACAAAACTTAAGACACACTAGTCTTCGAGGTATTCCATTTCCCAAAGACCACCAAATGACAATGTTAGCATGGTACTGTGAACCGGTAGAAACCCTCCATTATAATCTATATATAGATAATCGTCTGTGTTAATAACTTAATCTGCTGGTGCCTAATTAGTAAGTAGTTTCAAGATCAGGCACTGAAAAGCTGGGTGAGAGATCCAACCATGACAAGGTACAGGTTGGCCTCATGTGGAGCACCATCAATAGTTTCAAAATAACAAGATATGTTCTTCCAAGCCTTAGACTATTAAAGGAGAGAAAAATACACTGTAGGAAAAAATGGTACACGTTATTTAAGGTGGTGCGAAGACTTTCTTTTTAATGAAATCAGCGATTGCAAGACACGGAATCCTGATAACTTACACAGCACACCATGCATACTGCGGAGGACTGAGTAGAGTCTACAGGCAATGAGGCCAACTAAGAGAAACAAAAATTGGCTGAAAAGCCAACAGAGAACCAGATCAGGCCGGTCAACTACTAAAATGTTTTCATCCTGTGAGGAGAGAGTACGGTTTTGTGCAGAGCTCTGCTTGTGAGGCACTTCTGTCCTTTCCTTCAAGAAACTAGAAAGAAAAAAATAAATAAAAGCTTTGGTCTACAAATGATGTCCAAGGGAGATTTAAAAGCCCAAACTAGACATCGGCCGAGAAAATCCTCCAAATAAGAGATGCCTAGACCACTCTATGCAGGGATTTCCATCTCTCAGTGTGTAGCACCATGTGATATTGTCGCCTCACCGGGTGACTGTGTAAAGGGTGCAGATATTGTGCGACACTGTGCGTTGGCACGTCTGAATCGTTTAAGTCACGATTAAATGAATGTTTACCTATTTTCAAAGATGGTTGAAGGGAGCGTCTCATTATTTGTTCTGGCAGACCTTAGCTGGAAGTGCAAATAAACCATTACAGTGAAAGATTTCAAAGCAAGTAAGCAAACTTCCAGTTTTAACTTGCTGATATACTCTCTGGGCCTCATCACAAGTCATGAGGTCTCAAAAAGGGACAACATGTCTGTTCTAGCTCTCTAAGGATACCCGAGAGATTCCAATAATAAAGCTCACCTTCCACGTTAACAGGAACTGAAGTGAGCGCCTTGGACCAAGTTCTGACTAAGTAGGTCAGCAAGGTGCAACCACATCCGCAGAGGTTTAGCATGCACAACTAATAAGATGCACAGGCAAAGAGTAGGGTACTACTCTGAACTGCCTGGTATGAATACATGAAACTAAGTATGGTTGGTATTCACACAGGTTTGGCAGTTTCCTAGCTCTGTAAGGCAGCAGAGACTTGCTAGAATGTAAACTACTGGATGGCTGGACACAAGAGTAACGCGCCCCATAGATAAAAATTAAAATTGTCACTGAAGAAGGCAGAGATTGGGCTCGAGAAAGGGGTCAGAGACAAAATTGACAGCCATCCATTCACAAAGGACTTGTTAAACAAGTTTGTTCTTCCGACCGAAATAACACCGAAATAATTGCATTCAGAAGTGAGGCGTGCTGCTTAACAGCAACGACGAGAAGTACACTGGTATTTTTGATGCACCAAAAAAATACCTTGGATGAGGAAAATAGCTTTAAATTACAAAACAATCTAGAATAAAGCTCCCCGCAAACTGGAGATGAGAAAATGGTACTTTAGCCCAAAACTGGACGAATGAAATGGAGTTAAAGCATTAGGACCTTAAAATGATTCTTACGACTGCTGATCTATACATTTGTCTCCAGTAATACTTTCACCATCAACTGATATCAGCAAGCAATAGACTCCCTTTAAGCACATTTAATGGGACAGAATACCACCAGAGTATTAGCAAAATAAAATAAATAAAACACTGCCAGAAGAAAATAATATTAGCCAGTTACTCTCTGCAGATATAGTTGTAGTCACTCCACTTGCATGTGGGCATTTTTAAAGTAGGAATGGAAATGGAGGACATCCAACCAACACAGACCACAATGACAGCCAGTATATACAAAACAAATCATTTCACAGGCATTCTGGGGGTGAAAATAAGAGTTGAAAGTGAACGGCTCTCTTAATTAGCCATCTAATATGACTGCAAGATATTAGCTCTCAACCAGCCAACAATGATGGGGTAAAAATGTAAAACGTGTTATACAGAACTTAGATGATCAAGTGCAACAGTAAATAGATTTGCACATCCTAATATTAAACGACAAACAATATCGGAAAGCTATTCCCACTGGTCATGAACATTTATATAGTGATATACGGTATCATCAAGCTAACAGCTTTTATCTACAACCGTATGTAGTTCCATATAAAGCAGGAAACCCTGGTGGTAAAATCAATGGGAACCATGCACAGAGCAGATAAAAGACAAAATCACGTTAACTCATCCTCTGAGAAAATAACACTTAAAACTAATTTTTACAACCGGCAGCAAAACAAGTGATCTAGGTAGAGGGCCAGCGGCATCCAAAGCAAAGCTCTGTAGAAAAATGTGGCATAGCCTTTGGGGTCATCGGGATTGAACCAGGAACCTAACCAAAACTGGATGAAGGAGTTAACTACGTTGCTCCCGCCCCAATGTAAACGTCCTGAGAAAATAGTTTCAACTGTACACGGGGGAGTAGGCAAAAATCAACATTTTAATCTTCATAAAAGTAATGAACTGCTGCCAATACTTCTAGCGCTACTCACTCACAGTTGGTTGCAGTGAACTACAGGAACAGGCAGGCGGCAAAAAAAGTATCTAAAATAATTACTAACAGTTTCACAGTAGCAACTGTATTTATTACTCCATTGTACCTTGGCAGTAACCATTCCATGTTTCGTGGCCTACACTATTGATGCACATCATGTGTTCAGTGGATGGGATGAAAGTGTGAGTACTGTAAAGGACTAAGTCGCAGAATCACTCTAAGGCCACCACTATTTAGGATTATGATCCTAGAACAAATATCACATTTACCAAGCCCTAAAATACAGGGCCTAATAAAGTAGTTTTCCCTTTCACTCCACCATGCTTTTCCCTCGCACTGGACTCGTTATCCAATTCAAAAGCCTATAAGAAAAACATTGTGGTAAGCGCTGATGGAATGACAACCATGTGTGTAATGAAGCACACTGATGCAACTGAATACCTTAACCTATCGAAAAATGTCGACGGGGTAAACTAACCAACCAAAGACAAATCTTTCCTGGAATATTCATGAGGCGAGTAAGGTCCTTAAAGCGGTCTGGAAGAGCAGCCGCGAAGACTAAATAGGGTCAAAAACTCTAGTTCAGTTTGCTGCTTTACCACAGTGATGAAAAAGGTGTCCAATTGAAAAACCTGGCTCTTTCCATACTAAATGCCAGTGTTCTGAAAATGACAAGTATCAATCGCAAAGCCAAGAGGTCTGGCTTGCATTTTTCTGAACACATTGCACCAATGGCATAAAGAAATTAATGTGCGTTGATATAGTGTACTTTTGATATGTAAATTAGTCACTCATGCATTACTATGCAAGCACTCCTTAGAAAGCAGAATGATAAATCAAACAGTCCATAGCATGAGGGACGAAGGTAATACCACTGTGGGGTGGAGCAGAGCCCAAGACCACTTTGTGTATAGGTTTAATAACTGGTAAAAGTAGGTAAATAGACAGCGGAGTTGTCAAGCCAGGCGGATAAAGGACTAGTGACAGAATTCAGAAAATGTGAAAGAAATCCTTCAATGCTTTTGCTTTGAAGAAGTTACCGCCCGAAGGACCACCTTCTTAAGGTGAAATAAAAGCGCTCTTTAGAGAGGAACAGCTAAAGCTCCTCTATATTTTCAGGCAGAGTAGAGTGACCAGACAGGCAGTAGGTTAGTTAAATCAGTGTCGTAAACTAGCTTAGGCTTAAAGTGTTAGTGGATGAGAGTCTAGGACAAAGTAGAACTTATTCCAATTAAGTGCGTTGTATCTAATGGGAAGATGGATTACAATAACCCATATAAAGCAAGTTGCACTCGCTTTTTTGTGAAGTCAGTGTCTGCTGTAGTTGTGTGTGCAAGGTGACTAAAGGGGTATAAAATGATGGTCTGGGATGTCAACTCAAGCCAGTAGCTGGGATTAATTTAAGCATCCCCGTCATCACCTTGTTGTTTAGAGAGATCTATAAAAAAAAATAAAAAAAATAAAAAATAAAAGACCTCTCTACCCGCACACCTCAAACTCTACACCATCACTTGCCAACCACTTTCACCACTGATAGTTCTCAAATAACCGGCTGCCAATATCAATTTCATCCAGTTGAGCCCATGCAGCCTGAGACTACTGAAGAGCTAGGGGATGTGGGTCTCTGTCTAACCACTGGCAGAGGAATTACATGAATGCCAGATGTCAAGAAGGCGAGGACCCTTTTTGCCAACAACAAAGCAAAGTCAATATCAATCAATAATACTTCTATTTGATTTCATTAAAATCATAAAAGGGTGGGACAAGCCACCGAGGTACATAGAGTGTGTGAAGCAATCATTTGGTTAAAAAATAAAAATAAAAACACGCCAAAATTCATGTCCATGAGGAATGGTCAACTGATTAACTAGGAAATGTATAATAGCATGCATGAACAAAATGCTGAAGTACCTTGTTCATGGAGAAAACACACTTGAGCGGGACACAGGCTCAGTAATGAACAGTATCACAGGAGCTATGCAACAATGTAGGACAAAATTATGCGAATAGGTTGCCTGAATTAAGTGGTAGCAGAAGTTAAGTTCTGCAGCATATTCTGTTATTTTGTGTTGCTATTAAGACATTAAGCGTTTCTTATTTTTATATACCCAATATTAATGAATGTCTCATGGAAGCATTTGGAACATCGGGGTTTCCATCGACACTACTCGCTCTACCTTCCAGAGCAAAATAGTGTGTAAAACAATGTTGCAAACATCAGAACACAATTTAAAGTTACACACTTCAAAAAACCGTCTCCTGGAGGTCTGTGTCTTGTTTATTATAAACATTACAGGGATTCTAGAAGCACCCATTTCCATCCCATGAAGACACAGTTCTGTAGAATATAGTCTATGACATGATTATGCAAGTGTTTAAGAGACAGTTTGAAAATTAAGGTAAGATTTTAGAAGATGTATAATATTCAGAATTCTTGGAAATGGAGTGCCCTCCTGAAATAGCAACATATTTTCAAACTTTCTGATATAAATAGGTTTTCGTACACATTAAAACATAACACATTTTAATGTTAAAGAATTGATATTTTAGGCCAATAAACAATAGCCAAATCCGCTTCATTGTACATAATCCATTGTAAAACACCATGCCCAATCAAAATCTGCACTAGAATTTATCTTGTTGCTAGATCCCTGAAGACCCTTGTCCAGCCTGGCAGATATAAAGAAGAAACTAGGTTATGATGCAGATGAGCGGGTGGGGTGGAACCTGGGACAATGAAATAAAGCTTGCTAAAGGATGTACTTAAAACTTGCAATGAGATAGTTTTCATTTTAGAACCATGCTCTGGTGTGGACTTATGGCGATGTCCAATCCATTGAGAAAGAAGGCAAAAAGGTGGGAGAACCACAGATTTAGTGAAGCCATGCCATGCGAAAATCTATGGAAAGCCAAAAATAATGGATGGTGAACTTGTCTAAGGACAGAGCATCAAGGGTGATGAAAGGAGTAGACAGACTTGCTAGTGGAACTTCAGTGCCTCGGCAGGTGCAGTCTATTCATACTGAAAAAACTAAAAACAGGTTTAGGACCTTTCTTACAGCGTAGAAGAGATTTTTTAAACAAACGGTTCACTTCAAATCTTTCGGTAAAGGGAGATGGAGAAAAGATGGAATCAGCAATTGCTTTTAACGGGTCTGTAGTGCACATCCAAGATGTTTTAGGCGTTGAAGGCTCAGGGTGTTTACTTTTCTAATTTTTCAAACCCTTTCAGATGTTATGTAGGTTAGTTCTGGGTTAACGGAGGGCTAAATGGTCTTCAAAGAGTATCCAAGAGGCTCGAGAAAAGAAGTGCATTAACTGTGTAGCAAGGAGGAAGTATTATTGCTTCAAAGGATGAACGTTTCGCCAAGATGTCTAGGTTTCTGGCCTAGGATATCTAACCCAAGCAAGATCAGCAGAGTGAAGGAAAGGAAATCACATCCAGAGATTCGAAAGGCTCTAGCTACACTAGAAGGTGTATAGGCAACAATGTTAGCTCCATCTCAATCTCCACATAATTTGCATGGAGAGATTTTCCAGGAATTCTCAATCCATCTGAAGAGCAGTTTGTTCCTCTTGCATATAGGAGCTTGACTAGTGCACATAGTGAACAGATGTTTGCAAACCCAACGCGAAATTGTTAACAGCTGTCACTAGCATCTGCTGAAGGATACCAATTTAAAGTGAGGGATTGATTATGTATGTTTTTGGTCCCACAATTTAAACAAGGTATTCGCTGGCTAGTACAGCAAGAGCTGCTTGGTTCGCATTTGTTCGCAACATCCACAATGAAGGTCACTTACAAATGCATTCAGAAGTACATCCAGAGCACACATGCTACCAAACTTGGCCCTCGCTGTAATGAAAAGCAAATGGATAAGTTATGGTAGAAGATTAAAGACCACCCCAAGTGGCTTTGCTCTGCCTCACGGAATCTTCAGACTGAATAGTATTTGTAAAGAAAATGTAATAACATTGAAGCCTCATTAAGCATCCCCTGTTAGGGCCCGTCCCCCCTAGCACCGCGTAGCCCTGGGGTTGTTCAATTCTAATATATACTTAACATAAATTCAGACACTGAGTCTTTCTTGCTGTTAGGCGATATTTGTTATCTGCCATCTTCTGTTCAAATTCCACACAACCACATTACTTCAGCAGTGATGTGTACATCTGACCAAACTGTTAATTACAATCCTTCCTTCATCCCAATGCATTTCTGGCAAAGAGCCCTTTGTCGGGGGATCTGTTTGGTGTAGCGGTACCTACGTTCACGAAAATCCAGCAGTGCACATACAACCGGAAATAAAGTCCAACTTTCGCCAATGCAGGTTTCATTTAATTTCTGTTATGTTATGGATTCTTATGAAGCTTGCATATGCCCCAAAGGTAGTCTTGACGCTAACAGCGGTCACCCTGATCATAAACGTGCCTAAACTCCAATTATTTGAAAAACAACCGCGTTTTCAGAGCCTTCCTAAATTATAGCAAACTGGACAATTATTTCAGCTAAAGTGGAAGGTTATTCCATAGTTTTGTTGTGCAGTAGATGAGCCTTCTGCCACCCCATGAGGTAAATTTGGATTTGGGAACCACTACATTTTTGGGAAAGGTGGATTGTAGAGTCCTGTTAGGAATGTACCACTTAAACCTATGTTTAAGATATTCAGGACCAACTTCAGGTAGCTCCTTATGGGCAATGCAGAGGGCCTTAAGGGCAATTTGTTTTCTGATTGGCAGCCAGTGAAGCTTATACAAGTGAAGCTTATACAAGGCCTGGGATATGGACTGAAATTTAGTAATGCCTAGAAGATTACGAGCTGCATTGTTTTGCAACATCTGAAGTTTATTTAAGAGTCTCTGTTGTATGTTCACATAAAGGGCAATGCAGTAATCTATCTTAGGTAGTACAAGGGTCAATATGACCATCTTTTGGAGGTCAAATGGAATGAAAAGTAAAAAACAAAATGTATTGACCTTAAAGCGTGGAATGAAGAAAACAACTGCATTGATTTGGTCAGAAGGTTCAATTTTTCATCAATCATAATGCTTAAATTCTTTACCTTTCTCACAGGTGGTGGAAGAGATCCTAGGGCTTGTGGCCACCACATGGGGGCCAGAAGGGAGTGTCCTTGCTGATAGTAAGACCAATGGCTTATCAGAATTAAACGTAAGGCAATTATTTGTCATCCACTTGCCCACTTCCATCATGCAGTTAGGAAACTTACTGGCTCCCTTTCAAACATTGTTTGATACAGAGACGATGATTTGCGTACTGTCTTTATAGAACGTTAGAGAAAAACTAAAAGGAACTAATCAGATTGGCCAGAGGCCATACGTAAATATTGGAACACATGGGGCTTACTGAGGACTCCGGCGGTACCCCTCAACTGCTGGGCAAGATTAGAGCTTCAAGCTTTACTTGCTGAAATGACATACTATCTTTTTGGCAAAGTATTACCATTGACTGTAGGTATCCCAAAATGTTGTCCGAGGATAATGTGGTGCTCCATGGCTTCTCAGATTCCACATCGTTCCCCCCCTTAAGGGAACTTTAGACACCACTGCAGCTCTCGCTCAGTCTGATGAAATATTACATTACCCCCAACCTGACGGAACTGCATTGGTTCCCCCTGCCAGACCTTTAAAACCAGATGCATCATTTATAAAGCCAATAATGCCAGCACACCTGCCTATCTTGAAAAAAAGCTCGCCATGTCTTTTAGCCCCCAGCAAACAGGCGGACTGCAGACTAAGAAATGTTTTTAAAAAAACAACAATTACATTAAAAAAAAAAAAATGAAACAAGAAGTCCGCAATCTTTTCTATGTATGTGCCCAATATGTGGAACAACATCCCTACAGCCAACAGGAGCCCTTCAAATTAGGAAAAAGTTGAATCTTAAACATCTTAAAAATCTTTAACAGTTAATGTCATTTTTATTCCTTTGGTGTTAAAAGGTAACAATCTGTACTTAGTACCCTAACAACTGTATCTGTCCACACAATTTTAAAATGCTATGTGGCTTTTTCAACAGTGACTGTATGCCCTAACACCCCCCCCTCTACTTACCTTTGTTCCAAACTCTACTGGCAAACAATAGGTTACCATATTTTAATTAAAAAAGAAAAAAAAAAACTGCCGCTGTTACGGAGACCACATAATATACGGCAGACTAAAGAAGGCTACATTTGCTTCTCAGAGTCAAAAGCTACTTGATCAGTTTATGACAATACAAAAATTAATGTTAGCTGGAGATTTCCTTGGATACAAATTGTTATGCAAGAATTCAGAAATATTGTAGAACTCACTTTGAGATATATCACGGACAAAAAAAAAAAAAAAAATACTGAACTCATAATACCTGTATAAATGAAATATATTACGCTAAACATAAGCAGTACTTCTTTCAAATCAATCTAAAATTGGATGACTTGGTTCATTGCATCAGGCAGCAGACAAGTAAAATATTTATGAGGCCAAACATGGATCCCAACAAGAACCCCCCCCCCCCCCAATTTCGAATTAACCTCGAGCTCAGTTAAATCAAAAATACACAGAAATAAAATTAGAGACCAACCATTTAAGCAGAAGAATGTTTAAAATCAGAAGTTGGCTATTTATGGAAGGGAAAGGAATACAGCATCTGCGATTCATTATGCAATCACGACTGGCAAATATATTGGACCTATTACACCTACCAAAAATTGGCGATATTATGGGCCACGTAATGTAAATACAAATTACTTAAGGAGGAACTTTAAATAGCATACATTTATATATTTTGGCACTCAAAAACAAAACCCAGATTAAAATGCTGAATATATGTTTTATTCAATGCCTGCTTAAAAATACTCCTATTAGTAATGAGTCTTTTCTTTGCCCTTAAAATAAAATCTTTTCGGTTTGTACAAGTCTGGAGTAAACTAGGTTTTCTTCAAAACCAGAGCGGTAAAACAAATTCACTAAACAATTGTTATATGCATTTATTAATATTTGTAAGCTGATACTAAGGTGTCGCTCTATACCCTGTAACAATATCCAACACTTCTGACAAAGATGCTTCTGTTTACTGATAGTTAATCATTGTGTTTAGTGCAGACATGCTCATCAACAACTGTATAAAGAGTAGATTCCCTTCCCCTAAATAGGGGACTTGTGTGAAAAATAAATCTATTAGAATACACTTATGTATAGTGATTGATAAGCATGTCTGCAGTAAATATAACAATTGACCATCAATGAAGAAAAACATCTTTAACAAGAGCGTAGAGCCCTCGCAAGGTATAGAGACCAGGAAGGTTTTTGGGATACGCACAAGATAACTTCATATGTCATCAATTCTTTAAAGAATTTGGTCTAGTCTAAGGTGTTGAAGTAGAGTAGCTTACTCCACACATGCGCAAGCCTAAAAAAAATTTTACGGGAAAAAAATAAATAAATAAAAAAAGCATTGCTAACTAGAATATTTTTTTTTTTTAAACGAGCACATAATTATTCTAAATAACTTAAAAACTTAACCCGGATTGGATTTTTGCTGTACTCAAGCATTTTTGTAGGTTAAAAATGAATGTAATTGGATGTTTTCCGATTAAATTGTATTAACCGTACCGGTTTACAAACCATGCCGCTGATCTAGACACTCACTAGGGCAGCGCAGTTACTTACGATTGTTTCAATAACAGTAGCTTTCTGAAGACCAGGAGTAACAAGCATTGAAAATGCAATAGGTCTCGCCTTTAAGTTACAGCCATTTGCTTTGCTAATGGTATTGTATAGCAAAGCAAATGGCTTTAACTTAATGAAAGGCGAGACCTATTGCATTTTTAATGCTTGTTAGAACTGCTAGTGCTGAGCACGGGCAAGACCCAGTCCACTTAAACCCCTGCTACAACCTTTTGTGAGAAGACTCCCGTTATGTGGCGTGAGTGAGACTGATTCCCGTATGCCTGTGTGTGACTGGTTCACACGAGTTACTAACAGTAATCCCTCGAGTGTTCAGTGTCTCCAAATGTTTTCTGAGGTTTCATTGCTTGGCTGCTACCACATCACCCCTGTATGAGTGTTCTATGTGACGTTTCCGTATCTTATTGGTTCATAACATGACTGACGTCACTCGCACCCGAAACTCCCTTCCGCTCCTTGTTCGAAGCCTACAGCAGAAGGGGTGGGTGGGGGCTCAGTGTGAGCGTCAAAGGACGGTTCAAATACTCCACAGCCCGTGGCACACTGAAACCTAACCTGGCTGTCTGCCCAGTGGCCTGGAGCATTGTGGGCGGGGCCTTCACGCTCGGTAACGTACCCGGACGTGAACTCTCTCGCAGTGACTGGAGTTGGTCAACCTAAATGCTTTTGTGGCCTGTAGCCTCACTGTGGTAACTTTGGGTGTTATTGGGGAGTGTGTTTTTGTGAGGGGGTAGGCGAGGGTTAGCTGAGAAGTCAGTGGGGTGTTTTTGTGTAGTTGCGCCGCTAAGTGTTGGCTGTTATTTATCACACAATGCTACTGCGCGGGTGCCACGGGGTCTGTGGTGGTGCACAGCTGTTTGGAGGGTATAGGTGCCGTTCTGTTGGATTCTGGCGCAATGAATGTTTTTGAAAAAAGCACATAAAGCACAGAATGTTTTTTTAGAACTATAATTGCAGTCAATTGTTTTCTTTTGACATAAGCGTGTGTATTTTGGGGGCATTGTTACTTTGAGTATTGCAGGAACAGCAAAGAATGAGGCTCGCTGGCCTCGCCAATAAAGAACAAAATATTCATTGCTTTTGCACCCGAGCGCTGGTTAATTGACTTATATTGTTGAAAAATTAGAGCATCAGGTCCATTGTTAATACGTTTGCGCTGTCCCTCGCGATAAACATAGGAGTGCTTCACAGTGTAAATGTCAGGCCAAGCAACAGTTACGCACAAAATCGTTTTTTTTGTGCTGAAAGATTGCCCCAACACTGCACCAAAATCAAACTGATAACAAGCGCTCGCCATTCCTGTTAATTTTTGCACTGTGCTTTCACTTTCAGTGAAAGCGCGATGCAAAAATAAACACGGACGCCCTGTCACCTTTTGGGACGGCCCATCGGGACTGGATCTCATGGCTTCTTTATATAACAGCCTCATAAAGATAAGAAATTGCTTCACAACAGCCGTGAAGCAAACGGTCCAGTCCGGATGGGCCAGACCAAAAGGCGAAAGGGCAGCAGCTAAAAACCCTCATTTCCAATGGCAGGCCACAGTTTAGCATAAACGGTGACGCCAACCAATGGAAATGAGGGGCGGGGCTTTAAACCCTCTTCTCAAACTCCTTGTTAACCATAAATCTCGCTGATCGAGCAGCGCATGCTTGCGCTGCAATGCTAGGAGAGACCTAAAAAATGGTGAGCATGTGATCTAATCTGTGTTTAAAGATACATTTGATGTAGCTTGGGATACTATGGTCAACTTTGACATAAAACTCGCAGACCCATTGGCTTTTCTCAATTTTTGGATGATCTAGCTTGGTAAATGTACATATTTATGTACATGCGACATTTATAGAAAATCTAAAGTAGATATTCTTTAGTATGAATCCTGGCCCAGAAGTCGAAAACTTGTGCACCTTAGTCACTGTTAAAACACACAACCATTAGTGGAAACTGAACTAATCCTCTTTCAATAGGAAAGCAGAGAGCCAACCATTGAAGCGCACACAAAGTAATACAAACGCCAAATGTTTCCAGTCTGGATGATACGGTACACATTCCAAGAATTACACGCATAGCCACTGACTGATAATCAGCTGGTGAGAAACTTTGTATTCTCTAGCACAGACTCCAGGAAAGTCACAGAGCAAATTAAAACAAAATGCAGTGGGTGCACCCTTGCCCTCATGCTTCGTGAACGCAGAGTTAAAGGAAGAACACACAACCACCAATGAGCCAAACTGTCGGCGATAAAGAGCGCATCTGACGAGAATGGCGGAAAACGTGGAAGATATAAAAATTTTAAAATTTGCACTAGAACTCTAGACTGAACGCTGCCAATCACCAATTCCCTAATAAAAGTAGAGTGATGAAACTCCTTACTAGCGATCTGCAGATTAAAGTGCAGTTACCTGCTTGTGAGTGCCCACCTGTTACGATACTAGGGGCATTAATCACGCATGCATCCTAAGCTGAAGAACTACGCTTGCAAGGCACACAGATGAATAAGTACACTGCATGAATCGAGCACAGCCCGTACTCTGCGGCATGTTGCACAGCTCTGCACAAGTAGCGGGCTCGTTCGAACTAAAATCGGGGTTCAACGGCTAGCCACATGCAAATAGAAATTGGCGTTTGACACCGGGAAGGTGAACGTGTTCAATCGGCACAGCACTCAAAACGTTCAGCTCGTCATCCTTTAATTAATGTTTACTGCATGAAAGTCAGGTGCAACCATTTTAAGTAAAACTCAGTCACAAAAAAACACGGTTTATTTCACAATTAATCGACATTCTACCATTTTGTTGTGGGAGTGATGTTTAGTGAGAGTGGTTCAGGAAAGCAGGAACAAGTCGTTTCCAATGCCACAAAGTGTGACCAGCGTCGGTTGTGTCATACTAAACTCGGCCTTTCGACTAGTGCCATGACCAGTGAAAAGCCACCAAGACTGACGACTATGTGGCATGGGCTTCAGACATGAGTAAACATTGGACGGCCACGTGGGATGTGCTGTTGGGATCTGAACTCGTCTCAGGACTGATTTAAAAGTCTGAGGGGTATTACTACTACTTGAAGTAAGGAAGCACGCCCCCATCACACTGAAGCAACCAAGCAACGCCCCTTCCCCACATGCAGGTTTTTCTTTTATCTAAGGCTGGTGTCCAAGTGATCAAATAAATTATTTGCTCAAGCACCACACCCCCTGGCATGCGCCAGTAGGTTTCTTCATAGCTTCAACTGCCAAACTGGGATTATAGATTCGTTGTAAATGTATTCCCATAGTTTTCAGTTAGAACGAAACAAATGATCAAGTGACATCCCAAATGCAATAGTTGTTCAATGCAGCACTGGGCTACTTCTAGCACGGATTGAAATACTCGATGCTAAATGAATGTTTTGTAAAACGCAGCGCTGCACCATCAAAGCCGCGTGACGCATAAACAGACGACTGCTGGTTTTACATCATGCACAGCTAATCCATATAGAGAGGACACATCTAGTCACGAAAACGTACATCCTTCTAATAAGCAGCCGGCAAGTCAAATAGAAGGCAGAAGCATAAAAGGGAATGAATAAATGGTTTCCTGGTGTGAAAACGTCAAAATGCTGTTTAAAACTACTTCTGAAGTCAACCCGAGGCAGCAGGTGTGCTCCTCGAAGCAGCTAATCAGCAAGTCGTGGGAGACATTTGAAGCAAGTCGCCACCTAGTGTAACTTGCTCGAAGTCCCTTTAATAGTGACATCTGCAAGCAAGATTAACCCGCCTATGTTTTAACGGTGCGTCTTTGCAGACAATTGTTGGTAACGTTTTATTAACCAGAATTTAAAAAAAAAAAAAAAAAAAAAAGACTAGCAGAGACTTTAGAGTTTTAAGCAGGGGTTGGAAATCCCGTGAACCCAAGTATACTTCCAGTAAACACATTTAGTCCAATGTGTTGTGATACCCGAGAAGCCAGATGGCAGCATCACGACATGCACAGTGGTTCAGGGCCTCCGTCATCGACGCCAATACCACTGGTGCATTCCAGAATCAATAGGGACAACAGCATATAACGCAGGTTTCAAATAAATTATCGTTTGTAGATCCACCCCACACTTCAATAGGCACAAACTGGTTAAATGCATTTTTCGATTTAGGGCGTGGCATTTATACTAAAGTTTAGGCTATGTGGTGTAACCACCAGCAACAGCCCACTGTGGGCATTGCTTGGAGGCAGGTATCGCCTATTTCTTGAGAAGAATAACTCATGACCTTTAGAACGGATACTGGCACTATGTGGAAACTGTAAGGTAAACGGACTTCTCCGAAAGGTTCATGCAAAAAGAATTTTAAAATACCAAAACAATTCCAGATTTTTAAACTTACCGTTTTCCCAAACCACCCCTCCGTTTAACCCATAAAGACTACAAGTGTCCATACCTGTCTTCATCACCATCAACTGGAATGGATATACCAAAAACAGAACGTGCAAGGGTGTTCATTGGAGTCGTTACTGGGAGATGAAGAGGATTTGCTACTGAGTCTAACATGGGAGAATTCAGGAAAGGTTTATGTTCCGCAATCAATGGATGTGACGGCTGAGGTAGAGGCTCAGACTTTCTTCTGTCGTCTGTGTGCGCAAAAGATGGAGTCTGAGAGGGACCAAGGTTTGAGTGTTGAAGGTTTGAATGTACATGGTTCCCTGGAAGCCCAAGGGGCTGGACGAGGCTGGCACTGCGAGTTACGGTCGTTTGGCCGCTCTGATGCGACTGGACTACAGTAACTGAGGCATTTGGCATAGTGACAGGAGTGGCACAACTCGGCACAGCAGGCACACTCGTAGCAGGGGAGCCACCGGGCACGTTATGAACTGTGCCAGTCACCGTGTGTTGGCCACTTGACACACCTCCACCCAGCTGCTGCTGAGTCACGGGTTTCTGTTGTACAAGTCCTGCAGGTGGAACCCCGGGCTGCACCACACCCCCTCCCTGCGGAATGACAGCAGGGTGACTCTGAACACCGTGGCCGGACACGGGTCCCTGGCCAGTGGAGTCACTGACCTGTGCACACCCAGCTGAGTGATTCGCCTGGCCCATGGGAAGACTGGAGGCCGCAGAGCTGGGGACATTAGAGGGTGCCTGCTGGGCAGGCCCCTGATGGGGGTGGACGGTCCTGTTGTGCATATACTCCGTCTGAGTAGGAGGGTGAGAAGGGAGACCATGTCCTGATGTCATCGTCGGTTGAGAGTACACAAAGTGCGAGGGTTGGCTCACTTGAATCCCGTTGTGTCCGGTCACCTGAGACTGCTGACCAACGAGGAAGTGCTGCTGGGAGGCCTGGCCCGTCCTCTCCGCGTGCGGCCCAGAGCTGTCAGCCGGTTGATCGAAGGAGGGCCCTGCGTGGGACACCCCCAATCCACTGTCCCTGTCTGTAGCAGTGTCGACTGCGGACCCATGCCGGATGCTGTCGCTCTCCCGCTCATAGAACTCCAAACAGGTCCAGCGGCCGCGCCGGTAGGGCTCTCCCGAGCCGTGGTCCAACTTGATGACCCTGAAGCGGCAGCTGGTCGGTGCGGCGGGCAGGGGCTGCGACTGCTTGGTGGTGCTCGGACTGCCCACGTTGTTTAGAGTCTCCTCCGAAGAACTGCGTCCGGCAGGCCTGTGCCCCTCGTCTTCGTCAGTGCCGCAGTCCACGGCCCGGAACACCTCGAAGACCTCGGAGGAGACGTCCACGGTGCGGTTATCGTCAGGGTCGCCGTCCAGGCTCTCGGCGTCCTCGGTGATGCTGCCGGTCGCCTGCGCCGTGGTGACGCTGGTGATCTGGAAGCAGCTCTTCTTCTTGGCCGGCATCTTGGACATGGCGAGGCTCAGGCGGCTGCTGGTGCTGCTGTCACTGCGGGTCACGAGCGGAAGGGGCAGCGGCGGGGCCCCTCGTCCATCCCCCTGGCCACCAATCACACGAGCGCGCCGAGGCCCTCCTCCGGGCCGAGGGCTGCGTTCGGCGGCCGCCGGGACCCGTTGCTGTCGCAGATACCGGAGCTGTGTTCCTCTGAGGCTATCAGCAACGACTCATGTCCCTGGAGAAGTGGGAGGGAGGGCGTACTGACGTACCAACACCACCAAGGATACCAGGAAGGATCAGGCCTCCGTGGGTTTCAAGGTCCGATCCGCTGCGCCGCGCTGAGGCTGACAGAGGGGAACTCAAATTCAAACTGCTCGCTCCGCTCTCCGCCTGGTAAGATGGCTAAAGACGGTGGCGCTAAGCACTGTGGGAGCGCCTCCCCCAAGCGCCTGCGCACTCCCTGGTGGTGACGCGCGGCCGCCGCCCCCCCAGGTCCAGAAGAAAAAGCGCGCTGCCGCGGTGCTTCACGCGCGCTCCAGGGTGTCTGTGGCCGCGCGCCTAGTGCCGTTCTCTGACAGACCTTTAGCACCGCGCGCGCCTGCACTTTTTCGGACATAGAGAAGGGACGAGAACTGCCCGACTGCCCGGAGGTTGCGCGGTTTCTGCAACCCAAGTCACGAGCACATAACACACGTCCGTTTAAGAATGACGCAGGCGTTAAAAATGTTAGTATCCTGAAAAGATTAATTATATTCTTTTAAAGAAGAAGGCGATTCTAATACAGTGTATTTATGCTGTGGTTCAAAATAGAATATATTGACAGCCAATCCTATTTCGCTGTGTACATTCCATTTTTTAAGTAAAACTAATGTTTTCGTGTTTACGTCAGAAAGCTGAAACTCTTGTCATCCCTTTGACTGTCCTATTTCGAGTATTGTTTAGTCACAATGTCATGTCAGTGCCACAAACTGGTTAAATGTTTCGTTGACAGGAGGTAGGTCTTTGGCGTTTGTGTCTTCTTTGTATCCGTGTTTCGGCTCCGCCCCCTGCCCACCAAGGAACGCCCACTGCGCAGGCCTCAGACAGCTGAATGTGAATTGGAGCTGCGACGTCAACACGCGGGCACGGGCATCAGTGGTAGCGCTGCGCGCGGAGGAAGAACTGTCAAGGCTGTGGTTTGCCTTGAAACAGGGCTGCCAAAGGGCATCACGCTGGATGTATCCAAAGAAGCTAGGCACGAGCCTTTACCGTTATTGTTTATTTTCACTTAGCACTTTTTTTTGTTAATTATATTTACCGTAGCTACACATCTAGACAAAACAAGCATTTGCAATGCAATAGGTCTCGCATTATTAAAGTTTGAGCTGTTGGCATTGTTAATAATAATGCAACACCCTAGAAACCAACACTCCCAAAGTATCCATTACCGCTCCAAAGAAAAAGACCAGACACCACTGCCAGCCATAAGAAGAAACTACAAACATGCAAAGCTTTGGGACTCAGGATTCCTAATGGCAGGACAAGAAGGGGGTCACTGAGACAATACACATACAGCTCTCATTTAGGTAATATATAACAGAGTACAGAAATGATTTAAGATATGGTAGCATTCCGCCAGTCTGTTCTTCATATTTTTAGTTCCTTACTGCTCCGGTGGAGTATTTCAAAGGAAAATATTTCCACTGTAACAGCAGGAGCACCTGATGCAGCGCGGAGTGCAAAATCCCTCCCTACCGTCACGGACCAAAAGATCTCACACACGCACACTATCCATACATTCGCTGGTGGGGCCCATAACACCAACACACACTCACCATCAGTCCGTGCGAGAGGCGATTATCCTTCCAAGCGCTGAATAATGAGGGAGGAAGATACCACTTTACTCTAATGAGCAACAAACCTACAAACCTTTCTTATACTCATTAGGCCCTAGATTTCACATTTGGTATTTCCCTCATAACAGGACGGATCTGTTAGTTGTAGATTTAAGTGAATTTCTAATACTCTAATTAACCTTTTCATTAACACATTTCAATAAATAAACAACCCAACTCTTTTCTGTAGATGTTCAAATCCAAATTTATATTAATATTGCAGATTAAATCATTCATTGGATCAAGTTGCCATTCATATTTACCTATTCTGGCTAAAGTCGTCCTCTATGTCAAATTTTGCAGTCTCGCAAATCTATGCCCATCAATTTTAGCAGATTCAGTTCATCAGGAGTTTGGGCATTAATTCAGTCCGTCAAAGATTCAGGCTAACAGCTGTCCTGCAGTGTCAACGCCCTCTCTGTCAGCATATCATCAGGAAATCGAAGGAGCGACTCTCGACCTCTCTATTCTATGGGTTTTTATAATAATTTCAATAACAAAATGCAACAAAATTGAGTTTTAAACTATTCTGATTGGCTGATCAGGGGCCAACCTCTCCGTTCCCATAAGGTTTAGTCCATGGTGTCAGCATACTTGCTGGTTCCGGTTCTTTAATAAAGTCTTTTGTCTGTAGCGTTGGCACCATTCCCAGTGGCCTTGATAAGTACAGCTTGCCTGGGGTCAGGACGGGGCCATTGTTGCTCATCTTAGCACAGGCGCACTTCACCCAAGCCTGGTTCAGCGTCGGCAGTCGGGTTAGGCACCAAGAGCAGCCATCATTCGATAGGCCAGAATAGTCAACTTAAGCAGAAATCTGTCCCTCTCTCTCTGTACCTGTCCCATGTTCACTTAGATTTGTTCTTTCAGGTGGAATTTCTCTCAGTCTCTCATCTGGTACTTCCTTTACACAAATTTCTTTTGTTGCGTCTTCAGTACTCTTTCCTCTTTTCTTCCTGTGTTCCTTCTTGGAACCCTGTGCTTCTTGCTCGTTTCAAGGATCGCTAGATTCGGAAATCTGCATTCTTCTTCTCAGAGCGATACTTCTGGGGACTAAAGCTGATCTTTGTTCTGTTTCCCCCCTTTCAGAGTTTCCTTGTGTCTTTGACCCTTCGTCATCTGATTCAGTGCTTGATTCTGATTCATCAAAGTATTCTTTTCCTGTGCTGTCCACCGGATTTGGAATTCTCAATGTATGACTGCCATGGATCCAGTTTTTCAGTCCAGCACACTTCACAGCTGTGGTCGTGGTCAAAATGACTTGTCGTGGTTTTCCCCACCTTGGAACCAGACAATTTCTTCTTCTGTGTACTTTTATCCTTACCCAATCACCTGGGCTCAGATCATGGACTTGCTTCTTTTCAAGTGTGGTGGCATCTGGTCCAACCTGATGAAACACAGAATGAACTGCGTCAGCCAGGCTTTTACAGTATTCCAATACCATGTCATCAGTTATTGTCATCAGCTTGTTGACTGGTATAAACACATGTCTCATTGCACGTCCCATGATTATTTCATGAGGACTCAATCCTGTAGTTCTGTCTGGAATGGCCCTTATTGTCATGAGTACTAGAGGCAAGACATCAGGCCATTTCATACCTGTAGCCAAACACATTCTCCCTATTCTATTTTTGATAGTACCATTCATCTGTTCAACCACACCAGAAGCCTCTGGTCGGTAGGCACAATGTAGTTTTTGTTGTACATTCAATGCTTCACAAATTAATCCTACAATCTCATTATGGAAATGTCCTCCTCGGTCTGACTCAATTGTCACTGGGAACCCGAACCTGGGGATGAATTCTCTCAACAGTAGCTTGGCCACTGTCAACCCATCATTTCTTCTTGTTGGGAATGCTTCCACCCACCTGGAGAATAGGCAGACCACTACCAAAATATACCTCAGTCTGTTACTGGGAGGCATCTCAATGAAATCTACTTGCATTCTGGTGAAAGGCCCTCCTTCTCGACCTATTGTTCCTAGACTCACTACTTTCTTCCTTCCAGGATTGTACTGCTGACATATTAAGCATCTCTGACAAAGACTTTCTGCTACAAGTCTGAATTTTGCATTGTACCAGGTCTGCTTAAATGACCTAATCATGGCATCTCTCCCAATATGTCCCTGACCATGATACATTCGTGCCATGGTAGACATCATGCTATCAGGCATAACTGGTCTTCCATCTCAATAGACCCACACATGATCCGTTTCCCTTGGGGCACATCCTGCTTTTACCCACTGTCTCATTTCCTCATCTCCTGCCTCATCCTGCAATTGTTTTACCTCTTCCCAAGTTCCCACAATGTTAGTGAACATCAATGAGCAAGAAGACATTTCTCTTTCCTTAGCCCGATTGACCGAATTCTGATTTCGTGCACAATACTGCGCCATGCCGTTTGCATGCCTATTCCCAGTGGCAATATAATCACCACCATGACTATGTGCAGCACATTTTACAACAGCCAATTGTTTAGGCAGCTGTATCGCCTCAAGCAACTTTCCAACCACTTCTGCATTCTTAATGGGAGTTCCACTCGAGGTCAGGAAACCTCTCTGTAGCCATAGTTGGCCGAAGTCGTGGACGACTCCAAAGCCAGTTATCACAGTCACTCTCACACTTTTTCCAATCTTGCATGCTCTAGATCAGTGATACTCAAAGTACGGCCCGGGGGCCACTTGCGGCCCTCTTGACTTTTACATGTGGCCCCCGGTGAACAGTAGCACGAGCTGCTGTTCAATTACCGAGCACTAATATTTAGAAAAAAAATGTTAAATAAACAGGCAAGTATTTATTAACCTGCAAATAAATGCTTGCCTGTTTATTTAACATGTTTTTAGACCTTCTTACACAATTCCTGACCCACCCAGACCCTCTACCGCCACCCTGCTGGCATCAGTGCGGCGCTCGGTCACACTACAGACCATATTTTGTGGCCCTTCGGCCAATGTTTGTGGGTACCCATGCTCTAGTCAAAGCCACAAGTTCAGCTACCTGGGCTGATTTCACTCCTTTCAAATATGATGCTTCAATTACTGCTGCGACTGGCATACTGCATACGCTGCACTCAGTACTCCTTCATCTGTTCTCAAACATGACCCATCAACGAACATCACAAAATCACTTTCTGGCAAAGGTACATCTTTTATGTCTGGTCGTGGTTTGGTACAAAAATCAAGTACATCCAGACAATCATGATCAACTTCATCTCTTACCTCCACAATCTCAGCATCAGGCAACAAAGTTGCAGGATTCACATTCACACATCTTGCAAGACTCACATTAGTTGCACCCAATATGACCTTTTCATACTTAGTCAGTCGACTGTGTGTCATATACTGAGTACGACTCCTTGTCAACATCATGAGGTACAAACACTTTCAATGGATATCCCATAACAATTCCTTCACTCTGCTCCAAACTTCGACATGTTGCAGCCACCGCTTTCAAACATCCAGGTAAACCTACAGCTACTGGATCTAGCATTGATGAAAAATATGCAATTGGTCTTCTCATTTCCCCATGTTTCTGGGTCAACACAGAAAGTGCACATCCATTTCTCTCACTGCAATACAACTCAAATTCTTTTTCATAGTCAGGCATGCCTAATGCAGGTGCTTCACACAAACCATCTCTCAATTGTCTTAATGCTGCCAATTCTTCTCTGTTTAATTCAAGGGGATCTTTTCCATCACTTCTCGTCAATCGCACCAAAGGCTTTGCGATCAAGGAAAAGTTACCAATCCACTGACGGCAGTACCCTACCATTCCCAAAAACATTCTCACTTCTCTTTGAGTCATGGGAGCTCTCATTCCTTTTATTATTTTGATTCTGTCTATGGTTATTTTCCTTAGTCCTTTCTCAATGTTGTGTCCCAGATACTGCACTTCCTTCTTACAAAACTGTAGTTTTGCGGGTGACACTTTAAGCCCTCCGTCTGCCAAATGATTCAGCAAGGCTATTGTATCTACTTCACAGACTTCACATGTTTTTGACGCTACCAAAAGGTCATCAATATATTGAACCAATACAGAGCTTTCTGGCATTTCTAGACTCTCCAAAAACTTCTTTAATAACTGATTGAATATTGAGGGGCTCTCTGTATACCCCTGTGGGATTCGGCACCATGCCAAAATACGCTCACCAAAACGAAATGCAAAAATTTGCTGACTGTCATGGTGCAATGGGATGGAAAAGAAAGCATGACACAGATCAATTACTGTGTACCATTCTGCATCATGGGGAATCTGATATAAAATCACCCATGGATTTGGTACAATGGGACAACATGATACCACAATTTTATTCACCTTTCTCAAATCTTGCACTATCCTGAATTTCTCATTAGGCTTTTTCAGTCCCATTATCGGTGAATTACATGGACTACTCATTATTTCTCTCAAGATTCCTTGTCTGATCATTTTCTCTATTATAGGAGTTACACCTTCAATTATTTCAGGTGTCAATCTGTATTGTGGAACATTTGGATATGTTACTCCTTCTTTTACAGTTATTTTAACTGGATCTACATTTCTCATTAATCCTACATCTTCTCCAGTGAAATCCCAAACCTCTGCCTTTACAGAGTTTCCCAGTTCTATTGGTAATTCATCAGGGTTGAATACAGCATATGTTTCAGTAACTTTACTTTCTCTGTTAGCTAGGGTCATCTTATACAATACATCATCATCTGTTGTTTCAAAAGCTATTCCATCCGGAGTACAAAATATGGTGCAATTCATTTTGCACAACAGGTCCCTACCTAATAAATTCACAGGACTGGTGTCACACACCACAAAGCGGTGCATTTCTGAAAATTTCCCTATGCTGACTTTCACTGGTTCTGTAAGATAGGTCATAATTTGCCTGTTGGATACACCAACTACTCGGATCGTTTCATCCGAGAGAGAAAGATTCTTAACATCAGCTGATCTAACAGTTGATCGAGTAGCACCAGTATCTACTAGGAAAGTAATATTTTCATTATTAACCCTCCCATCTACAAAAGGTCCTGTCTGGTCTACTTCTAGAGTTGCGCCAAGTATGCACTCCTCTTCCTCCCTTCGGCACCGTCAATAGCTCTCTTCTGCGTCACTCTCATCGCGTTGCAGTGATGCAGATTGGGGTGTACAAAATCTCCCTACTTCCACGGATAGAGTAATTTCACAGTTACACACACATACGCTCATCATACACTAGGGCCCATTTCACTAACATACACTCAAATACTCTACCAGCACTGAACCTGTGGAAAGAAAACCTCCTAAACAACCCACATCTACACTGAGGTCGATAAGACCTAGTTATTGTAATTGTCCTGAGACATAATCTAAACAATCTATACAACAATAATCAAATAGAGTACTCAATAATTGACAAGAAATAATCACCAACACCGTATTTAAAATTATGGTTCTTTATCTAAAATTAGTCAAAGGAAATCAATCAGAATAAATCATTTTCTCATAATTACCTATTCTAGCTAAATGTCAGAATGGGTCATCAGGACAAGTCTCTCAGTAGAAGTCTCCCGAGTCACCGTCCTCACAGCATCGATCCTCACCAACGCAGGTTTGGGAAGAAGTGGCAAGGTGGCCTCAAACTCTCTCTAGGCTAACAATATTTATAAAGAAACTTGCAATATTATAGAAACATAAAATGTTCTACACGTCCGCCGAACCGCTGAGCAGAGCGAGCAGGAAAGGATGTAGCATCGCTATATTTGGAAAATCTCCGCTCAGAAAAAATCACAAAAATAAAAAGACAGAACAGGAACTAAAAAAATGTATCTTTCGACATCCACATTTCCTCGGAACTAACATGATGACTTCAGAGTCCATTTAGTTCATTCATTATGTCTCCTTTGTCTTCCAAGGCTATCCAAATGTTTCTTGGAGACTCGCCCAGCATTGCTGCTGTCCTCACGAAAATTTTTAACCAGGCGAAGACTGTGGTCAGATGACTTCGACCATATTCAGCAAGGCCCTCTCATCACAAATCTCTCACTCGAGGCCAGGCTGCAAACGGCGGCCATTTTATTCTAGGCCAAAATAGACCATCTTAATAAAAAGAGACAAAAACAACGTTACCACAGCATAGTGATTAAACAGTGTTAACCCCACTAATACCCTTATGTGTATGTAATTATCTAGCCTTTGCAACACAGAAAAGCATTAATTCAAAAGCGTTTCGTGCTTTAAAATAAACAGCACTCAGCAACGTTTATTTAATAAAACATGCACATTTATTAAATAGCAATACGAAAGCATTCCCACGTGTCGATTTTCTTCTCATTAGTACATGTTGGTAAGTTTAAACATTTACACAAAACAAATAATTAGTAATTAATAATTAATAATTTTAATTATGACAAATAGACAAACCAGAGCTTAAAAACCCAATAGATTTTCATCAGAAAACTCTGCTCCAGCAATCCCCCCTTTGGTGATATTATCACCAAATAAACAACCCAAAAAAAAATTAGTGAAATTTAGTCCCATTTTAGGAGAAATTGGAAATGTCTTTTTCTCCTTACACAACATTACACACCAGACACTCTTTCATCATCCCTCTTTGTTTCTAAGTAGACACTCTCCCTTAATTCTTCTAATTCAATTTCTTGTGGTTCTCTTTTCAACCTTTTATTTCTCTTTTCATTGTTTCTTTTAATTAATTTCTTTTTCCCTCCCCTGTTTTTACAACACAAACACACCAATCTCAATATCAATAAAGCAACAATTATACAAGTTAAAGGAAACAATATCTTACCTATAATAGTACTACCTATTTTTGCAATAAAACTCTTAACAGCAACTATTTTATTAGCTATTTTAGTCCAAATACTTTCAGCTTCAAGTGGTACTAATTCTTCATGCAAATCAGTAATATTTTTTATATAGACCTTCAGATCTTTGCTTTCGTCTGGAATGTAAGTGCAACAATGTTGAACTTTCAGCATTCCACAAACTCCACCCTCCTTAGCTAATAGAATATCAAGGGCAAGTCTATTTTGCATAGACATGGCACGTACGGCAATTAGTTCCGTATTCACCAAAAGAAACCCTCCAGCGGTATTTGTCGATAAGCGATCCACCACTGTTGACAGTTTCCGAATCCCATAAGCATTCAAAGAAATTCCCACTGCTGGAATTAAAGCTCCAAAAATGTCACCCACTATTTCAGACCAAGTTTCCCTCTTGAAGCGCATTAGTAAATTAATATGTTCTACATCTTCTATTCTATCTATATGAAAGATCTTTGGAAAGACCAGGCCCACATAACACGTGCCATACCAATGGTCAGGCAACTTGTAATAAGCCTTGTTCCCACAAACATAATACACTCCTGGAAAAATTGTATCTTCTCCACCTCTGAAACCCCATCCTGTTGCAATGAAGTATGTATCATGACACTCACTAGTCCCAACAAAATATGTATCATATTGGGATTTCCTTCTTGTAATGCACAGCTTACCCTTCTGTGGTGCATCTAGAGCTAAAGTTGGACTAACCCCATTTCTTAATTCTTTTCCCATCTCAATGTCCCAAATTGTCTCACTCACTTTGTATTTCCCTGCCTTTTCATGCATGCTCAATCTCCTTTCCTCCACCATGTTTAGGAAAGCTTTCTCCTCTTCTTCCAAACTACAAGTTAAATTATTCTTAAAAATGTAATCTAATGTTAATTCTTCTTTCTCAATAAAAATCTCACCAAAAATGTTAGCTTCTTTAGCTGGATTCAGCTTTGTGTTCATTGGCAAGTGCCCAAAAATACTATCTTTGTTAGACATCTTATAATCTATTTTCCCTAACAAATAAAAAACACTACTTAATACACTACAAGAAATTCCATATGTAGCTCGTAAATGGTGATAAGTAACACCCTCTGAAACGGATGCAGGTAATTGCATACAAACATAGCAATCCCTAACTTCCATTGTTTTCACATATTCGTATAACAACTTTGAAAAAACATTACTAGAAAAATCATTAATTGACCTATCTTTATGCATGTAAGTATTACTAATTCTAGTTGGAACTACTTTTTGCGAACTCTTCTCCGCATTTGTCACATTCTCTATATGCATCTCAAATGTACCTATTGTAACTCTAAATGTAACTAATAAAGCTAAAACACCCCATAGTAGCATTAATAATCCAGTACAGCAGCAGCACATTCTACACCATCTTCTTAAGAAGGCACATCTACTTTGGTTATTCTCTATGTTAGCCATTTTACTACTTTGACCTTGTCTTTTGACTTAGCCTCTACTACTCCACTACTGAAATTTCTCGAACTTTGGATTACTTCAGACAACTGAATTTCAGACTTTCTCCTTTTCACTTTTCTCCAAGTGATTTCTTTTGTTCACTCAATTTGGATATTCATCACTTTTCACTCCTTCTTCTTCAGCAACATCAAATTGTATCAGATCATCAACAACATCCTGTGCATCCGACTCTTCTCCAATGTCAGTCAGGATAACTTTTAAGATTCCAACAGATTCTTCCTTTTCCTCAACCACTTTTCTCAAGATCCCCTCCGGATTGCCTCGATTCACTGTTTCTTCTTCTCCTTCTTCAGACAGTGCCACATAAGACCATTCCGGTGATCTGTACTTTTGGTTGGGTCTTCTAATTCTCTTTATCTCCTCAGGTTCTCTTGACTCCTTTTGCTCCTTCCTCTTTACTTCGTTTTGACTCGACACCTCATTCACTTGTTCAGCTTTCGATGTATTCCCTCTTATCAGTCTGTATCTCAGCCTCTTTACTCTGTTGTTAGGCCAAAAATCTCCTCTTACGACCTTTTTCGGTCTCGTTTCTGTATTATTTCTTTCTCCAATCCAAGTTCTCTTTCTCAGAACTCGACCTTCTGATTTTCCATTCTCACTTTCATCCGATTCTGTTTCAAATGCCTCTTGTTCTTCAGCAGTTTTCTTTCGCTCCACAGTCTTTTTCACCACTATTTGAGACTTCCCTACTTCTTTCCCTCCTCGGGTCTCCGACACGCAATCTTCTTGCTGTCTACTTGTCCCTTCACCTAGCTTATCAGGAATGTTCCCTACACCTCCTCGGGGGTCTTCCGCAATCTGTCCCTCTCTATCTTCTTCTGACCCTACTTCTTCAGATATAATCTCAAGTGGTTCTTCAATCTCCTCCTCTTCTGATTCAGGAGTAATTTCTGTGGAACTACTCTTTTCTTTTCTTTTTCCTCCACTGCTTTTTGGAACTTCAGGCTCTCTTACAGAATCTGATCTCCTTTCTGAGATTCTCAATGGTTCTCTTGAAGCCTTTTCTGCTTCTTTTCCTGAACTTTGATTTTTTCTCACTGGTTCTGGGTCTTCATCATCACTGGAATCTGACTCTTCAAAATACTCTCTACCAGTCCCATCTTTTGGGTTTGGAACTCTCAGAGTATGACTCGCATGCACCCAGTTTTTCACACCAGCACACTTCACTGCAGTTGTCGTAGTTAGAATGACTTGTCTTGGTCTTCCCCACCTTGGAACCAAGCAGTTTCGTCTTCTGTGAACTTTAATCCTTACCCAGTCTCCTGGACTCAGATCATGAGCTTGCTTCTTCTCAAGTGTGGTAGCTTCTTCTCCAATCTGGTGAAACACAGAATGAACTGCGTCAGCCAGGCCTTTACAGTAATCCAAAGTCATGTCATCAGTTATTGTCATCAACTTATTGACAGGTACATATGCATGTCGCATTGCACGTCCCATTATAATTTCGTGCGGACTTAAACCAGTAGTTCTATCTGGAGTAGATCTAATAGTCATTAGCACTAGAGGCAAGACATCGGGCCATTTCATACCAGTGGCTAAACACATCTTACCAATCCTGTTCTTGATTGTGCCGTTTATCTGCTCAACAACACCAGAAGCCCCTGGTCTGTATGCACAATGTAGCTTCTGCTGTATGCTTAATGCTTCACAAATCAAACTCATGAGTTCATTATAGAAGTGTCCACCTCTATCAGACTCAATCGTTACTGGAAATCCGTACCTAGGCATCAACTCTCTTAACAGTAACTTTGCCACTGTTACTCCATCATTTCTCCTAGTCGGATAGGCCTCAACCCATCTTGAAAACAAACAGACTACCACTAGTACATACCTTAGCCTGTTCACTTGGGGCATTTCAATGAAATCAATCTGCATTCTTGTAAAAGGACCTCCTTCTCTGCCTATTGTTCCCAGACTCACCACTGTCTTTTTCCCTGTGTTAAATTGCTGGCAAATCAAACATCTTTGACAGATACTTTCTGCAATTGTCCTGAACTTTGCATTGTACCAGGTTTGTTTAAAAGACCTGATCATCGCATCCCTTCCCAAATGTCCCTGTCCATGATACATCCTTGCCATTGCTGACAGCATGGAGTTCGGCATTACTGGTCTGCCATCTCTATAGACCCAAACATGGTCTGTTTCTCTTGGGGCACAACCTGCCTTGATCCAATCTTTCTTTTCTTCCTCCTCTGCCTCATCCTGCAACTGTTTCACTTCATCCCACGTCTCTAAGACATTAGTAAACATCACAGAACAAAAAGACATTTCACCTTCTCGTTCCCGATTAATTGACTGATTATTCTTAGCACAATATTGAGCAATGTCATTTGCATATCGATTGCCAACTGTCACAAAATCATCTCCTTGTCCATGAGCAGCACATTTCACAACTGCTAATTCTTTAGGCAGCTGTATCGCCTCAAGTAATTTTCCAATCACTTCAGCATTCTTTATTGGAGTCCCACTCGACGCCAAGAAACCTCTTTGTAGCCAAAGTTGGCCAAAGTCATGCACAACTCCAAATCCATACTGACTATCAGTCATCACAGTCGTTCTCAAATCTTTCCCAATTTCACAAGCTTTTGTCAATGCCACTAATTCAGCAACTTGCGCAGATTTCACTCCTTTCAATGGTGATGCTTCCATTACCTCTGAAACCTTACACACTGCATATGCTGCACATAGCACACCCTCATCATTCCTCAGGCATGATCCATCCACAAACAACACATGATCACTCTCATGCAAGGGAAGATCCCTTATGTCTGGTCTCGGTTTTGTACAGTAATCAAGCACATCCAAACAGTTGTGATCATCTTCAGTTTTCACACCTACATTTTCAATATCCGGCAACAATGTCGCTGGATTCACATTCACACATCTCTCCAAAGTCACATTTGATGCTCCCAGAATGACTTTCTCATATTTAGTCAACCGACTATGTGACATGTATTGAGTTCTGCTTCTTGTCAAAAGAATTGCCACATTATGAGGTACGAATACCCTTACAGGATATCCCATTATGATTCCCTCACTCTGTTCTAGGCTTCTGCATGTTGCAGCCACAGATTTCAGACATCCTGGTAAACCTACAGCTACAGGGTCAAGTGTCGATGAGAAGTACGCAATAGGCCTTCTCAGTAATCCATGCTTCTGAATTAACACTGAACGTGCACATCCATTTCTCTCACTACAGTACAATTCAAATTCCTTTTCATAGTCTGGCATACCCAAAGCAGGAGCTTCACACATTCTGCTTTTCAACTCTTCAAATGCTGCCATTTGTTCTCCATCTAGTTCCAATGGGTCTGTCATCTCACTTTTTGTCAGCTTAATCAGTGGCTTTGCTATCAGCGAGAAATTAATTATCCACTGACGACAATAACCCACCATTCCCAAGAACATTCTCACTTCCCTCTGGGTCTTTGGGGCCTTCATTTCCCTGATGATTTTGATCCTGTCATCAGTCACTTTTCTCAGACCTTTTTCAATATTGTGTCCAAGATAATGCACCTCTTTCTTGCAGAATTGCAACTTGGCTGGAGATACTTTTAACCCTCCATCTGCCAGATGATTCAGTAAAGCTATAGTATCTACTTCACAAGCTTCACGTGTCTTTGATGCCACAAGTAGGTCATCAATATACTGCACTAGTACTGAGTTTTCAGGCATGATCAAACTCTCCAATGACTTTTTCAATAACTGATTGAATATCGAAGTACTCTCTGTATACCCCTGTGGGATACGACACCATGCTAAAATACACTGGCCAAATCTAAATGCAAAAATCGGCTGGCTGTCATGATGCAATGGAATTGAAAAGAAAGCATGACACAAATCAATCACTGTATACCACTCAGCATCATGTGGAATCTGATACAAAATCACTGACGGATTTGGCACAATAGGACAACATGCCACCACAATTTGGTTAACTTTTCTCAAATCTTGTACAATCCTGAACTTCCCATTAGGCTTCTTTAGCCCCATTATCGGTGAATTACACGGACTACTCAGTAGTTCTCTCAGAACTCCCTGCTGAATCATTTTCTCAATTATAGGAGTTATTCCCTCAATTATTTCTGGTGTCATTTTGTACTGAGGAATGTTAGGATAAGTAATTCCCTCTTTCACTGAAATTTTCACAGGATCTACATTATTCATCAATCCCACATCCTCTCCAGTAAAATCCCAAACTATCCTTTTCACTGTGTCTCTCAGCTCTTGAGGCAAATCCTCCGGATCAAACACAGCATATGCACCAATTAACTCACTCTCTCTATTTTCTAGAGTCATTCGGTACAAAACATCCTCATCTGGTGTTTCAAAAGCTATTCCATCCGGTGTACAAAAAATTGTACAATTCATTTTACATAACAAATCCCTACCTAACAGGTTCACTGGACTTGTGTCACAGACGATAAATCTGTGCATGTCTGAAAATTTCCCTATTTGTACTCTTACTGGTTCAGTAAAACGTGTCCTGATTTGTGTATTGGCTACACCAACTACTTGGATTGCTTCATCCGAGAGAGGAAGATTTCTAATATCTGTTGACCTGACAGTTGATCTTGTCGCACCTGTGTCTACTAAAAAAGTAACACTTTCTTCATTTATTTTCCCATCTACAAATGGTCCTGCCTGGTCTATTTCTAGAGTTGCACCAAGTATGCACTCTTCCTCCTCTCTTCGGCACCGTCAATAATCACCCTCAGACTCACTCCCTTCATTCTTTAACAAGTACTGTTGTACCTGGTTAGAACGCCTTGGTTTGTTTACCTGCTCATCATTGTAGAATCCCGAATCCGGATTATACTTTTGTGATCCTCTATTCTGCGGCAAGGGCGGTTTTGGCTCTTGACTCTGCTGTCTCACAACTTTCTGTTGTTGCTGCTGTTGATTATTCCCCTCGTTCTGCACCTGTTGATTTAAGGATTTTCCCTCATTATTCACTAATGGTGGATTGGTACACTCAGATCTCCAATGTCCCAGTTGGCCACAGTTGTGACATGGGAACTTTTTTTTAGCTTCCTCAAGATTCCCCTTTCCTTTCCCTGCATACCTAGGTCTATTCCCTGCATTATTTCCTGCATTATTCGCCTGTTCCACCAACTGTGCTTCCTGTCTTTCCGCAACTTTCACTTGTGCCCACATTGCTTTCTCTTTCAGCTTTCTCTGTTTTGCTTCAATTTCATCACTGAAGTATTTTGCATGTCTCAGAATCTCATCTATTTTCTTACTCTGCCAATCCACAGTATGCTCACGAATTCTTTCACTAATCTCAGGTCTCAGGCCATATACAAATCTGTATACAAAATGACTCAAATCCTTGTCACCCAGGTGTTCATCTCCACTGAATTGTTTAAACGCCAGTATCAGCCTCTCGTAAAAAGCATGAACTGATTCTTTTGCTTCCTGATGTGTTCGATCTATTTTAACCCAGTCTGTCTCTTTTGGAGGTACTTTATTTTTCAGGTATACGATCACCTGCTCATACTTTCTCATTACTTCTGGATCTGGTGCTCCTGTTCTCTGATCTCTTGGATATTCCTCAGTAGGCCAACTCACAACTATTTTACACTCAGCCCACAAGTCTGCTGGAACAATTATATCAAACAGACTATTCAGGTCAATCCACAGCACTTTTGACAATTTCACAAACCTGTCTACCTGCCTATACCACTCGACGGGCTTTTCTCTCAATCGAGGGAAATCATTCGTAAATGATAAAATATCCTGTCTGGTCCATGGAACATGTACATATCCTCCTCCAGGTATTTCTCTCATAGGATATGTATCCACTGGTTTTTCTTTTTCTCTCACAGGAAATGCTGAATAAGTCCTATCTCCTGATTCTTCCCTCTTCTTGTACCACCTATCTTTCCACTTCTCAACATCACCCCATTTTCGCAATAAAGCGATCATCTCTTTAATCCGCCCTGTTCTACCAGTACCATTCAAATTTTCAATATCTTTATCTGTGAAATCCATCCTGTAAGACTTCTGCAAAACTTTCACTTTATCAATGTCAACTCCATAGTCATTCGCTATTGCTCTTAACCTGTCATGTGTATTTTTCGCTCTCCAGGTGATATTTTTACACATAAACAACAATTCACCATCATGATGATTTTTTAGAATTTCTGTTGGAACTGTCCCTGCAACAAGCTCTTCTATTTCTACACGTAACCTAGCCACATCAATTGCTTGTGAATCTTTATCCCTCTTTTGAAGAACTTTCATCCAATCATTCAAATCTTCAGCTGTTATTTCAGTAGATTTTCTCACTGGAACCACTTTCTTCTGCGGTTCTAAAATTGGCATCCCTGAACAACTAGCTTCACCAGCATCCAGTCTTGAATTAGACTGTACCTCTAATCCTTCACTACATGTGTCATGTCTGGATTGCCTCAGATCACTACTTTCTGTCCTTTTTCCTGAATCTCCTGAGGGACCAGCCAAACTTGTCAATCTATTCCCAACATATGGAATCACCAAACCATTTTCACCTGTCCTCTGCTTATCAAACACAGGCATAATCAGACCTATAGTTACGGGCACCGTAACAGCGTCTATATTCTTTGTCAGCTCTTTGATCTTTTCAGTCAATTCTGATGTAGTTCTGGCTAATTCTCTCGTATTTTCGCCACTGCTTTTATTCTCTCTTTCCCTGAAAGGATTACCACTTCTTAACTCAGGTGTCACATTTTCTGTCTCAATGATACGCACTGTATCTCTTATCGGTGAAACAACTGGTGTACTCTCTTCTGGTTCTGGTCTATATGGAGGTGGTCTTTTGTAAATCATGTCATTCAAGACCTCATCCTCATATTCATTAACTCCATATCTCCTCACTTCTGCCTCAGGAACCCTTTCTGTTCCCTCTTCAACTGTTCTCATAGGATATAATCCCTCTGACATACTAGCATCTCGCCATCTCGTCATTCGATCATGATGAGTTTCACGACCATGTCTCCTCCCAAACATATACCTATAGTGTCCTCCAGACCTCTGCTTCTCTCGCTCATGTACTTCCTCTTCCCATTCCACTAAGGCCTCAAACTGTGTCGGCCTTGGTCTTGGGTCAAGACATAACATCTTTTCCCGTAAATTTTTCAACACGGCCAGATTAAATGAACCATGTTCTGGAAATGCTAAAACACCATCTTCCTTGGTATACCTAACCCAATTCTCCAACCATATACAGGTATGATACCCATATCTCGCAGCCATGAAGGATGCAGGCGTTTTCGATGGAGGTAACAATTCACCCTCTCTCGTTTTAACATCTTTATCCTTGTCGAACCAATTTTTAATCTTTCTGAACAAAGATTTTTTCTTTTTCTCTTCTTGGTAATACATTTTAACGTTTACCAAAACTTTCTAATCCCTTCCGTAATACAACTGCACAATATGATTTTTCAACCAATAACAGCGCGACTCACACTAACGCACCAATCCTGGAACGTTTACGTCACTAGAATAGCTCTACCAATCCTTGCGCGGCTCACACCAACGCACCAATCTCAGCGCAAGCACTATTCTGATCTAATATCCAATCAGAGCGCGGTCTGTTTGACGTCAGCAGTCGCTGCAGTCTCTTCTGTCTCCTGTCTCTTGTCACTCGTCTACCCCTCCTTTACAAAATTTCTCAGTAGACTTCGTGTCAAATTTTTACAAAATCTATTAGTTACAACATATAAACATCTCCATTGTCTGCTTCGCTAACCACAGAATAGTAAAGAAAATCTATTTCACAAGAATCCCGTTGACACAGTAGCACATCCCTCTACTCTGCCCTTCTAACATACATTCATTAATTGTTTCCTCTAGGACTTGTCCAAAGAGTCTTACAATCAACTAAATATATGAGCATTCACGCACATTCATACAAGGAAATATATAGTACATACACACAGAATCCTGCTTTTCCCGAGAGCAGCAAACAATCTGCTCCACTACAGAATTATATCACACGTTAACCAAGCAGCTTACCTCTGCCCAGTTTCTCAAACAAGCTCAGAGAATACCTATTACTTCTCCCGCGATAAGCTTTAACGGCGAACCTTACGGATCCCTGGGACTTAAGACCAGAGTTTCACAGATAACCTTCACTACCATACGCACTCCTTATATACCAGAAATATTTCTAATAGTAACATACGACAATGTCACTGATTCCGAACCCAGACAATGTGACGCGCAACTTCAATTGTCACACGTTTTCTTTTCCTGCATACATACAGGACCAACAATCCCGTCTTTCCCGAGAGCAGCATATACTTCCCTCTGCCCTACTACGGAACTGCTACTAGCTCCCAAGTTCCAGAAGCACTACATATAACTCAACATGACGACTCCAACATATAGTATTAGTACATATACCAACATTAATCAATAATCAATAAGCTAATGTACAAGCAATCTAATCAGATCAAGACAATCATCAATAACCATCCTCACTCTGCTACCAGGAAATTGATGCAGATTGGGGTGTACAAAATCTCCCTACTTCCACGGATAGAGTAATTTCACAGTTACACACACATACACTCATCATACACTAGGGCCCATTTCACTAACATACACTCAAATACTCTACCAGCACTGAACCTGTGGAAAGAAAACCTCCTAAACAACCCACATCTACACTGAGGTCGATAAGACCTAGTTATTGTAATTGTCCTGAGACATAATCTAAACAATCTATACAACAATAATCAAATAGAGTACTCAATAATTGACAAGAAATAATCATCAACACCGTATTTAAAATTATGGTTCTTTATCTAAAATTAGTCAAAGGAAATCAATCAGAATAAATCATTTTCTCATAATTACCTATTCTAGCTAAATGTCAGAATGGGTCATCAGGACAAGTCTCTCAGTAGAAGTCTCCCGAGTCACCGTCCTCACAGCATCGATCCTCACCAACGCAGGTTTGGGAAGAAGTGGCAAGGTGGCCTCAAACCCTCTCTAGGCTAACAATATTTATAAAGAAACTTGCAATATTATAGAAACATAAAATGTTCTACACGTCCGCCGAACCGCTGAGCAGAGCGAGCAGGAAAGGATGTAGCATCGCTACATTTGGAAAATCTCCGCTCAGAAAAAATCACAAAAATAAAAAGACAGAACAGGAACTAAAAAAATGTATCTTTCGACATCCACATTTCCTCGGAACTAACATGATGACTTCAGAGTCCATTCAGTTCATTCATTATGGCTCCTTTGTCTTCCAAGGCTATCCAAATGTTTCTTGGAGACTCGCCCAGCACTGCTGCTGTCCTCACGGAAAATTTTAACCAGGCGAAGACTGTGGTCAGATGACTTCGACCATATTCAGCAAGGCCCTCTCATCACAAATCTCTCACTCGAGGCCAGGCTGCAAACGGCGGCCATTTTATTCTAGGCCAAAATAGACCATCTTAATAAAAAGAGACAAAAACAACGTTACCACAGCATAGTGATTAAACAGTGTTAACCCCACTAATACCCTTATGTGTATGTAATTATCTAGCCTTTGCAACACAGAAAAGCATTAATTCAAAAGCGTTTCGTGCTTTAAAATAAACAGCACTCAGCAACGTTTATTTAATAAAACATGCACATTTATTAAATAGCAATACGAAAGCATTCCCACGTGTCGATTTTCTTCTCATTAGTACATGTTGGTAAGTTTAAACATTTACACAAAACAAATAATTAGTAATTAATAATTAATAATTTTAATTATGACAAATAGACAAACCAGAGCTTAAAAACCCAATAGATTTTCATCAGAAAACTCTGCTCCAGCAGCAGCCAATACTGCGAGACAGCGCTAGCGCGTGGCAGCTTATTTACCTGTTCTTCATTGTAGAATCCCGATTCACTACTATACTTCTGTGTGTTTCTGCTCTGTGGAAAAGGCGGCTTTGGCACCTGATTCTGTGGGGGAACAACTTGCTGCTGTTGCTGCAGTTCACCACTCACCTCATGCTGCACCTGTGGGTTCAATGATGGATTTTCATTGTTAGTACTCGGGGGAAATTTACACTCGGATTTCCAATGCCCTATCCTGCCGCAATTATGACACGGAAATTTCTTTTTAGCTTCTTCAATGTTCCCTTTGTACTTTCCATTATTAAATTTTGGCTTGGTCCCTGCTTGTTCCACCAATTGTGCTTCCTGTCTCTCCGCTACCTTTACCTGTGCCCACATTGCCTTCTCCTTTAACTTCCGCTGTTTTGCTTCAATTTCATCACTGAAGTATTTAGCATGTTTAAATACTTCATCTATTTTCTTGTTTTGCGAATCTACCGTATGCTGTTTAATCATATCACCAATTTCTGGTCGTAGACCATATACAAATCTGTATACAAAATGGCTCAAATCCTTTTCACTCAAATTCTCGTCTCTGCTAAACTGCTTAAAAGCTTGTATTAGCCTCTCATAGTATGCATGTACTGACTCTTTACTTTCCTGGTGTGTGCAATCAATTTTTACCCAGTCTGTTTCTTTAGGGGGCACTTTATTTTTCAAAAATACCATAACCTGCTCATACTTCTTCATTACCTTGGGGTCTGGTGCTCCTGTTTTAGGATCCCTGGGATATTCCTTGGTTGGCCAATTTATCATCAGCTGGCACTCTGACCATAGATCTGCTGGGACAATTATGTCAAACAGACTATTCAAATCAATCCATAATACTTTAGACAATTTCGCAAATCTGTCTACCTGTCTGTACCACTCGACGGGCTTTTCGCATAGTCGAGGGAAATCATTCGTAAAAGCCAAAATATCCTGTCTCGTCCATGGGACATGTACATATCCTCCTCCTGGAATCTCTCTCATTGGGCACTCAGTCATTACCTTCTCTTTTTCTCTAACAGGAAAAGCTGAAAATGTCTTATCTGAGGCATCATCGCGTTTTCTAAACCACCTGCTTCTCCATTTATCCACGTCTCCCCATTTTCTCAACAAAATGATTATGTCCTTAATTTGACCTATTCGTCCTGTGGTGTTCATGTTCTCAATTTCTTTTTCAGTGAATTCTACTCGATAAGGTTTCTGTAAGGCTTTTACCTTTTCAATATCAATACCCATTTCATTTGCTACTTCTTCTAATCTTTCATGCAAGTTTTTCGCTCTCCAGATTACCCTTTTGCACAGAAATAATAATTCTTCATCCTGATAGGTTTTCAATTCTTCTGTCGGGATAGTCCCTACGATTAATTCTTCCAGTACCATTCGTAACTTAGCTACATTGATTGATTGGGATTCCTTGTCTTTCCTCTGCAAGCTTCTCAACCATTCACTTAACTCGTCTGTTGATGGTCCGACTGGTTTTTCTACACTACCGTGTCCAAAATCATTTTGTGTTTCTGACACTGTCTCTATCATTGTCATACGTCTCTCTGCACAATTCTGATCTACAAATGGATTATTTGTAAAATTTGGTTCCGTTACACTCATAGTTTGCCTCCATGGATTCTCATTCTGACTCACTCTTGGTTGTTGTACAGGGTTACTATTTCTGTAAGGGACTGTCAAACAATGCTCACTGCCCTTCTGTTTTTCAAAAATAGGCATTACCGGACCTATTGTTACTGGAACAGTGTACTGCTTCTAGATTCTTGGTCAATTCTCTTATTTTCTCAGTTAATTCCAGGGTTGTTTTTGCTAATTCTACAGAATTTCCTCCATCTGTTCTTCCTTCCGATCTCTTTTCTACTTCCCTGGTACACTGTTTTTACTCAAAGTTAGGGATTCTGGTTCCGATTTTATAATTCGCATTGTTTCTCTCATTGGGGCACTTGGAGTTAACATTTCTGGTTCTGATCGATACGGTGGTGGATTTTTATAAAACATATCATCAAGAACATCATCCTCAGACTCATTCGCTCCATACCCTCTCGATTCTAAATTATGCCTCTTTTCTGCACACTTTCGACCTTCATTCTCTCCTACAGTTCTTACAGGGAACACACCCTCAGTCATGCTCGCATCTCGCCATCTTTTTATTCGATCACTATGCGTTTCGTGTCCGTATGGCCTTCCAAACCAGTACCTATATCCTCTACCACTTCTTTGTCTCTCTCGTTCATGCATTTCGTCTTCCCATTCTGTCAAAGCCTCAAACTGTGTCGGTCTAGGTCTTGGTTCCAAATTCATCATCTTTTCCCGTAAATTTCTTAAAACCGCCAAATTAAATGAACCATGCTCGGGAAAAGCCAATACTCCGTCGTCCTTGGTGTATCTCACCCAGTTATCTAACCAAATACAAGTATGATACCCATATTTCGCAATCATAAAGGATGCAGGGGTTTTCGGTGGAGGAAGTAACTGTCCTTCCCTAGTCTTAACTGGTTTGTCTTTCTTAAACCACTTCTTAATTCTCCCTAACCAGGTTTTCTTCTCCTTCTCTGGTGGGTCGTAATACATTTTCTTGTCTTTCACGCAAAGCTAGTACCTCTTTACAACTGTACCGCTAATCTATCCAATCACAGCGCGACTTCACACTAACGCGCCTATTCAGAGCGTCCACGTCACTGTCACAGTCCTCGGATCCTAGCGCGACTCACACTAACGCACCAATAAGGAGCATCTACGTCACCCTGTTTCTTCTCCAATCCTAGCGCGGCGTACACTAATGCACCAATCCGGGGCGTTTCACAGTTCTGACCGATAGTCCAATCCCAACGCGGTCGTTCTGACGTCAGTAGCCGCTGCGGCAGCTCCTGCTCCTGCTTCTGCTTACCCCTCCTTTACAAATCTGCTCAGTAAGTTTTTGTTTCAATTTCTACACTTCTGTTAGTAACAACATAGAAACATCTCCATTGTCCGCTTCGCTAACCAAAGAACAGCAAAAGACCTTTCTCACGAGAATTCCGTCTTTCCCGAGAGCAGCACTTACCTCTGCCCTACTACAGAATCATTACTTCCATTGATAAAGTAGCACATCTCTCTACTTCACCCTTCTATCATGCATTAGCTAATTGTTTCTCTAGTATTTAAGACACATAGTGGAAGACCCAATGCTCCTGAGAAATAAACCTAGAGTTTCGCAATCAACCCAAATGCCTTTGCATTCACTCTCGTTTACACAAGAAAAATGTAGTACATTCACACAGAATCCTATCTTTCCCGAGAACAGCGAACAGTCTGTCCTATTACAGAATTAGAGCATACGTTAACAAAGCAGCGCTTACCTCTCCTTTGTCCTTCTAACATGCTCAGAGAGTACCTATTACCTTCCCAGTGATAAGCGTTATCGGAATGCCAGTTGGATCCCTGGTACTTAAGACCAGAACTTCACAGGTAACCTTCGCTATCATACACACTTCTCTCACACTATAAACGTCTCTAATGGCAACACACGACGATGCTACCAAATCGAACCCAGACAATGCGCCGTGCAACTTCAATTGTTACACGTTTCCCCTGTGTACCTACAGGGCAACAATTCCGTCTTTCCTCTGCTTACCTCTGCTCTACTACTGAACCGTTACAAACTTCCGACTTCCTACATCCCAGAAGCCGTGCAAACAACATATAACTCAACGCGACTCAACATAGAATGTTAGTACATAAATCAATACCAATCAATAACCAAAATCAATAAGCAATGTACAAGCAATATTCACTAAACCAAACAATAACTAACCATCATACTGCTACCAGAAAAACGGATGCAGCGCGGAGTGCAAAATCCCTCCCTACCGTCACGGACCAAAAGATCTCACACACGCACACTATCCATACATTCGCTGGTGGGGCCCATAACACCAACACACACTCACCATCAGTCCGTGCGAGAAGCGATTATCCTTCCAAGCGCTGAATAATGAGGGAGGAAGATACCACTTTACCCTAATGAGCAACAAACCTACAAACCTTTCTTATACTCATTAGGCCCTAGATTTCACATTTGGTATTTCCCTCATAACCGGGACGGATCTGTTAGTTGTAGATTTAAGTGAATTTCTAATACTCTAATTAACCTTTTCATTAACACATTTCAATGAATAAACAACCCAACTCATTTCTGTAGATGTTCAAATCCAAATTTATATTAATATTGCAGATTAAATCATTCATTGGATCAAGTTGCCATTCATATTTACCTATTCTGGCTAAAGTCGTCCTCTATGTCAAATTTTGCAGTCTCGCAAATCTATGCCCATCAATTTTAGCAGATTCAGTTCATCAGAAGTTTGGGCATTAATTCAGTCCGTCAAAGATTCAGGCTAACAGCTGTCCTGCAGTGTCACCGTCCTCTCCGTCAGCATATGATCAGGAAATCGAAGGAGCGACGCTCGACCTCTCTATTTTATGGGTTTTTATAATAATTTCAATAACAAAATGTAACAAAATTGAGTTTTAAACTGTTCTGATTGGCTGATCAGGGGTCAACCTTTCCGTTCCCATAAGGTTTAGTCCATGGTGTCAGCATACTTGCTGGTTCCGGTTCTTTAATAAAGTCTTTTGTCTGTAGCGTTGGCACCATTCCCAGTGGCCTTGATAAGTACAGCTTGCCTGGGGTCAGGATGGGGCCATTGCTGCTCATCTTAGCGCAGGCGCACTTCACCCAAGCCTGGTTCAGAGTCAGCAGTCGGGTTAGGCACCAAGAGCAGCCATCATTCGATAGGCCAGAATAGTCAACTTAAGCAAAGAAACACAAAAACGTAATTAATACATAGAAATGACTGATCAAATGTTATTCCCTCGCTAATACCCATATGTGTGTGTATTTATCTAGCCAAAAGCAACACTCAATGTGTTATATTATTACTAAATAAAGCACGAATCACAATTACATCACTAAAGCGACATATATCATGCAATGTTCTATTCATCTATCATTAATATGCATACGAAATGTAATTCACGTCATTAATTAGGCCATGCAGATGCAAATCCCACGTGTATTTCAGTCATTAATAAGGTTGATTAGTTGTTTCCACATCACTCCAATCCATTAGTTCGATTATAATCCCCCACTGTATTTCAGGCACGAAATACGGTGGCGGATAGCAGCCCTAGAAAGCAAGAGTGCGTGTGGGCTGCTGTCCTCACTCCCCGCCATTTCGAGTTTATAAACTTAATAAACTCGGTTCCTCTCGAAAGGCGAGAGACCTCACTTGAGGTGTTCCTTCCTCGTATTTCCCAAATTGGGAGTAGGAAGGTTTTACAACTGGGAGAAGTCCTGAGGAAAGCCAGGTTATTATTTAGTGCTGGCTGAAACATGTCGACATTTATGCTGAGTGGGGGGGTTGGAATCTCATTATAAGCTCTCCAAACCCATCACCCACGGTTTTTGATCTTTTCAACTCCAAACTGGGCACCTAATATTAAAATTGGACTAAGGTTTTCCCAGTATTGGTTTTTTATCACTGTTCATCACTGGTTCTGCACTTTCAACTCACCGTTGGTTCCACATTATTTTGTATGTTGTACTTGTTTTTTTCCCCCTCCCCTATTGCTCCACCTCCATGCGTTTGGCTGGCGCGGAGGTGTAGTAGCAGCCCTCTGATGAAGCATGACACAGCTTGCTGTGTGTGAGGGCAGTTTTACAAAATTGGTGTATCTCCCACTCACTTTTTGGTCTCTACGAAACTTATTGTTTTTATCCCTCTTCTTTGTGTGATATTCAATTCTTGAGCGGGAGGTCGAAGAGGGACATTCCTCTCACCCCTCTGTATTTCATGTGTTTTGCCTCAAAGAATGTCACACAGACGACTAATGACAGCTGTCATGTGAGTGAACATGACTACATGAAGAGAGACAAAAAAGAAAAAGAAAACCCTGGGTCACATGCCTTCAAAAGGTCTCCATGCAGAACTATGACCGATGTGTAACTACAAACACAAAGTGATCCAATGCTAAGTACCAAACTAGTGGTGCTCACAACCGTCTCTACTTACTACTTAACTGTGATAAACAACATGCTAACACAGATTAAGTAAGCCTGGGTAACAGAGCTGCTGTAGGTGGAATACATCTTGAAGCAAGGCAGCAGCAGCTATTGATGAGACAAGACTTGTTCTAACTTGTGAAAGAAGTTCTGCATTGATGCAATATGTTTTAGGGCTCACATCAGTTGCTTGCTAATATCCTAAAACACCATGGCTAAAAAGTGCCCATATTTTCTTCCCTCACAACATGAGAGCTGAAAGAGAGGCAATGTTTTAAAGGGTGACATAATCTCAACATTTATTTTTTATTCTAGTGTTGTTTAACTCCTCTCATTGAGCATTTTCTTTGCACTTCTTTACAAGAAAGTAAATGTGCAAAAAAAATCTAAACCCAACTAAGGGTCTAGCATTATTTATATAATTAAGACTGTCATGAAAGTTTCCAATAATTCAGTCCAACTGTACGAGAAAGCAGACTGCACATGCACTACGAGGGAAGCTCACTACAATGCCAATTGCAGTGCTATCTCCACACTCCCCACTTCTACCCCTATGCGCATAAGAGTGGTGAAATAAAAATGTGCAAAGCCACAGCCCCGGTCTTTTTTACTTCTTTGCTAGGGTCCTACAACCTACAAAAAAGAAGAGCACAGGGGTATAGTAATCCAAATCACAAGTAGTGGCTGATAGTGGAGAGAAACACAATTTGACATGGTGATTTGATACTTCTTGGGCAATGGAAAGAAAAAAGGCAACAAGGTAAGGAAAAATGAAGCAACTCTACATCATATGGTTTGTATACAGACGTCAGTGTTGAATGCACAGTGCTTCCGCCAGCAATGTGTTAAGAGAATTGTTTTCAGACACAGTGTTCAGAACCTTCATTAAACAAGCATTTGAAAACCCAACTGTTCTCGTCTTTGAGACCTATTTGCTTCCCTGGTACCTTTTAGCTGGGGGGTGGAGGGGGGGGGGGTGTCAGCGACACTGGGGGCCAGAGACAACACGGAAGGCGCAGGTGGGGGAGAGAGAACCAAGCAGGATAGAAGGAGAGCAATGTAGAACGCAGATGGCGGGTGAGAAAAACAAACTGTTGACAGAAAGTGATCAATGTACAGCTGGGAGAAGGAGAAGCAGAAATGTGACAAAGCAACGCAGGCGGGAGGGCATCAGAAGGGGAGAGCATGACAAAGGTCGGCAGGGGTAACTATACAGGCGGGAGAGCAGCACAGAGAGAGGAAGAGAAGTACACTAGGTAGACAGCAGGGAAACAGATGCACGGTCGCTGAGTGCTTAAAAATTAAGAACGAGTTTAAGCTATAGGCATTGTAAATGACAATGCCTTTTATTTATGTTTCAAAACCAATACGTAAATAAAAGGCATTGTCATTTGCAATGCCAATGGCTCAAATTCTCACAAATGCGATACCTATTGCATTGTAATTGCTTGTTAGGATTGTTAGAGGCTTTAAGGCTGAAGAGAAAAGAGCATGTGAAAACGGAGCAATACTGTGTCCCATGTGAAAGCTGGGTGAAGAACCAGTATTTTATACAGCACTCTTGCCGCAATTTTAGCATTAAGTCGCTTCACAGAGAACAATGATGCATATACTGGTATAATAATGCATAGAACATATGTCGCTTGACTAGGAGCAATGAAGAAAAATCACACACATAACAGCATAGTGGTGTAACTGGGAAGGAGGGGAGGAAAGAGGAGAAATTGGGGCGTGTGGAGGCAAGAGAGAGAGGGTGCAGTAAGAAGGGGAAACATACTGTTAATTACCATGACTTAAGAGGAGTTTGTATGTAGTCGAAAATCTGCATTGCTTTGTGCCAATGTTACTTGCGGGGGGTAAGTTGAGTGACACCAGCAATACTGGGGGGTGGGGCGTAAATTGGATGTTGAGTGACGCCAGCTATACTTGCTGCGAGGGGGGGTTAGAGTTTGAGTGGTACCAGTGGTTACTGGTGTGTGTGGGGGGAGGTTGTTGGAGGTTGAGTGACGCCAGCGGTACTTGCGGGGTGGGGAAGGAGAGGGAAGGTTGGAGGTTTAGTGGCATCCAGGGTACTTGCTGGGTGGGGGGGTTGTTAGTTGAGTGACGCCTGCGGTACTTGCATGAACGGAAGGCAAGCAGCAGATTCTCATTACTCCCCGCCCCCCATGACGTACCTAGTGGCTGGCCTGCGTCCCTCGAGCCTGCACCGTCGCCAGCCTGTTGTAGTAGCGAGAGATGGTTGGAAGAGAGGCTTCTTGTCCCCGGTACCGTGCTGACCAAACAGAAAGGACTATCACAGAAAGTACCCCACAATTATATTACGCCCGTCACCTACTTCTGGGTAAACGCTTGAGAGACGGACTCCAACCCGTTCTACTGCGCAAGTCTCTTGAACACGATCATTATGCAGGTTTACTCTAATTTGCCTGAAATGCTTCCCAGTGATGCTTTTCTAATTACACGCGGATCTGGAACGTAGGCCATAACTCAGAACCAATGGTGCGCGCGCACCACAAAGGGGCCGACGCCGGAATCGAAACCAGTGGTGCGCGCGTACCACAAAGGAGCCGATGCCGGAATCGAAACCAGTGGTGCACGTGCACCATAAAGGAGCGGGGGTGTCGGGCTCCTCAACTCCTCAGGATCCAAGCAATGCTCGTTATGGTCTACCTCTTGATAGCTCCAAGTCTGAGTGCTATTATAGCGCAGAACAGTGAAGCGATCAAGGGAGGGAAGGAAAGGGAGGGAACAGCGGGGAAGAAGACCTGTAAAGACACGAAAGCAAACACCATCAACATCTCTTAGTACACAACAACCTCTTCCTCTGCCTCCTTGTGTGGTCTGACATAACTAAGAAATAACCACCTGTAAAGAAAAAGAAGGACGTGTGGTATTCTACTGGATCCCGCTCAGCTTGCTCCACCCAAGTATGTGAGCCAGGTGAGGATAAGACCCCGTCACAACCAAGGACACATACGAACACTATAGAGAAAAAGACAACACTTATTACAATTCTATGAAGCGTGCGGGATATTCTATCTATGTATACTCCTCTCCTCATGGGTTAACATACCCAGATTCTCCTCTGGTGTGGTATCGCAGAGGTTGCATGAGACCGTCTTGGCTCATCCACAATCCCCTGCTAAGACGGGTACATAATCATAAAAAACGTAGTTAGCAAACTCAGATCCTTGAGTGCGTAATGTTTCCACAGGATATGTAAAGAACAATTCTCCACAAAATAAAGTAAAAGTTTTCCCTATTCACACCTGGTGAACAAGTCACGGTTTTCACAAACACTTTCTGTAGAAGCGGGAACAGCTCCTACTATGCACCCTTGCACCGGTATCCCTACCACTCGCACGGGACCACAAACGTGTGTCTCACCAACGAGGAGGAACACCTGGTGCTTCGGGTTACTCACAAACTGCATCTAACTGCTTGCATTCACAAGCGTAGAACTAGAGGGATAAGTTATGCAAATGCACTGAGCCCAATGCTCGCCGGTGGCAGGAGTGGTGCAACTGCACCCTTACCGGACCTGCTCTGTAGCCGGTGTCAGGTCTGATCAGATTTTCCCTAGTTCAGTGCTAAAATGTCCAGATCGTATGTTTGGGAGGGTTTCCAGGCTAGCGCTTTCACCCTTTACTTGGAGAGAATTGGTGGCAAGACGCTTCATCAGGCAGGGAACACCCAACATGGAGGACAGACACTGGGAGTTAGCGTTCTAGTGTTTTTCCTCCCTTCAGCCTAACAGCCGCTCTGTTCTTGCTCGCGCGCTTCAGCAGCTCTGTGCACTTCAACTGTCATATTTTCAGAGGAGGCTGGTTCTGAACTGCTCTCCTCAGTGACAAGATTTTTCTCTTCAGTAAATTGAATTTTTCCTGAGTTCCAGTAAGCAGCGAGGAGTTCGAGGCTTTTGAAGCATCGCAGAGTCGAGTTACCGCTGGTGAGGTAATTTATTTCCTGAAGTAGTTTAAATTCAGCGCCAGTCCATGCGCTGACATTTCCATAGGGGCAGTTTTCTTCAGAAGGATACCACTTAATTTAAAGAGTAGCGCTCATACTGAGCTTATGGAACAGTCCAGCTAATGACTGCTTATCTTTTATCACAAGAAGGACAGAATCGGCAATAATTAAAAGGGGCAACATTTCTAATTATTGACTCACTGTGTTCCAGAGCCAAGGAAAAGACTGAGACAAACAAAGACTTCAAAGTTCGTTTTAGAAGAGTATTACTTGCTAACTCCTCTACATTCGTTTCTTGCCTGAACTATTGAATAAGAGTGTACTACCAGATTTTGCTGCATTTAAAACCTCTGCAAAAGTATATTGCAAGCAGAGTAATTCTACAACCATCGTAACTTGAATGTATGTAGAAATATATATAGATATTATACTTACCAACCTCAAAGGCTACATCCATTTCAGTAGGAATACCTAAAAAAGAAGGAGAAAGACAGTTTAATCATTTGGATTAAATCAACAGGATAATTCAAATGTTTATTTACTGAACTCCAGAAAGAAAGTGTTGCATTAGACTTCTAACAGAATAGAGAGAGGCTAAATCCATTATTAGACAGGTAAATGAGATGTTTAATTTGATGTTTATTTATTAGGTTCTCTGAGGGCTTCAGGACGTAGTAATTCTGTGCTTGTCATTACAGGTGCAGATATTCCCCTGAGGGATAGCAGCGAAGGCACCCGAGTGGCAGTCTCTCTTGTTATTTTCCCATTCCCCTTTCCCCCCGTTTCTGAGTTCAGAGAGTATTCTGGTTCAGAGGTGTCGGGGAGTTGGGAACTATACACCAACAGAACTTCAGCCGTTCTGCTCCCGTGGATTCACCAGACTTAGGTACCGATTCTTGACAGCCGGTAAGTGTATGGGCCGATGATCCTTCCCTGGGTCACACTGGCAGTGTATGTTCTCTGGCGGCGCACCAGCGTTGTTGCTCGAAGGCTTCCCCCGCTGACTGCCGCTCTCAAAAGTTAAAGGAAACAGGCACAAACGGAATACGCAACAGCCCACGCTGAAGCGTCTTACAATACAAAATACTCGGCAACGCTGCCAGGGCGGAAGGAGAATAATAACCCTTCAGCCGCTGTTCGTGCGTGCCGTGATGCCGCCAGCGCTCATGGGACATGTAGTCCTGGGGCCGCTTTTCCGCGTTCATTGCGGAAGTACGGATGGCCGCTTTCATGCTACTTGCGGGAAGCTGCGGGAAACAGGACAGGGCTCAGGTGAGTTTTGACAGTACATCCCCTTTACGCAGAGTCCTGTCGTTTTTTCCGCAGTGGATATTTTCGATGGAACGCAGCAAGTAGCCGGGGAGCATGTATACCCCTTGCAGGTTCCCAGGAGTTTTCTTCAGGTCCGTAAACCTTCCAGGCGACCAAATACCACCTTTTTTTGCCTCTTGTCTTGGTGTCTAAGATCTTTGAGACCTCGTATTCTCTTTCACTGTTTACCCATATGGGACTAGGTATTTTTTTAACTGCTGTAACAGTGGGCTTAATTAAAGACACATGAAATACAGGATGTATACGCATGGAAGCTGGTAGGGCTAACTTCACTGCTACGGGATTGATACATCTAATGACTTTATAGGGTCCGATGTATTTGGGGTTGAATACAGAGTGCTTCTTAAACTGGATATTCTTAGTAGACAACCACACCACATCACCTGTCTTGTACACAGGGCAGTTTCTGCGATGTTTGGCTGCGCTTTGTTTGAATCTTTCCTTGGCTATTTGTAACTGTTTTTGAGTTTCCTTTAATGTGTCTTGTATGTGAGCTACTCTGTTGTGTACTTCTGGTACGTTGTTTTCTGCACAAGGATGTAAAAAGGGAAGGAATCTGGGGTGAAACCCATAGGTGTTGTAAAAGAGGGCGGTTTTAGTGGAGCTGTGTATGGCACTATTATAGGCCACTTCGGCTACCCATAAGTGATCCACCCATGTTTATGTATTGGAATCGACATAACAACGTAAGTACTGTTTAATGGTTTGGCTAACCCATTCGGTCTGTCCGTCCATTTGCGGATGGAAGCTTGTAGAGAGGGCTACCTGAATCTGTGACGCTGAACACCAGACTTTCCAAAACTGGGCAGTAAATTGTGTTTCCCTATCAGACACAATTTTGCTTGGAAGGCCATATAGTCTGACTATGTGGAGTAATAACAGTTTTGCTAGTTGACCTGCTGTGGGTACTTAGCGACAAGCAATGAAGTGCCCCAGTTTAGTAAGGTAATCTACCACTACCATCACCGTGCTACAACCCTGATCTTTGGGAAGCCCTACAATGAAATCTATGGAGATGTTCTCCCAGGGAACCGTGGGTGTGGGTAATGGCTGAAGTAACCCTTGACATTTGGTGTGGTCTGTATTCATTTGCAGGCACGTTTCGCATGCTTTTATCCATTGAGTGATGTCTTTTCGAACGCTGTGCCATCAAAACTGTCTTCCAACCCTTTCTAGGGTTTTGTATAGCCCATTGTCCAGCACTGGGTATCTCGTGACACCAACTTAATACCTGCTTCTGTAGTGTCTTTGTGGATATCAACATCGTATGTCCTTTCACAAAAATACCCTGTTTCTCTTTCCACTCTCGGTGGTATTTTAACCACGTCCACCAGGTGCATGTTCGGATTCCTCTTGCTACCTCCTGCAAGAAGTTGCTAGTTTGTATGGCACAAACCACTTTCTGCGGAGGATGATAGTGTGCTCCAGCTGTTCTTCTTCCTCTCTGATGGACTTTTGTCTAGTAAGTGCGTCCGCCTTCTTGTTCTCCTTGCCTGGTCTGAAAGTTACGATGAAATCAAATTCTTCAAAGAATAGCATCCAACGTAGTTGTCTCGGTGTAAGATGCCTGGTGGAGCGCATGAATTGTAAATTCCTATGATCGGTGTATACAGTCACTCTGTCCTTGGCTCCTAACAAGAAATGGCACCACTGGGAAAATGCCGCTTTGATAGTCAACAGCTCCTTTTCGGCAATGGTGTAATTCTTCTCTGCCTCGTTCAACTTCCGAGACATAAACGCTATAGGATGTATTTGTCCCGTGGTTTCGTTTCTTTGTGACAGAACCGCCCCGATGGCCACTTCGGAGGCATCTGCCTCCACTATATAGGGCTTATCCGGATCGGGATGTACCAGCACTGGAGCAGATATGAAGGCTTTCTTTAATTCGTCGAAGGCGAGTTGGGCTTCTTCCGAACAAGAGAACTTAACCTTCTTTTGTAACAACTTGGTTATGGGGCTCACTGTCTTTGAAAATTGGTTGATGAATCTCCTATAAAAGTTAGCAAACCCCCAAAAGCATTGTGCATCCCGTGCATTCTGTGGTACAGGCCATTCCTTCACTGCTTGAACTTTCCTTTCTGCCATCACCTGCCCTCTGGGCGTGAGCATGACTCCCATAAATTCGACAATATCGACGTGGAATTCGCATTTACTAAGTTTGCAGTAAAGTTTGTTTTTTCCCAATGCTTGTAAGACCGCACCAACACGTCTGTGTTGTTCTTCGGAAGACGAGTAGATCAAAATATCGTCAATATAAACAACTACGTACTTGTCCAGGAACTCGCGTAACACCTTGGTAAGAAAGAATTGAAAAGCCGCTGGGGCGTTGCAAAGGCCAAAAGGCATCACGAGGTATTCGTGTAGCCCATATCTTGTTTTGAAGGCGGTTTTCCATTCGTCCCCGGCTCTCATTCTAACTAAGTGGTATGCCCCCTTGAGATCTAATTTGGTGAATATTACTGCTTTCTTAACTTGCTCCAACAGTACCGGTATTAGCGGAAGGGGATATCGGCTTTTAACCGTGATGTTATTCAACGCCCTGAAATCGATGCAAGGACGAAGTTTCCTGTTAGCCTTTGGAATAAAAAATAGAGGGGCAGCAGCGGGAGATTTAGAGGGGCGTATAAACCCCAATTCCAGGTTCTTGTCCAGGTATTGCCGTAAATGTTCGTTCTCTTTTTCCGTAAGGGTGTATATTCTACCACAAGGCACCATGGCCCCGGGACGAGATCGATCTGACAATCATATTTTCGGTGGGGTGTCAAGGTCTCGGCCTGTATTTCATTAAATACGCCTTGGAATGCGGAGTATTGTTCAGGTAACACGATGTCTTTCTCTGCGGCTGTTCCGATCCAATGTCTTGAAGACAGGGCTTGTGAGGGTAGTAACGGCTTGCCGAAGCAATTCTCGTTGCAGTACTTGTAGCCGAAAATTAGCGTCTTGCTTCTCCAATCGATCCGTGGATTGTGTTTTTGTAACCACGGGAGTCCCAAAATGATCCTGTGTTGTGGGGAATATATGACGTTGAATTCCATGAGCTCTCTGTGTTGGTGATTGTACCTGACTTCCAACATGTCGGATACATAACGGATGGGTCCGGAGTCCAAGGCACGCCCATCCACTGCTATCATGGTTTCAGGTACCGTTTTCTTCAGCAATTTGAGTCCCATTGTCTGTGCTACTGATTCATCGATGAAAGTACCAGTTGCACCAGAATCAACTAACGCCTGGAACTCTTTCCACACTCCTCCGATCTTGATCACGATAGTGATATAAAAGAAGCGTTTCATGTCCGGAGCACTTAAAGAGGGTAAGAAGGTAGTGCTCGAGGGTTCCCCTCCGATTTCACTCGAGCATTCTAGTTTTCCGGACCCTTTTTTGTATAGGTGCTCACCCTTTTTTGAAACTTCCTCTAGTGGTTTGGGGTTTTTGTAAGCAATCTCTAGCGAAGTGCCCTCTTTTTCCACAATAGAGGCATAGTCCGTTCTTCCTCCTCAGCTCTCTTTCTTTGGGGGTTAGCGCAGCTCGCACTGTACCGATTTCCATGGGCTCTGCCGTGCTCCGTGGGGATTCCCCTATATGTGAATGTTCATACCTAGGGAGTATACGCTCCTTTCTCCTAGTGTCGTTTTTCCTGTCGCCCATACGGTGTTCTAGTCTCAACGTCAGGTTGATGAGTTCGGTACACGACGACGGCTGTGGATCGATCTGTGCGATTATATCTTTCAGTTTGTCTTTCAATCCCTGGTAGTAGATAGCAAACTGCTTTTCCTCCTGCCATTTGGTTTCTGCCACCAACCGTCTGAAAGAGGTAAGGTATACCACCAGTTCTTTACTCCATTGCCGAAGCTCCAGTAGTTCTCTGTCTGTGGAGAGGGTGTGGGACCTACGATCAAAGATGTTCTCAAATTCTTCCCTAAATGCGTCCCAATCATAAAGGAGAGGATCATCGCTCTGTACTAATGGGACAGCCGACAGAGCTGCATCCACCGCTAAATAAGAAATGAGGAATGCCACCCGCGCTTGATTAGTGGCGAACGCCTTAGCCTTGCAGTTAAAGTGTAACATGACCTGTGTAAGAAACACCTGTATTTTGTTTGCATCGCCATGATACCTTTCCGGGGGAGCTAAGGGTATGGGTGTGGGTACCTCTACTGTGATAGGGTGTGGTTGGAACAGAGAAGACCCCCCTATGTCGAACGGGTTTCTTTGTAAATGATCTACTTTGGCCTGTAGGCTTGCGGTTTCTAATCTAGAGGCTGCCAGTTCCTGTTGTACTGCTTGTAAGGTAGTCAACACGTCCTCAAGGGTAGCCATTATGAACAGAGGGTTCAATCAGGAGGAGTTAAATCCGTGGGCCGAGTATTCTGTCGGGCTCCTCAACTCCTCAGGATCGAAGTGATGCTCGTTATGGTCAACCTCTTGATAGCTCCAAGTCTGAGTCCAGGTATTGCCGTAAATCTTCGTTCTCTTTTTCCGTAAGGGTGTATATTCTACCACAAGGCACCATGGCCCCCGGGACGAGATCGATCTGACAATCATATTTTCGGTGGGGTGGCAAGGTCTCGGCCTGTATTTCATTAAATACGCCTTGGAATGCGGAGTATTGTTCAGGTAACACGATGTCTTTCTCTGCGGCTGTTCCGATCCAATGTCTTGAAGACAGGGCTTGTGAGGGTGGTAACGGCTTGCCGAAGCAATGCTCGTTGCAGTACTCGTAGCCGAAAATTAGCGTCTTGCTTCTCCAATCGATCCGTGGATTGTGTTTTTGTAACCACGGGAGTCCCAAAATGATCCCGTGCTGTGGGGAATGTATGACGTTGAATTCCATGAGCTCTCTGTGTTGGTGATTGTACCTGACTTCCAACATGTCGGATACATAACGGATGGGTCCAGAGTCCAAGGCACGCCCATCCACTGCTATCATGGTTTCAGGTACCGTTTTCTTCAGCAATTTGAGTCCCATTGTCTGTGCTACTGATTCATTGATGAAAGTACCCGTTGCACCAGAATCAACTAACGCCTGGAACTCTTTCCACACTCCTCCGATCTTGATCACGATAGTGATATAAAAGAAGCGTTTCATGTCCGGAGCACTTAAAGAGGGTAAGAAGGTAGTGCTCGAGGGTTCCCCTCTGATTTCACTCGAGCATTCTAGTTTTCCGGATCCTTTTTTGTATAGGTGCTCACCTTTTTTGAAACTTCCTCTGGTGGTTTGGGGTTTTTGTAAGCAATCTCTAACGAAGTGCCCTCTTTTTCCACAATAGAGGCATAGTCCGTTCTTCCTCCTCAGCTCTCTTTCTTTGGGGGTTAGCGCAGCTCGCACTGTACCGATTTCCATGGGCTCTGCCCTGCCCCGTGGGGATTCCCCTATACGTGAATGTTCATACCTAGGGAGTATACGCTCCTTTCTCCTTGTGTCGTTTTTCCTGTCGCCCATACGGTGTTCTAGCCTCAACGTCAGGTGGATGAGTTCGGTACACAACGACGGCTGTGGATTGATCTGTGCGATTATATCTTTCAGTTCATCTTTCAATCCCTGGTAGTAGATAGCGAACTGCTTTTCCTCTGGCCATTTGTTTTCTGCCACCAACCGTCTGAAAGAGGTAAGGTATACCACCAGTTCTTTACTCCATTGCCGAAGCTCCAGTAGTTCTCGGTCTGTGGAGAGGGTGTGGGACCTACGATCAAAGATTCTCAAATTCTTCCCTAAATGCGTCCCAATCATAAAGGAGAGGATCATCTCTCTGTACTAATGGGACAGCCGACAGAGCTGCATCCACCGCTAAATAAGAAATGAGGAATGCCACCCGCGCTTGATTAGTGGCGAACGCCTTAGCCTTGCAGTGAAAGTGTAACATGACCTGTGTAAGAAACACCTGTATTTTGTTTGCATCGCCATGATACCTTTCCGGGGGAGCTAAGGGTATGGGTGTGGGAACCTCACTGTGATAGGGTGTGGTTGAACAGAGAAGACCCCCCTATGTCTAGGGTAGCCATTCTGAAAAGATGGTTCGATCAGGAGGAGTTAAATCCGTGGGCCGAGTATTCTGTTGGGCTCCTCAACTCCTCGAAGCGATGCTCATTATGGTCCACCTCCTGATAGCTCCAAGTCTGAGTGCTATTATAGCGCAGAACAGGGAAGCGATCAAGCGAGGGAACGAAAGGGAGGGAACATCGAGGAAGGAGACCTGTAAAGACACGAAAGCAAACACCATCAACATCTCTTAAATGAAATGAAATGAAGGGTATGTTTATATAGCGCAACTGTCACTCCGACTGGAGGCTCCTGGCGCTGCAGATAACCAAGCATACTGAGACAAAGCAGGCTGAATTAGAGCAAGAGAGCAGGCATCAGATAGACCAAATATCCAGGTCTTGAGGGCACGTTTAAATGGATCTTGCTGTTGTATTGCCCTCAGTTCCCTAGGTAATTGATTCCATGCTTTAGCTCCCAGTATTGAGGCAGACTTTCCTCCCCTAGTTGACAGTTTGAACCTGCCCACTGTCAAAAGATTAGCTGAGCTAGATCGTAAAGTTCGGGCAGTGGTATATGGTTTAAACCTGGCAGAGAGATAGGCGGGGCCGACTCCTCGAACAGCTCTAAAGGTTGTCAGGAGGAGTTTAAAAAGAATTCTTTTAGGAATTGATAGCCAATGTAAAGTCTTCAATGCAGCTGAGGCTGATGATTTACGAGGAAGGCCCAGGGCCAGTCTAGCAGCTGCATGTTGGACTACCTGAAGCCGTCTTAAGGACGATTTATTGGTCCCAACGAGAAGGCTGTTGCAGTAGTCCAACCGTGACAAAATCAGAGCTACTGTAACTGTTTTTCTAGCTGTTGCTGGAATGACATTGAAGAACTTTTTCAAAGTTTGAATGTGGCTAAAACAAATCCCTGTTAATTTTGATATATGCGGCTTAAATGAAAGTGAGGTGTCAAACAAGACTCCCAGATTTCTGGCAACCTCCACAATAGATGGAGGAGCTGCCGTGTCCTCTGGCCACCAATCCTTGGGTTGGAATGTGTTGTTTTTGCCAATGGGAAGGATCTCTGTTTTATCGGTGTTACAACAGAGGTGGTTGTTAGTCATCCATTTAATGATCTCTGAGAAACAGGTTTTAAAATTCTCCTCTGCTGATGTTGTTTTATCCTCCAGAGACAAAATGAGTTGAGTGTCGTCAGCGTAGGATGTGGTCTCAATTCCAAAGGAAGAGATCAACGAGATCAGTGGGGCCATGTAAATGTTAAACAGCAGGGGACTGATAGAGGCCCCCTGAGGAACACCCGTAGAGACAGTGCGTTCAGATGATACGCAAGATCCCAAGGAGATGACTTGTTTCCTGTTAGACAGAAATGATGATATCCATGCCAGGGCCAAGTTTGTAATGCCGCATGATCTTAATCTGGCTAACAGGATGTCATGGGAAATGGTATCGAACGCGGCAGACAAGTCTAACAAAATCAAGACTGACTTCCTGCCACTGTCCAAGATGAATTTAAGGGTGTCCGTGATCTCGAGTAGCGCTGACTCCGTCGAGTGTCTGGGACGAAAACCCGATTGTCGAGGATGGAGGATGGACGCAGATTCAGTAAAGCTTGCCAATTGTTGACACACTATTTTCTCAGTGATCTTACCCAAGATGGGGAGAAGCGAAATGGGCCTGTAGTTGGATAATATTGAGGAATCTACGTTCTGTTTCTTTTTTAGAGGTTTGACAATCGCGAATTTCCAATCTGTGGGCACTTTACCCAAGGCAAGAGAGGAGTTCACTATGCCATTGATTACAGGATTAACCACATCAATAATATGGTGTAGAAACGTCGGGGGGCAGACGTCCAGTGGTGAACCAGATTTGCAAGCTAATATAGCCTCTTTAGTTTGAGCTAAAGTGGCCACGTGGAATGATGCCAGAACTGGAAGATTAGAACTGAGGTCTGGTTCATTTATATCGTTACAATCTTCCGCTTTCCAAGTCCTAAAGTTTCTTTGAATGTTTTTAATTTTGTCCTCGAAAAAACATGCAATTTCATTGCAGAGTTCCACAGATGGCGGTATGGTGGTGTACAGGACCTTGGGATCAGTAAAAGATTTTACAATTTTAAATATTTCTTTAGAATTATTCTTGGCTGTAGTGATTTTATTGCAAAAGTATTCCCTTTTTGCAGAATTAATGGCCGCCTTATATTTCTTCCTAAAGGCTTTGAAGATCAACAGACTGGATACTTCGTATCCCCTCCTCCATTTACGTTCCAGCTGCTTGCTCTGTAAATGGAGCTCCGCTAGATCCCTGGAGAACCAAGGGTCATTGTGGCTCTTCCTTTTAGATTTTCTAATGGCTTTTCTATGGGGTTCCAGTTTATTCCCGATGGATATAATCCAGTTATTCAGTCTGTCTGAATCCTCTTCAGGTTCCCCTATAAGTTCCGGAGCAGTATTTAAAGCCGTGGCTGTCAAGAGGGGATTCGAGGCCAACAGATGCCACTTCCGCTTACTAGAATAGCTGTGGTCACTGTCGTTTATGACTGCACTAACATTTTGGGGCATAGGAAAGTCAAAAGGAATAAAACTGTGATCAGTCCAGGCCTGTGGCACTGGTTTGCCAGTCTGTAGGGACTCTAGGTTAGAACATACAATGTCCAAAGTATGTCCTCCACAGTGAGAGGGACCTTGGACCAACTGTTTGAGCCCCAGCATAGAGATAGTTTCTAGAAAGGAAGAAACTCCCGGGCTATCCTCGCATTCTAAATGAAGATTAACATCCCCAAAAAGAGTGAAGTTCGCATATCTGAGTACTGCCTCGGTGAGAGCTTCTCCCAGGGAATCTAAAAAAGTATTACTATTGCCTGGTGGCCGATACAACAGTACTCCAGCAAAGGAAAAGGAGTTATCCATAGCACAGCAGAATCCCATGTTTTCTGCTCCTGTAAGGCCTTGGAGGGAAAAAGTCTTCACCTGCAAAGATTCCCTGTGTATAATGGCTACACCCCCTCCCCTGCCCTCCTCTCTGTCTAACCTACACATGGTAAACTCAGGTGGCAGAGCGGTTACTATGTCTGGATTGCAGTCCTCCCTCAACCACGTTTCGGTGACAAATAGGAAATCTAATTTGTTCTCCACAATCAACTCCTTAATATCCAGGGCATGCTTTCTTAGAGAACGAGCATTTATTAGGCCTCCCAGGATGGGTACTGGAAGGGAGTCTGTGGTGTATGAGTCAGACGTTGTATCCTGGTTAATTACATTGATTTGGGTCCGACATATGCGACAACTTAACGGCCCCGAAATGCTATCAACCTCGAGCGCATGACCGCATTGATTACCTATATTTAATGCCTCCAATTGCTGGGCTGTCATGGTTTGGTGTGGAGGTAAACAGGCAGCGTGGCTGGCGCTGGATGCGTCATGGTCGCGGACGGGCGCAGACGGGCTTGCCGTGGGCGCGCTTTCGGCGCGCCGCCGGCGCGCCCGCTGCGCGCGTCCGCTGCGCGTCAGCGCCATATCCTGTTTAAGTACTGGGTGCGAGGGAATGGGTCTGAGGACTAGACCGTAACCCTCTAAAGATGGCGGATGTCGAGTGTCCCACCGGAAGTGAGGAAGAGAAATGTAGCGTAGGCGTCCCTCCACACAACCAGCACCAGCTGTGGTGGACCGGGGAGCAAACGCAGGATCAAGACAGAAAACACAAGTTCCCAAGGTAAAATAACGTTTTTAAAATGATTACAGTGCGTAGAATAACGTTTTTAAAATGATCACAATGCGTTCACAACAACATGCAGTGCAGTGCAGTGAGGCACATAAGTATCAGAGATGTTTTCTTTCGCCTCAAAATTAAAGAAAATTTCAACAGATTTTAAAAAGAAAGTCTTAAGCCCCCAAAACGAGCCCAAAACGAGCCTTGGTTGCAGCGTTTCACAGCGTTTCACAGTCTACCCAGTTATCAAGTGCACGTCAGCGCCATATCCTGTTTAAGTACTGGGTGCGAGGGAATGGGTCTGAGGACTAGACCGTAACCCTCTAAAGATGGCGGATGTCGAGTGTCCCACCGGAAGTGAGGAAGAGAAATGTAGCGTAGGCGTCCCTCCACACAACCAGCACCAGCTGTGGTGGACCGGGGAGCAAACGCAGGATCAAGACAGAAAACAAAAGTTCCCAAGGTAAAATAACGTTTTTAAAATGATTACAGTGCGTAGAATAACGTTTTTAAAATGATCACAATGCGTTCACAACAACATGCAGTGCAGTGCAGTGAGGCACATAAGTATCAGAGATGTTTTCTTTCGCCTCAAAATTAAAGAAAATTTCAACAGATTTTAAAAAGAAAGTCTTAAGCCCCCAAAACGAGCCCAAAACGAGCCTTGTTGCAGCGTTTCACAGCGTTTCACAGTCTACCCAGTTATCAAGTGCGCGTCAGCGCCATATCCTGTTTAAGTACTGGGTGCGAGGGAATGGGTCTGAGGACTAGACCGTAACCCTCTAAAGATGGCGGATGTCGAGTGTCCCACCGGAAGTGAGGAAGAGAAATGTAGCGTAGGCGTCCCTCCACACAACCAGCACCAGCTGTGGTGGACCGGGGAGCAAACGCAGGATCAAGACAGAAAACACAAGTTCCCAAGGTAAAATAACGTTTTTAAAATGATCACAATGCGTTCACAACAACATGCAGTGCAGTGCAGTGAGGCACATAAGTATCAGAGATGTTTTCTTTCGCCTCAAAATTAAAGAAAATTTCAACAGATTTTAAAAAGAAAGTCTTAAGCCCCCAAAACGAGCCCAAAACGAGCCTTGGTTGCAGCGTTTCACAGCGTTTCACAGTCTACCCAGTTAATACACAACAACCTCTTTCCCTGCCTCCTTGTGTGGTCTGACATAACTAAGAAATAACCACCTGTAAAGAAAAAGAAGGACGTGTGGTATTCTACTGGATCCCGCTCAGCTTGCTCCACCCAATGATGTGAGCCAGGTGAGGATAAGACCCTGTCACAACCAAGGACACATACGAACACTACAGAGAAAAAGACAACACTTATTACAATTCTATGAAGCGTGCAGGATATTCTATCTATGCATACCCCTCTCCTCATGGGTTAACATACCCAGATTCTCCTCTGGTATGGTATCGCAGAGGTTGCAGGAGACCGTCTTGGCTCATCCACAATCCCCTGCTAAAACTGGTACATAATCATAAAAAACGTAGTTAGCAAACTCAGATCCTTGCGTTGGTAATGTTTCCACAGGATATGTAAAGAACAATTCTCCACAAAATAAAGTAAAAGTTGTCCCTATTCACACGTGGTGAACAAGTCACGGTTTTCACAAACACTTTCTATAGAAGCGGGAACAGCTCCTACTATGCACCCTTGCACCGGTATCCCTACCACTCGCACGAGACCGCAAACATGTGTCTCACCAACGAGGAGGAACACCTGGTGCTTCGGGTTAGTCACAAACTGAATCTAACTGCTTGCATTCACAAGCGTAGACCTAGAGGGATAAGTTATGCAAATACACTGAGCCCAATGCTCGCCAGTGGCAGGAGTGGTGCAACTGCACCCTTACCGGACCCGCTCTGTAGCCGGTGAGTGTCTGGGCCGATGATCCTTCCCTGGGTCGCACTGGCAGCGTATGTTCTCCGGGGGCGCACCAGCGGTGTTGCTCGAAAGCTTCTCCTTCTGACTGCCGCTCTCAAAAGTAAACGGAAACAGGCACAAATGGAATACGCAACAGCCCACGCTGAAGTGTCTTACAATACAAAATACTCGGCAATGCTGCCAGGGCGGAAGGAGAATAATAACCCTTCCGCCGCTGTGCGTGCGTGCCGTGATGCCGCCAGAGCTCATGGGACTTGTAGTCCTGGGGCCACTTTTCCGCGTTCATTGCAGAAGTACGGGCGTCCGCTTTCGTGCTACTTGCGGGAAGCTGTGGGAAAAAGGACAGGGCTCAGGTGAGTTTTGACAGTACATCCCCTTTACGCAGAGTCCTGTTGTGTTTTCCGCAGTGGATATTTTCGATGGAACGCAGCAAGTAGCCGGGGAGCATGAATACCGCTTGCAGGTCCCCAGGAGTTTTCTTCAGGTCCGTAACCCTTCCAGGTGACCAAATACCACTTTTGTTTGCCTCTTGTCTCAGTGTCTAAGATCTTTGAAACCTTGTATTCTCTTTCACTGTTTACCCATATGGGACTAGGTCTTTTTTTAACTGGTGTAACAGAGGGCTTAAGTAAAGATACGTGAAATACATGATGTATTCGCATGGAAGCTGGTAAGGCTAACTTCACTGCTACGGGATTGATACATCTAATGACTTTATAAGGTCCAATGTATTTGGGGTTGAATACCGAGTGCTTCTTAAACTGGATATTCTTAGTAGACAACCACACCACATCACCTGTCTTGTACACAGGGCCATTTCTGCGATGTTTGTCTGCGCTTTGTTTGTATCTTTCCTTGGCTATTTGTAACTGTTTTTGAGTTTCCTTTAATGTGTCTTGTATGTGAGCTACTCTGTTGTGTACTTCTGGTACGTTGATTTCTGCACAAGGATGTAAAAAGGGAAGGAACTGGGGTGAAACCCATAGGTGTTGTAAAAGGGGCGGTTTTAGTGGAACTGGTTATGGCACTATAATAGGCCACTTCGGCTACCCATAAGTTATCCACCCATGTTTCTGTATTGGAATCGACATAACAACGTAAGTACTGTTTAAGGGTTTGGCTAACCCTTACTGTCTATCCGTCCGTTTGCGGATGGAAGCTTGTAGAGAGGCCTACCTGAATCTATAACGCCAAACACCAGACTTTCCAAAACTGGGCAGCAAATTGCGTTTCCCTATCGGACACAATTTTGCTTGGAAGGCCATGTAGTCTGACTATGTGGAGTAATAAGAGTTTTGCTAGTTGACCTGCTGTGGGTACTTAGCGACAAGCAATGAAGTGCCGCAGTTTAGTAAGGTAATCTACCACTACCATCCCCGTGTTATAACCCTGATCTTTGCGAAGCCCTACAATGAAATCTATGGAAATGTTCTCCCAGGGAACCGTGGGTGTGGGTAATGGCTGAAGTAACCCTTGACATTTGGTGTGGTCTGTTTTCATTTGAATGCACGTTTCGCATGCTTTTATCCATTGAGTGATGTCTTTTTGAACGCTGGGCCATCAAAACTGTCTTCCAACCCGTTCTAGGGTTTTGTATAGCCCATTGTGTCCAGCACTGGGTATCTCATGACACCAACTGAACACCTGCTTCTGTAGTGTCTCCGTGAGTATCAACATTGTATGTCCTTTCACAAAAATACCCTGTTTCTCTTTCCACTCTCGGTGGTATTTTAACCACGTCCTCCAAGTGCATGTTTGGCTTTCTCTTGCTACCTCCTGCAAGAAGTTGCTAGTTTGTATGGCACAAAACAATTTCTGCGGAGGAATGATAGTGTGCTCCAGCTCTTCTTCTTCCTCTGTGATGGACTTTTGTCTAGTAAGTGCGTCCGCCTTCTTGTTCTCCTTGCCTGGTCTGAAAGTTACGATGAAATCAAATTATTCAACGAACAGCATCCAACGTAGTTGTCTCGGTGTAAGATGCCTGGCGGAGCGCATGAATTGTAAATTCCTATGATCGGTGTATACCGTCACTCTTTCCTTGGCTCCTAACAAGAAATGGCACTCACTCGGAAAATGCCGCTTTGATAGCCAACAGCTCCGTTTCGGCAATGGTGTAATTCTTCTCTCCCTCGTTCAACTTCCGAGACATAAACTCTATAGGATGTATTTGTCCCGTGGTTTCATTTCTTTGTGACAGAACCGCCCCGATGGCCACTTCGGAGGCATCTGCCTCCACTATATAGAGCTTATCTGGATCGGGATGTACCAGCACTGGAGCAGATATGAAGGCTTTCTTTAATTCGTCGAAGGCGAGTTGGGCTTCTTCCGACCAAAAGAACTTTACCTTCTTTCGTAACAACTTGGTTATGGGGCTCACTGTCTTTGAAAATTGGTTGATGAATCTCCTATAAAAGTTGGCAAACCCCAAAAAGCATTGTACATCCCGTGCATTCTGTGGTTCAGGCCATTCCTTCACTGCTTGAACTTTCCTTTCTGCCCTCACCTGCCCTCTGGGCGTGAGGATGACTCCCAAAAATTTGACAATATCGACGTGGAATTCGCATTTACTAAGTTTGCAGTAAAGTTTGTTTTCTCTCAATGCTTGTAAGACCGCGCCAACATGACGTCTGTGTTGTTCTTCAGAAGACGAGTAGATCAAAATACCATCAATATAAACGACTATGTACTTGTCCAGGAACTCGCGTAACACCTCGGTAAGAAAGAATTGAAAAGCCGCAGGGGCGGTGCAAAGGCCAAAAGGCATCACTAGGTATTCGTATAGCCCATATCTCGTTTTGAAGGCGGTTTTCCATTCGTCCCCGGCTCTCATTCTAACTAAGTGGTATGCCCCCTTGAGATCTAATTTGGTGAATATTACTGCTTTCTTAACTTGCTCCAACAGTACCGGTATTAACGGAAGGGGATATCGTTTTTTAACCGTGATGTTATTCAACGCCCTGAAATCGATGCAAGCACGAAGTTTCCCGTTAGCCTTTGGAATAAAAAATAGAGGGGAAGCAGCGGGAGATTTAGAGGGGCGTATAAACCCCAATTCCAGGTACTTGTCCAGGTATTGCCGTAAATGTTTGTTCTCTTTTTCCGTAAGGGCGTAGATTCTACCACAAGGCACCACGGCCCCCGGGAAGAGATCGATCTGACAATCATATTGTCGGTGGGGTGGCAAGGTCTCGGCCTGTATTTCATTAAATACATCTTGGAATGCGGAGTATTGTTCAGGTAACATGATGCTTTCTCTGCGGCTATTGCGATCCAATGTCTTGAAGACAAGGCTTGTGAGGGTAGTAACGGCTTGCCGAAGCAATGCTCGTTGCAGTACTCGAAGCCAAAAATTAGCGTCTTGCTTCTCCAATCGATCCGTGGATTATGTTTTTGTAACCACGGGAGTCCCAAAATTATCCCATGTTGTGGGGAATGTATGACGTTGAATTCCATGAGCTCTCTGTGTTGGTGATTGTACCTGACTTCAACATGTCGGATACATAACGGATGGGTCCGAAGTCCAAGGCACGCCGATCCACTGCTATCACGGTTTCAGGTACCGTTTTCTTCAGCAATTTGAGTCCCATTGTCTGTGCTACTGATTCATCGATGAAAGTACCCGTTGCACCAGAATCAACTAACGCCTGGAACTCTTTCCACACTCCTCCGATCTTGATCACCATAGTTATATAAAAGAAGCGTTTCATGTCCGCAGCACTTAAAGAGGGTAAGAAAGTAGTGCTCGAGGGTTCCCCTCCGATTTCTCTCGAGCCTTCTAGTTTTCCGGACCCTTTTTTGTATAGGTGCTCACCCCTTTTTTGAAACTTCCTCTGGTGGTTTGGGGATTTTGTAAGCAATCTCTAACGTAATGCCCTCTTTTTCTGCAATAGAGGCATAGTCCTTTCTTCCTCCTCAGCTCTCTTTTTTTGGGGGTTAGCACAGCTCCCACTGTACCGATCTCCATGGGCTCTGCCGTGCTCCATGGGGATTCCCCTATATGTGAATGTTCATACCTAGGGAGTATACGCTACTTTTCTCCTAGTGTCGGTTTTCCTGTCGCCCATACGGTGTCCTAGTCTCAACATCAGGTTGATGAGTTTGGTACACGACGACGGCTGTGGATCGATCTGTGCGATTATATCTCTCAGCTCGTCTCTCAATCCCTGGTAGTAGATAGCGAACTGCTTTTCCTCCGGCCATTTGGTTTCTGCCACCAACCGTCTGAAAGAGGTAAGGTATACCACCAGTTCTTTACTCCCTTGCCGAAGCTCCAGTAGTTCTCGGTCTGCGGAGAGGGTGTGGGACCTACGATCAAAGATGTTCTCAAATTCTTCCCTAAATGCGTCCCAATCATAAAGGAGAGGATCATCTCTCTGTACTAATGGGACAGCCCACAGAGCTTCATCCCCCGCTAAATAAGAAATGAGGAATGCCACCCGCTCTTGATTAGTGGCGAACGCCTTAGCCTTGCAGTTAAAGTGTAACATGACCTGTGTAAGAAACACCTGTATTTTGTTTGCATCACCATGATACCTTTCCGGGGGAGCTAAGGGTAGGGGTGTGGGTACCTCACTGTGATAGGGTGTGGTTGGAACAGAGAAGACCCCCCTATGTTGAACGGGTTTCTTTGTAAATGATCTACTTTGGCCTGTAGGCTTGCGGTTTCTAATCTAGAGGCCGCCAGTTCCTGTTGTACTGCTTGTAAGGTAGTCAACACGTCCTCAAGGGTAGCCATTCTGAAAAGAGGGTTTGATCAGGAGGAGTTAAATCCGTGAGCCGAGTATTCTGTTGGGCTCCTCAACTCCTCAGGATTGAAGCGATGCTCATTATGGTCCACCTCCTGATAGCTCCAAGTCTGAGTGCTATTATAGCGCAGAACAGTGAAGCGATCAAGCAAGGGAAGGAAAGGGAGGGAACAGCGGGGAAGGAGACCTGTAAAGACACGAAAGCAAATACCATCAACATCTCTTAATACACAACAACCTCTTTCCCTGCCTCCTTGTGTGGTCTGACATAACTAAGAAATAACCACCTGTAAAGAAAAAGAAGGAAGTGTGGTATTCTACTGGATCCCGCTCAGCTTGCTCCACCCAATGATGTGAGCCAGGTGAGGATAAGACCCTGTCACAACCAAGGACACATACGAACACTACAGAGAAAAAGACAACACTTATTACAATTCTATGAAGCATGCAGGATATTCTATCTATGCATACCCCTCTCCTCATGGGTTAACATACCCAGATTCTCCTCTGGTATGGTATCGCAGAGGTTGCATGAGACCGTCTTGGCTCATCCACAATCCCCTGCTAAAACGGGTACATAATCATAAAAAACGTAGTTAGCAAACTCAGATCCTTGAGTTGGTAATGTTTCCACAGGATATGTAAAGAACAATTCTCCACAAAATAAAGTAAAAGTTGTCCCTATTCACACTTGGTGAACAAGTCACGGTTTTCACAAACACTTTCTATAGAAGCGGGAACAGCTCCTACTATGCACACTTGCACCGGTATCCCTACCACTCGCACGAGACCGCAAAGATGTGTCTCACCAACGAGGAGGAACACCTGGTGCTTCGGGTTAGTCACAAACTGAATCTAACTGCTTGCATTCACAAGCGTAGACCTAGAGGGATAAGTTATGCAAATACACTGAGCCCAATGCTCGCCAGTGGCAGGAGTGGTGCAACTGCACCCTTACCGGACCCGCTCTGTAGCTGGTGAGTGTCTGGGCCGATGATCTTTCAATGGGTCGCACTGGCAGCGTATGTTCTCCGGGGGCGCACCAGCGGTGTTGCTCGAAAGCTTCTCCTTCTGACTGCCGCTCTCAAAAGTAAACGGAAACAGGCACAAATGGAATACGCAACAGCCCACGCTGAAGTGTCTTACAATACAAAATACTCGGCAATGCTGCCAGGGCGGAAGGAGAATAATAACCCTTCCGCCGCTGTGCGTGCGTGCCGTGATGCCGCCAGAGCTCATGGGACTTGTAGTCCTGGGGCCGCTTTTCCGCGTTCATTGCAGAAGTACGGGCGTCCGCTTTCGTGCTACTTGCGGGAAGCTGTGGGAAAAAGGACAGGGCTCAGGTGAGTTTTGACAGTACATCCCCTTTACGCAGAGTCCTGTTGTGTTTTCCGCAGTGGATATTTTCGATGGAACGCAGCAAGTAGCCGGGGAGCATGAATACCGCTTGCAGGTTCCCAGGAGTTTTCTTCAGGTCCGTAACCCTTCCAGGTGACCAAATACCACCTTTGTTTGCTTCTTGTCTTGGTGTCTAAGATCTTTGAGACCTCGTATTCTCTTTCACTGTTTACCCATATGGGACTAGGTCTTTTTTTAACTGGTGTAACAGAGGGCTTAAGTAAAGACACGTGAAATACATGATGTATACGCATGGAAGCTGGTAGGGCTAACTTCACTGCTACGGGATTGATACATCTAATGACTTTATAAGGTCCAATGTATTTGGGGTTGAATACTGAGTGCGTCTTAAACTGGAAATTCTTGGTAGACAACCACACCACAGTCACAAACGGAATCTAACTGCTTGCATTCACAAGCGTAGACCTAGAAGGATAAGTTGTGCGAATGCACTGAGCCCAATGCTCGCCGGTGGCAGGAGTGGTGCAACTGCACCCTTACCGGACCCGCTCTGTAGCCGGTGAGTGTCTGGGCCGATGATCCGTCCCTGGGTCGTACTGGCAGCGTATGTTCTCTTGGGGCGCACCAGAGGTGTTGCTCGAAGGCTTCTCCCACTCACTGTCGCTCTCAAAAGTAAACGGAAACAGGTACAAACGGAATACGCAACAGCCCACGCTGAAGCGTCTTAAAATACAAAATACTCGGCAACGCTGACAGGGCGGAAGGGGAATAATAACCCTTCCGCCGCTGTGCCTGCGTGCCGTGATGCCACCAGCGCTCATGGGACTTGTAGGGCTGGTCCTGGGGCCGCTTTTCCGCGTTCATTGCGGAAGTACGGACGGCCGCTTTCATTCTACTTGCGAGAAGCTGAGGGAAACAGGACAGGGCTCAGGTGAGTTTTGACAGGGAGCCAGGGAGCCTGTCGTCTGTGCCGTGCTGATGTGCATCCTAGACACCGATGGGAATGGACGGAGCAAAGGCGGGACATGCTCCCGCCTTTGCCCAATTGCGTGCCTTTTTATTTTTTTTTTAAACGATAAAGCCAATGGCAGCCCGCAAAAGCAAAACCACACGCACGAGCATGTGGTCAGCTTCCAGAACCCCCTTCCAAGACGTCCTAAAAAAGATCTCTCTTCCATTAAAATACAGAGTTATGTTTACATTGGGATTCATTTTTTCTTTTAAGCAGCCAGGCTCCACCCAAAGGCAATTTAGAGACATTTGAAGCTGTGCAAGCAGGAATACCATGTTTGTATAAAAATTATAAGGCAATGTTTACAGCAGAGATTTAAAACTGGCATCAACAATGTACACTTTTTCTGAACAGAAATCGAATGCAATAATTGAATGCCAGCTGATTACAGTGGGGAGCGATCATCTTGAAAATCTGTGCGAAATTGGACTCGCACGAATATTTTTGAATTAATGTTTCACTTATATACCCTGTCATTCTAAAACTGAAGTTACATTGAATGGTTGATGTTTTCTATTGCACAGCAGCATTTTTCATGACCATGGCAAGGCAATACATCATAAATGGATGAACAATTCAAAATGAGTTGAAGCTGAGACAGAGCTCACTGGTTAGGGCCGAGGTGGCCCCCGCATTTTTACTATTAGAATGTTGTAGTTCATATCTAATCTGATTTGGTAAATTTGATTTTGTGTTTGCTTTTGTATCTTTAGTTCCAATTGCACATCGGACTCTTTTTACAACCTAAAACATTGCTGTATCTTAAACTCTTTTCATTACCCCTCAAGTGTCCCTCAGTTAATCTAATAGGAAATTTGTGTTCACTTTAGAAAATGTGCATGTTAATTTATTACAGGTATCTGTGCCCTTCATATAATTTATAACCTATTGCAGCATTTATGTAATTATGTAATTTAAAGTTTATTCATTTAGCACTAACATACTGGGGTGTTAAGCCACAGAGCACAAGACAGGCCCCGTCCTCGACAGGTAGAGTCCAAGGATGCAGTGTACATTGAGGAACTAATTTGCAAGGGTAACTTACACTTTTGAGTATATTTACTACTTTTCCGAATTCATATACTGATTTTGTAGTAACTTACACTTTTGTAGTTATTTATACTTTTGTAGTAAGACCAGCACTACCCATGGCCAACCACTGGTATGACAGCACTCTCCCATAGAAAAGAATGGAGGTAGGGCCTTACTTCAAAGCTGTAAGTTACTACAAAAGTGTAAGGTACTAAAACAAAATGTAACTCACAACAAAAGTGTTTTTTGTGAATACAGAAAAATAATAAACTTACTCAAAACTGTAAGTTTCTATAAAAGTGCAGTTTGTGACTAGCACTTTATATTAAGTTTTGTAGTACTACTGTAGTACCACAAAGCTCACTACAAAGTGCAGTTTGTAAATCAGGACCTATGGCTTTTTAGAAGGTTTCAAATATTGTCACCTTTCTATGACAAAGGAGTATGTCTAATGCTTGTGACATCTGTAATACCAACTGAAGTTGCCAAGTTCTGAGCAAAGACACTCTGAATCACGGATCCATTCAAGTGTAGATGGCTTCAGGCACGCAACAGTGTAAAAAATGTAGATTTACAGAGGAAGCGTCAAAGTTGTTATCTACGAAACTTACACACACACACACACATTATTTTGTGAGAGTCTGAAGTCTTTTATTAATACATAAATCATTTAATAAACGCAATAATATCACTATCGTGGCAAAACATATTGGTATGAAATATATTTATAAAACCAAGTAGAATAAGAAATATAGAAGGAAATGCAAATCAATACAGAGCATATAATGTCAAGCTAAACACAAGAAAAAATAACCAATACATCAGAAATAGAGTAGTAAAGTAATTATTTATTATTTATATAACTTTATAAATTAATTACACACACAACAGACCGCAAAAGTCGTGGGTGGACTTATGTGTATTATATTAGGGCTTCTGGTGTTTCAAGTGTGTCACTGTGAATTTAGGTGTGGCTTGGTGTGCTGCATGTTGAACTATATTTGTCAATGCATGTTTACTAGTTATGTGCTATTTATTGTGCTGTTTGGATGTTGCGAATAAATGTGTTGAGAGCAGTAGTGAAGAGTATAGTACATGGGTACCCACAAACATTGGCCGAAGGGCCACAAAATATGGTCTGTAGTGTGACCGAGGGCCGCACTGATGCCAGCAGGGTGGCGGTAGAGGGTCTGGGTGGGTCAGGAATTGTGTAAGAAGGTCTAAAAACATGTTAAATAAACAGGCAAGCATTTATTTGCAGGTTAATAAATACTTGCCTGTTTATTTATCATTTTTTTTCTAAATATTAGTGCTCAGTAATTGAACAGCAGCTCGTGCTACTGTTCACCGGGGGCCACATGTAAAAGTCAAGAGGGCCGCAAGTGGCCCCCGGGCCGTACTTTGAGTATCACTGGTATAGTAGATGAAACATTTTGGTATAGTGTTCTGCTGAGACACAGAATAGGGGAAACCTGACCAGAGGAAAGGCATCCAGGACGAGAACATGGTACAATGCTTGTGGGGAGACATGAACTAAGGGCAACACAGATAGGCATGGACATACAGAAGAGACCCACAGAGACAGGAACACAGGAAATCACAGTTGTTGCTACTGGGCCTTCCAGCATTATTCAGGGCCCCAGGAGGCAGTCCCTGCACCGTTGCCAGCTGTACCTTGTTGGCACTATATAGCTTGTGCCAAGGGCGGGCCCGTCATCGCCCGGAAGAGGCTAGGCTGGGCCAATTCTCTTGGTTTTCTGTTATCGGTTGCAAGGTGGCGACCTGGGCATAAGCACGTAGTGCCAAGAGGTGGGGCTTGCCTTGGAAAGTGTCTTACCTTCCCATGAGGTGTGTGGTGGAGTGATAACACACACAATGGGCAAGCAGAAAGTGTCAGCTTCTGCCACAGGCTCTACAAAGGCCCTAACTTGTACTACTATTGAAAGTTTTTTAGCGCGTTTGGTTGCTGTTATTGCAAAGGAAATTCAACTAGCCAAAAGAAAACTCTCCCTCACTTTTGATGATACTCCTCCTCTAATTAAGCAATCCACAGTTTCATAATCAGCAACACTCTTGCTGCTATCTGGAGTGGACTACCATCGGAACAGTGGGTTGGATGTTGCTATTTAACAATCTAGCGTTCCTCCAACAGAAACAGAGAGGCATGGGGAGGGGGATATTTGGGCTGGTGTGGGGGGTATGTCAAGCCAGGTGTCATGAGACACCTCTCCAAGCCAAGGTCCCGTGGCCACGTGCAAGAAGGGGGACCCTAAAAAGGTGAGAAAAAGACGCAGCAAGACTTGAATACTGGCAAGGGGTTAAGTATGTTGTGCTGTCTGGCTATTGCCTCTTGAGTGTCTTATATTCTGCAGAGTAGCTTTGTGGTGCAAGTTATATGTGTGATTAATGTACTTCATTCAATGTGGGATGTTATTTGTGTGGTTTGCTACATGTAGTGTTGTGCCTTTGACTGACTGGGAGGCCATGTCCCTTAGTTCTTTTTTGGCGTTAGGGGTTGATTTTGATGTTATTGATTGATGGATGTAATTTATTTTAAGGCACATTGGTCAACAGATATTTTTCAGGACACTAAGGAATCAAAAAACACAGTCGGTCTGAGCATAAGGCTGAACTGTGAATCAAAGCTCCTCTAAACATGAGAGAGATATCAGGGCTCTCTAAAAGCATTTTGTAGGTCAATTTTACTCTGTTGCAGTGGCAGGTTGTTCAAGTTTTTGAGTTTCAATAGACCCACCAATGCATGCACCTGTTATTGCAGGGACCCTTAGAAGTAGCATGCTTTCTGAGCACAGAGTACTGCGGTGTAAGCATAGTAACACAATCAGCAGGGCAGGCCATAATGTCGATGAGTTTAAAAGACTTTATGCATAAGACAAAGACATTTGCTATATGCTTGTTTCTCTACTGTGAGACAATGAAGGCGTCTTCTAGCCTGAGACACAAAATCATATTTTTTACAAGGTAAAACAAAGCAAAATAGCAGTATGTTTTGGTGAGATACAGGTTTGCCGAGGCATAAGCTGATATTCCACACCAGAACTATTGCAAATGACTTATCAAAACTGAAGCAGCGACCACATGTTTCTCTTTGGGAAGAAAGATACATTTCCGAGGAGGCTCTGCCTGTAAAAGCAGCTTCTGAAGACTGCATTGACTGATGCACTCCTCGACAACTGTTGGTTGATAATACTCAGATATTTAACTGAGGAATAAACTAGGGGTTCTGCACACATGCTTCTAGACTAGAGGAATTTTCCTACTGCTCTTTGTTATTGCCATTTTCTTTTGTCTATTGTTGTACTGCCTCCAAGAAGCTGTGTATAGTGCACAGTGAATAAGATGACGGATTATTTAATTGGATAATAAATTGTTGGATAATAAATTGAGTATCATCTAATTAGGCTAAAGCTTTGCTACTAAATGATTTTATCATGGTGAGTAGCGGATGTGTTATGGTGGTGCCCGTCCTTTGTATTCTTGCATCAATCTATCATTGTCTATATCAAATTCGTTAAATGTCTGCATTTCCCAGTGTTTGTGTTTCCGGGTCTGTGTCTCCTACTGTCTTCTGTATCTCCCCATGTCCAATTCTCGATCTGCGATCCCAGCACGGAAATCCAGTTATGGTCACCCCACCTCAAATAGGCTTGGGCACCCTTCACGGTGGCGTGGCAGCCCAGCGACAGAGATCCTTCAGCTCAAGGTTTCTGGAAGCAGAGCTAGCTCAGGCTTGGCCCTCAATAACCCTTTGGTTTCTCCACCTCTAATGGAATGAGAGAACTGCGAGCTTAGCAGAAAGATCATCTGTCCATTTTAAGCAGCTGGCCACATCTACCAAACTCAAAAAGAGCCTTATAGTTTCCTCAATTTACCTTTCTTAAAAAATTGATTTACATTGTTTGCGTCTAATTTTTACTTTATTAAATTTGCCCAGGCTGCAGGTACCTGTTATTGAAAGGTTTAAGTGACAAAAAATCCATGATGCATTAGAAAATGCTGAAGCAAACTTTGGAGGGAGGGGGGCGGTAGAGAATGTACTATGGAAAACGTTCCTATAGATGAATTCTGAGCTGCTGTGAACCTGGATGGGTGTTTGGACAAAATATTGAGTTACAAATATTGTGTGGACAAAATATTGTGTAAAGAATATCGAGGACAAAAATATTGTGAAGGCAAGTGTCTATGGGTAAGCAAAGTTTTACTATACTTAACTCCACTTCTACGTATCTTCATGATATACATATCATCATAAGAAAAGTAAATCTATACTTACCAATTTGCACTTACCTTCTCAATATTTTGGTGCTCCATATTTTTGACACGATATTCTGTCCACACAATATTTCTTGCTTCATTATTCTATCAGACAACCTCTCAATACATAGTATTCATCTTTGATTGTTACTGTCAAGCACTTGTATTGCTTAAGTGCCTTTTATAACTTTATTTTGCTATGTGGGGCATATTCCTGCTGCCAAATGTTCTCAAGACTCTTGCAGTCACACGTACCTTTCTTCACAGCCTTAGTGATCCATGGAGCTGAAGGTCTACTTCTTTTGACTCTCGCCCTAGCGAGAGGTAGGACCTTATTTAGTGGCAGTGTCAGTCCAACTAGTATAGCTCTTATAGTTCTCACTTGGGGAGTGCCCGATCTATCTCCACTATGAAGAGGACAATGACTTGATAAATTCTGAGATCGATAATCTGCTCCACGCATGAGACTGCTGCAACACACTAGATCTAGGATATGTAGAGAAAAGGGTAGTATGTTTAATCAAAAACTTAACTAAATAGGGATCTGAAAAAATCTGGGGAATAATTTCCCCTAATGCACAAACTCACTAGGACCAAAAAGAAGTTCCAGCGTATGGCCTTTCAGATGGGACCTCTCCCGCAATGCCAGAGTTCCATAGAGACCATCCCCCAAATGAATGTGGCAGTGACTTAATTCAATGGTGGTTCTGCCAGATATTAAGGTCTCCTAGCGCTATAAAATTTGAGTGTGAACCTGGAAAGGGAGTAGGAGATCCTGGAAGGAATCAGTAAAATATCCCATTGGGACAGGAGGACGATGGCAAAGGAAGCCACTCATTAAAACCATAGCCTTTGATGTAATATTAAACCCTCAAACTTCCGCAGTAGAGAACACTGGCAGCAACATTTCTCTGATGGTGTTGGTTGCTGTTTTTTTTTGTTGTTTTTAAAAAAAAAAAAATTTTAAACATGTTTTTATTGCAGAATTAGGAGTGAGGCATCCGTGATGTCAACCTGGACACACATGGTGTCTCAGAGCACACCCATCGTTATAGCAATGCACACAGCCATTCAGCCCACATCCCGGAGGCCGGGCGGCATACTAGTACAGTGACTCTGAATATCATGGCGATCATCTCACAGAGATGTCAGGTCAACAGCCCAATGTAGTATCTGCTTTTATACCCATCAACCTCCCTCCCCAACGATCCTTCCTGCCTGCACTCTTCTTAACACTACAACAACACCCCAGTAACTCCCCTCCACCCTGCCCACCCTCCAACTGCTGCTGATGTGGGCCATGATTGTGGGGTCTAACGCAAACGTTCGCCTGTTCTCAGTTTTTGCATGTAATCTCCCAGGCCTCATGGAACCCCGCCCTCCGGACCGTCGTGCTCTGTACTCTCCAGCCGGTAGTCCTTCAGAGCTTGTACTATCATCTCCCAGGCCCTTGCCCACTCCAGACCCTTCTCGTCCCCTGCCTTGGTTGCCTGTCGCCTTCGAAGCACACTCTCACAGCTAGACCATTTCAGCAGCTCAGCCATCCATCTCCCAACCGACGGGCCCTCCCGGGATTTCCAGTGCCATGTAATTTCTCTCTGGGCCAGCATGAGGCCCAGGTCAATGAATTTGCTCGTCACTTTCGTCTTTGCCGTGTGAGGGAACCAGAGCAGTAGACAGGCCGCCATGTCGAACTCCACCTCCCGGTCAGTGACTGCATTCAAGAGCTTCCCCACCTCAGCCCAATACGTCCCTAGTTTCGGGCACCCCCACAAGAGGTGGTCCAGCTCTGCCCCAAGCGCTAAACATCTCGAGCATGCCGCATCCTGCACCTTAAAAGGTGTTGGTTGCTGTTGCTATAATAGCCACTCCTTTGCTGAGTGAATTGGGGTGTGGGCGATGCAAAATGGTAAAGCCATCCAGGCAAAGCCAAAGGCAAAGCGCGAGCACCAAACTTGACCAAATCATTGGCATACACACATAGCTGTCAAGTTTTCAATATAAATATGAGTGACTTTTTACAAAGCACTTGTGCACTATCTTGTGAGTCGCAAGGAAGGAACACTACCAAGAACTTGCATGTTGTGCATTGGGCCTGACAAAGTTAATTATGGATACCAATGCACATCTGCAAATTGCAAATCAATACTCAAAATTTGCAAAGTCAGCTGCGCTTGGAATGCATTTGGAACTACAAAGAATAACGCAAACTGTATAGGGCCCTATAATGAGTCCAGAGGAAATATCAAATCTGGTGTAAATTTGTTTTTCGACTGAGTAACAGTATGTGTCCTGAACACGTATGGACCACAATTTTTCCTGGCAATACCTGCCAAAATATGTGTGGAGAACAAAGTCCATACTTCGAGTTTTGTAGCTCCCGGCAAGGAAACATGCATGGTTTTACCACTCATTAGAAGTAAAGTCACATGCTATCATTTATTCATTCCGACCTGCAAAACTCATAATGGGGAGGTTATTTTGATCTGGGGTAAAACCCCAATGTGTGGGAACAGTTTTCCCCAATGTGATATTATTTTCTGATATTTCCTATTATTGGAGGACCTTAATATATTCCATTAATACATTGAACCTAATATGAATTCACATATTGTTACACATATAATACACTGATTTGGTAATCACTGGAAAAAGAAATGCCTATGAAAGAGCAATTACAAAATGAGTGCACCCATGTATCTTGTTTCTTTCCAAACCTACCAACAAAAAATGTGTTCCCTTGAAGTTTAAATACCGAGATATAAAAAGCCTCATTTGCACTTTCAGCCAAGCTTATAAATATAAAATATTTGTACATTTTATAAAGGGAGAAGTCGATGTTTTACATCCTTGTATTTGTATTAAACATCTTGTATAATTTTATCCTTTCACGCTCCTGTTTGCCCTAGTGTCATTCGTTTCATGTTACAAATTGTTCACATTTTGCTTTCCCATAAATATATCCTATGCAAAAAAGAAAAAAAAAACTAATAGAATTAGTTTGTTCACTGTTTACAGTTTAATTACACTTAACAAATGACTATCCAAGATTAATCTATGTACAGAGAGGCTACAAGAGAAAGGCAAAATTAATCTCCTGCAAGTTGTTCTTACTTTATGGTCACCAGACAATTATGTGAGGAACACCAGGGAGAAGCGTTGGCTCCGCCCACATGTTAGGATTCAGGAGTACATGTCTTGATTGGGTAGAAGTTGCTTTCTTCCACACAAAACCGTGATTGCCCTCCAGCAAACTGTTATCATTTTGTTTATTTCAATCAATCAATCAATAGAGACTTTATTTTGGTTTTGATTCAAACCTTAAAAGTATACATAAAAACATCACAGTTAAAAACAAATGTTAAATAGTGCCATAATACATGTCCAAAAAGAAAAAACAGGAATTTCCCCAATACCGTACAATGAATTCATAATCAGTAAAGTGCAAATAGCGCAAGGTATAATATAGACCATGTAATAGGTTCCTGAGGTAGATGAGGCAGTCAAACAATAAAAAGGCAACCTCATTGGTCCATACAGATTCTCAATTTAACAGACAATTTTAGGAATTCAGTTACATGGAGAACACTGTCACTGTACAAAAGTTGTAAATACATTAGTGCTGGTCTGATCTGGTTAAAATTCAGTTTCTTTAAAAGAGCAACCAGATAGCGTTTGCGCGGGTATTCATAAAATTTACATAAAAATGTAAAATGCAGCATATCCTGTGGAGACTTTCCGTCGCAGCCACAGGGATCTGCAACCTTGTTAAAAATTTCTGTTTTAGGTCTAATTAACAGATGATGAAAGATATTTAACCTGAACATTGTCAGCAGGAACTTCTCGTGGGAGCTAATTGAGCCCGTCAAATATGGCTCCATTGTCTCACAAGTTTTTAACATGACATATTTCCTGATACTGGGCTTCAGGAGCTCCTCACCTTCTCGTTGAACCTTTCTCCCCATATAAAAGGCACGCTTAATTGCCTCCACATCCCCATTTACAATCCCGCTTGGATTTTCAAACAACTACAGACAACCAAGTCGAGAGAAACAGGATTTAAAATATTTTAGCCAGGGGGTGCACATTGCCTTATCAAGGGATACCAGATCTCTCACAATCAAGTGGGTTAATGGGATATCCTGGTTCAACCACAGTTTTACCCAGCAGGTCAAAGGGCGCAAGGAAAAAATGTCACATAAATATTGTGCCCTCAATTCTTCGTGTACTGCCAAATTAGATGTACCCATAGGAACACATAGAAGGTGCTTCATAAAGGCGTTTTCAGCCACCTGTAGCTGTTCTCCAGCCACATAGCCCCATAATTCACTGCCATAGACAGCAGTTGCCACTGATTTTGCATTATAAAGTTTCATCATGGCATTATTGGGCTTCTTCCCCAATTTCAATGCAAAATTAAAAATGGTGGCGTTAACCCTTGCCAGTTCCCCTTTCTTTTTGACCAAGTGGGGGCCCCAACTTAGTTTAGTATCAAATAGGACCCCGAGATACGAGAACGATTTCGAAATGGGGATGGATACATCATCTAGTTTAAATACAAAGTTCCTTTTTGGCTGTAGGCCAACTTGCATAATAAATGATTTAGAATTGTTGACCATTAGGTCTCTTTCTGTCATAAACGATTTAAAAGCATTTAATAAGGCTTGGAGACCCTTCTCTGTTCTAGAGATTAAAACCGCATCATCTGCGTATAAAAGAACAGGAATACCCCGCCTACCAACTCTGGGACAGTCAGCCTGTACCTTCTGCAAAACGGTATCTAGCTCATTAATATAAAAATTAAAAAGGAAGGGGGCAAGAATACAACCTTGACGCACACCCTTCTTGATGTCAAAATTGCCAGTGGTGCACAGATCCGATGAATACCTAACATTTGCACTAGTGTTACTGTGTAGGTCTACCAGAAAATTAACAATCCCGCTATCCACGCCCTTCTCCCTCATGGACTGCCACAGCCTTCCCCTGTTGACACAGTCGAAGGCTGATGACAGATCCATGAAGGCAAGATGGACAGTGCCCTTCTGAACAACAGTGTATTTGCTTAGTATTAAGAAAAGATTAAGACACTGGGTTATAGTAGAACGACCACTGCAGAAGCCATACTGGGAGATGGACATGATGTTATTTTCCAGCGCCCAGTCTGACAGTCTCTGCAGCAGAATTTTCCCCACTACTTTCACCATAGAGTCTATTAATGAAATTGGCCTGTAACAAAAAGGACTGCCCCTATCCCCCTTCTTAAAAACAGGGACAATCGTTGAGACTCCCCATGATGGGGGACAGCCAATTTCAGCAGCTGCGTTAAAGACAGACTCTAAAATGGGTGCCCAAAAGCTAGGTTCAGACTTAAATAAGTCTGGTGGGATCCCATCAGGGCCAGGAGCTTTCCTGGCTGAGAGTCCCTCTATGCCCTCCATAACCTCGCCTCTATCAAACGTAATAATTCCACCACTATTACCAGGGAGCAAGTTGACATTTTCAGTCACCACACAGCTATACAATTGTTTAAAATGTGATTCCCATTCTTCCTTTGTTATACAGAATTCTAGGCCATCACCCGGGTCCTGGACCAAAAATGTTTTTTTTACTACTGCCCAGAATCTAGAACTACATTTTAAAGTAGAGGGGTCAAGAATCTTATCCCAGGCCTCCATTCTTAGAAACTCCTTGTGTGTAGCGATGGCAGACTTATATTCATTGCGACACAACTTTACATTCGCTTTTATTCTAGGGTTGGCTGCCAAGGCTATCCTTAGATTACGTGCTGCCTTGGAGCAAACATGATTGAACCATCTCGGTCCCCCATTCTCTGTGTTCTTTACTGGGACCATCATCAGCTCTGACACCTTCTCCATCAAGCTTTGAAAAGCACTAAGAACCTGATTCGGGTCAGCCCCTTCTTGAATGCAGTTCTTAATATCCTCCGTGCAGTTATCCCTAAGATTTTTATATAATAGGTCAGGAGTAATCATTGACCATCTAAGGCGCCGTCTCCCATTGGTTGTGCTCAACCTGTCATTAATGCATTTCCGGTCTTCCTTAATTATCCAGGGACCCTTCAAATGAACAGTGAGTGGGTTATGATCACTGAATTCACTTTGTTCAATGGTAAAAGAGTCCACAAAGGACTGCATAGGCAAAGAGAGTAACACATAGTCAATGTTTTGTTTATTTATCCACCTGCCTGAGCTCGAACTTTCAAGGGCGTACACATGACACTGGAATACTATTAAGGTGTTTCAGATAACAAGATAATGTATGTTTTTTTCTGTTAGCACTAGCAGCACATATGGGAGGAGGGCAGTAATTAACCTACATGGATTTTTAGGTCTGGCTTGACAATGCAACTCTCAACTGACTTTTTAACCAACATTATTTTACAGTTCTTTGCTTCCACACAAATACATATCCATTCCCATGCTATTTACTTGTAATGTGTCACCTTACCATACAAATTATTTTAAAGCCAGACCTATTAACATTGCCAATGCTTGTCAATGAAATGATGGGGTGCTGCAGCACCTTCCACACCCCTAGTCATTTACTCTGAATATACTCTGAAGCACTGAGGTTCAGGAAATCTAGTTTAATATTGATGTTGGTGACATCTCTGTTGGCTTGGGTGTAACTGTAAGACCCTTACCAGAGAGACGCATACAGAAGCTGCCTCTGCTCCTAGAAAATTAATGCGGTGGCCACACAGGGGTTAGTGAAAGGAAAGTTGAGCATTTTAAAAAAATACTGAGAATCCCTGGTGTTTGTCGTCTATTTATATCTGTCATTGTTTATGCAAGCAGCCCTGCCAAGTCTCACACATCTCAGGTTATAATAACACATTATTTATATTTTTCCACATCACCATGATGATTCAAGATCATCATCCAATCAGAGCTAGCATTGGTAGCAATGTGGCTGATCCCACAGTGCCTATGGATGATCCGTTAAAATGTGGCTAATAGTTGCACTTGTTACTTCCAGCATGTAGAAATGCCAAATTAGCATGACATAACAATTTCTTACAATAAAAATCGTTTCTAAAGTATAAATCAAAGAAATTATGCAGACCCTTGCTATGATGAACATAACTGTCATTTAGTGTACCAGTTGCTGAATTTGAAATCATTGGGGATTTGTTGATTGAAATCCAAGGCTGGCTGTCTCACATACATCAGAAAACATACTTTAATATTTGTGTTGTAAATCACATTATCATGTGTTGTTACAGTGAAAGTCCCTGCCCACCCATAACAGTGCATGTGCCATCACACGGCTTACCATTGGTCCCACTTTAGCTTCCAAAGGAGCCGGTCACGTTCCTGAAGGGATACTTTTTGTTCCATACATAGAATAGGGAGAATGAATCCCTCCATCCTCGTATTAGAGGCCCTCTACACCCTCTAAGGGCCGTAGGTTTTACCTCACCTTAATTTGTTAAAGATATTAGAGCAGCGTACAGCTGTAAGGTGTCTCTGTATTTGACAAAGTTTGTTCTAGCCCTCCCTTTCATCTTCTGTCTACCTGTGTGTACACACGTTAGAGTTTAATAATGATGGAACAACTAGGCCTCGCCTATACAACCGAGATGGCATCACTGATCCTTCCTGCTCCCTCCCTCCTCGCAGACACCAACATTAACCAGACCTTGGCTCAAGCTCAGAACAGGGATGAGGTCAAGGAATTAAAAAGGGAACAAATAAAATGACCCCTACATGGGGTAATCATGACAGAGTACCTACGAGGCAAAGCTGCCCCCTCAGGACTCGTTGTGAGCAATGAACCACGGATCTTCCTTGAAGACCCCCTATTCAGAAATGAATGGTCCCTTATCGCATGGCGATGTACACAAGATTGATGAATACTTATTAGCAATACTGCAAAACTCCTATCTGATGCCTTACTTATCTAAATCAAGACCAGTGTAGATACACTCAACAGCCAGATCGGGAGCACTATTTACAAAAAGAAATTTGACAAAATCAATAGAGAGATCTCATAACATAAAGATTTCCTATTACAGAGCAAAATCACTAAACTCCAGAAAGACCTAATAAAGTTCTCACACGAACAGGTTTATCCTGATATTAGGGATGATTACAACAAGAAAAAAGAGTCCGATGCCGGTTCAACAGGGAGAAGTGAATCTGGATCAACATCTTCTGAAATAGATGACTGATCAAGTGATAACTCCAACTCCAATAAGAACAGAAGAGAAACATGTAGAGAACAAAGAGGAAATTATCCCCATGCCACCTATCACCAATCACAAATGATGTTCTGGCCAGGAAATTATGGCCACCAAGCATTTCCAGGTCCACCACCAATGCAACAAATACATTCTTCCAACCCAATCAACATTTTTTAGGGAGAGGTGGCAGGAGAGGGAGAGGAGGACGAAGAGGAGTAAGACACGTTCAATGAAGCAATGAAGATATGGAAGGAGCCAACACACGAAGCCTTACCCGGGACCTACAACAACAGGCCCAAGCAACCAATGAATATGGCTGTCAACCTTTCCAATGAAACACTGATAAAAGACGAAATAACAGTTCTGAATAAAGGACTAGGGTTTTTCCCCACCACAGACCTAGACAAATTCAAAATGCGATACCTCCAGAGGTGTGGGCTTTTGAATAAGCAGTAATAAAATATATAGAGACATACCAATCCAATAAAACAACGTACCAGAACCTTTCAAATGAAGGTACCAGAGCACTAAATGCCTTCAGCATGAAGGACCATAGAGTGATAAAACCAGCTGACAAGGGAGGTACAATTGTCACACAGAACAAAGAAGATTACAGACAAGCTTGTCTATCCCTTCTACCGAACAATAGGCACTACACTATTCTCCCTGCTGACCCCGCCAGCCGAATACAGAAGAAGATTAACAGACTGGTGGAGGAGGCAAGCGAAAAAGGCTGGATAACAAAAAAAGAAAAAGACTTCCTCACCACAACCGAACCAAGGACGCCGCAGTTTTATACTACCCCAAAAATCCACAAAGGAAAGGATGCCACCACCTGGAAGCCTCATCGTGTCCGGCTTCGGTTCAATACTAGAGCCACTATCCCGATGTACAGACTGGTTCCTAAGACCATTGGTAACACAGGCCAGATCCTACATAAAAGACACTAAGCACCTACTGACCATTCTACAAGAAATAGAGTATGACCCAGCAAATGAAACATTATTATGCCTTGATGTGGAGGCATTATACACAAGTATCCCACAGGAAGAAAGTCTGTGAGTCATCAAGGTCTTCCTTCATGAAGGAGACTGGAGATGGACAGCCCTTATCAGCTGAATTATGGAGCTAGATAAACTGGCACTGACTGAGAAATGTTCAGCTTTGAAAACCAGGTTTATCTCCAATGCCACAGGACTTCTATGGGCAGGACATTTGCCCCAAGCATAGCCTGTCTGTACATGAGCTGGTTCAAAGAACAGAACAGCTGGACCAACAACCCTTTTAGACTAAAAAATACTCCTTTGGAGACGATACATTGATGACATTTTGGTGATCTGGCGTGACAACAATATTACGAGTGAAACGTTTTACACATGGCTCAATGAAAGAACCCCATACCTATGCTTCACTATGACCTGCACCAAAATACAGGGGTCCTTTCTTAATGTTAACATTATTGCAGAAGAGAGTAAATTAAGCACTTCACTTCGCACAAAACCTACAGAGAGTAACAGTTTGTTACATTTCATCAGTGCCCATCCACGAGCACTGAGAGAAAACCTTCCAATAGGACAATTCTAATGCATTAGACGTAACTGCACCAATTCTCATGACTATAAAGAAGAAGCTAACAACCTTTCTAAAAAACTAAAAGAGCGTGAATACCCAGAAGGTATTATCTCTATAGCACAAAAAAGAACTGGTAACATCCCTAGTGAGGTCTTACTTCAGACCACAACCAAACTGGAGCAAAATCACTGATCTTTGTAAGTACATATAATTCATCATCTAAATGCACCATAAACAAACACTGGTGCATCGTAACGTCTAACCAACTGACGTTTGAAAAACCACTCTTCCCTCTCAAAAGAAATAGAAGTATTAGAGATAGATTGGTGCATAGTAACAGTACACAGGGCAATACGAACCGCCAGACAACGCTATAGGACTTGCCCCCTGTCACAGGACATTTCCAATGTGGGAATTGCTCAGTCTGTCCCTTCACGTGCCATTCAAAAATGATTGACCTTGGACTTACTCCCTGGGAACAGAGAGTACATACAAATTGCAACAGTCGCAATGTAATATGCAACATCTCTTGCCCCTGTGACCTAAAATATGTCAGTATGACTACCAGAAATATTAAACTTCGCATCAGCAAACACAGAAGTACTATACAATGCCAAAGGATGACAACCAAACTAACAGCCCACTTTCTAGAAATGAAACATAATAACACCGATATATCCTGGCCAATTATTGAGAAAGTAACCCCAGAGACTGGGAACAGCAAAATACTCCTTAAAAAAGGACAACGGTGGGTGTATAGATTGCAAATGCATAAAAGAGGATTAAATGATGACATCTCCTGGAACCAACTGAATTCTGTATCTTAAAATGCAGCACCACCACCCACCTACATGCTACATACAGAATACATGCAGACACCTTCAGTTTTAACCATTGCTCTACAATTTGGCATCAATCCTTTACTAAGAATTGTATGCAATGATATTAAACACTTACTGAAGGTCACGGCATGAGAGGCTCTCAGTTTCTGATTACCCCACACTAACAGTATTTCACCCTTACCTCTTATTGGCAGAATTCTAGGCCAACTACATAGACCACAATCCCCCCTTCAGCACCATACTGTTATGGGGAGAGGCTGGTCGAGATACATGCCGCAATTAGCACGCCCGGCCCGCCCCTTTTTCGGAGGCAAGGTGTGCGTCCTGCACGTAGGAGTGCCTGAGACAGCCACTTGTACATGGTCATGACAGAGTCAGAACACTCTGTCTTCTAGCCCTTTCACGCCGAACCAAGCGTAACCATGAAGACAGGTAGTCTGGCTTCTACCCTCAGACAAGCCTCTGCTTTCAGCACAAGCCCGGCTCCAGGACATTTTTATTTGGGTGGGTCAAGCATGCATTCGGGTGGGCCACTGTTGGCCCAATTTATCGCTTAAATATCTAGCCAGGCCTGCTTCTGAGCCCTCCTTTATCTCTCCTTAGTCTTACAAGGCCCAGTAAAACACACTCTTTTCCAAGTCTCTTTCTAAATGTTATTACTCTCAAAAAGTGATTTTTTTCCATGTAATGTCCCTTTGATGGAAAGGGAAGGTGTCTAAGGTGCGAGTATGAGGCAAGTGACACTACTCGGGCTCCCTCTGTGCGAGCCTTCAGGGAGAAACCCTCTTCATTACTACCTCCACCTGACCCCTGATTCTGCAGCGCACTCCCTTACAGCCTTGATTATCCACTTTTTTACCACCCCTCTCCATTGCACCTTATCTCACAGCTGACCTTGGGGCCCCAGCCCCATTTCAGCCACCATTCGGTTCCACTTTCATTATTCCCAGTAAAAAAAATAGTAAAATCACCTTCAAACTTGAAACATTGAATATAGCAGTAAATGTAATTAGCTTGCACTTAAAAGTATGCTCCACAGTTGTCCTAATCACCTGGCTGTTAATTAAATAAATGAAAACAGAAAGGCCATGAGAGGGCAGGCTTTAGTGCTGGTGCATAAGTATTTTTTGACGCCTCACCAATGGCCTCTTTCTCTGTAGATAACTTAACTATCACCCTCCAACAGTGCCCTTCATCTGTCCGTAGCCACTCCCCCTCTTGGCCTCCTCCTCAGATTCTCTCACTGCCACTCTCCACCAGCGCCCCTCATCTCTCCATAGTTCCCCCCACACAATGACCTCCTCCTCGGATTCCCTGACTGCCACCCTTCACTAGTGCCCCTCATCTCTCTGTAGTTCCCCCCACCCCATGACCACCTCCTCGGCTTCCCTCCCTGCCACCCTCCACTAGTACCGCTCATCTCTCCAATGCCCCTCTCTCATATCCATTTCATTTGTTGTATAGAGCTACTCATATCAGTGTAGGGTGTCACAGTGCTTTACATAACATCATACATTATACAGAGACAATATATCAGTCTACGGGGAATGTCACATAAGCCAATGAGGATTACAAGGTGTAGAAATCACGTCATCCATACTGGTGGACAATACATTTTACGAGGGTTTGGTCTGGAGAAGCACAAACTCAGGATTTAAAGACTACTCCAGTGGTTGCGGGTGGCTTTACTGATAAAAATGTATAACTGCCCAAACAAACTCTTTTTAGCAACATTAGAATAATGAAAGGCTGAAGAAATTTTAACTATATCACTTCACAAAAAAGCGAAATTTGTATGCAGCTCTTTGATGACAGTTCATAGGTCACTGTCCTATGTTAGGATAGTAACTTCTGAACTGCAAGTAACACAAGGATATATGTGACAAAGGTAGTAACCCACTGAGCTATTCCCATAAAATTCAGTTTATCTGCATTTAAAAACTACCAACAGACAAATGGTTGATTTGCAGCAGGATCATAAATCACCAGTTATCTGAACAATTTTTATTGTTGTTGTACATCGGTGGCAGATTCACTGCGAGGGACAAGGCTCATGTTTGAGTAGGCCATGCACATGTTTGGGTGGGCCTGGCCCACCCGCTAGAACCGGGCCTGTTTCAGCGTATTGGCGCCCTGTTAGCAAATATGGGCAGAGCCATGTTCGGAAGCGATGCATCTTTTGAGCACCGATCGGTGGATCGGGCCTTTTGTAAAGGGTATTTAACACACGCTGCTCCAGTCAGCCACTCACCCAAGCAGTTGAGCTGAGCCGAAACTAGGAATTCAGATGGCCTGGGACCTTTGATGAAGTAAGTCCATTCTAAACCTCTCAGCACCTGGTGCAAGATGCTCCCCATTCTATTTTGCAATTTGCCTCAATGCTGTTATTTAATTGTGTCACTTCCTTGTCCCCCCGCTCTATAGACTGTGACTACAAGGCCTTCCTTTCACGCCCCCATGGGAACGCATGTCCCTTTCGATTTGGATGAGTGGCCCTATTCCTATTTTGCAAATGCAATTTCACTTGGTGATCATGCATAGTAGACTGCTCAGTGTGAAAGAGTGTCATTACCAAACTTGATGGTTATGGTTTGTAGATATAATTTAGTGGTTAGAATACTAAAGATGAATGACTGTACTGTATGTATACACAATGGCAGACAACAGAACCTCAACGGTTTTGGTTGAATAACACAAAACAATGATGAATGAATAAATATGTGTACAATTTACATACAAGCCCTTATGAGTTACAAGATTGGGTGCACTTTTTGGGACCTCATTGGTATGAATCACTATACCAGAAGCAAATGTCTGTACCCAGTTATGCATCATCCTCATCTGCACTTGATGGTATGTGCACTGTATATTTTTTTCGTTACAGCTAATTCCCAACAGCGGCAAGTACACCTTTGATATAGTATGCATGCTAATTGCATAGTTTCAGTAATAACCACACGTTAGTCAAACAATTGAGGGAGTGAACTCTTCGCTACCCACCCTGACGAAAGGCCAGGACCTCACACAGGCCGCTAGAACAGAGCTGAAACATGCTGGTGTTTTAGGGTCATAAGACCGTTACATCCTCACACCCTTATAATATATTTTTAGGTCTCGCCTTGGCAGCGCATGCGCTGTCTCAGTGAGACCTAAAGTAATCTCTATATGTTGGCAAGCAGCTGGTAGTTTTTCCTGCTGCTTGCCATTGGCTTAGTGTTGGCGTACTGTTTCTTACCTTGTTTTTCAGTGGCCCAACTGACTTCCGTGTAGTCCGGAAGCAGCGGCCACCAACTACAGTTTTAGTCCGCACTGTTCGTCTTTTTGTTTGTCTTGCGCATCGCTGCCTGACCTAAACATGGCAGCGGCGCATGCGCTAGACAAACAAAAAGCCGGCCGGTGTGCGTGAGGGGTGGGCAGCGCATGCTGCTTGTGTTGTAACGCAAGCTGCTGGGATGTTGCCTAATTGGTGATGTAAGCACTTAAACCATTGCATCAAAGAACACGAGGCGCTCTAAGACACTTCATAGCCTTGTACGGCCGATATAAAAACACACCAGTGATTAGAGGATTAATTTGGACTTTGAAAGTGGGAAAACTGCCTTTTTCGACCTAGTTGACTCGGAAACAGAATGGTCTTGCCATAACTGCCCCAGTGGCTGTTGTTGTTACACTGTACATCACTAAACGCACACTGTGACCATCATCTCTAGCGCTGCGTCCCCTCACCGGCTAGGCCTGCGATGCAGCGCTTTGAAAGCGCCTCGTGAGCGGGAGAGTCACACTGTCTGCGCACAGACACGCAGCACGCGGCCGCTTCTGCCTACAGATGTGTCCGGCGTCTACCGAGATAAGGTCCACGTCCTCTCTAGGAACTCAGCAGAAATGCACATCTCCGGGGACTCATTCCTCGAGGCGCTTTCTGGCCTCGCACACAGATTGGGTTTTTATTAAAAGTGCTGGCTCGTGTTTGTGCAGTGGGAATGTGAGGGGCTGCGCGCCTTTCTTTCTGTCAGCCAACTGCTGGCACGAGGCGCTATGACTGGTCATCGCTTATATAAGTTCTGCAAATCTAATAACATCTTAATATCTAATACACGTCAACATCTAATACCTGGTTTTTACCCAGCGCGTTAAACCAAAATGCCACTTTTCCAAAGGCAAGAAAGTTCATGTCATGAAAATGTGAAGTTTGTTTCTTTTGTAACAGTTGCTTCTACCTCACCCCCACCCCATAAAAAGTTTTCTGCAGGAGCTTTTTTCCTACCAAACGTGTTTGTGAGAGAATTTTACCAAAGCTTACAAACTAACATTTCAACAGCTATTTTTTATACATTAAGGTAACTTTTCGATATTACCTACTTCTAAAACTTTACCAAGTTGTCAACTTTGTAACCTCGTCCTGAAGAGAGGGCGCCTGCAGCCAAGTGTCAGTAACAGGAGCCAATTTACTCCGGGGCGTGCAAGAGTTAAGAGACAATTAGCAGGAAAGGTGGGCCGAAATTAATAAGGTTTAACTTTGTTCCAATATTGTCTTAAAATGCTTGTTCCCGACTTAAACAGCCCGGCAGGCATGGTTTATAAAGGGGTTTCTTGGGCTATGACGGTCTCGAGACTTTTCCTCCAACTTGAGACAGTTTGCAAATATGTTTCCAAAGTTTCATGTAGTAAATCAGTGCAGTGTAACATGGAGTAGCCACGATGTAAGAGTGTCTTCGGTCTGGAACATTCCTCAGTGACTTGGGCCCTGCCTAAGTAAAGCCATCTATACAGAGCACTGCAGAGCACGCTGCCCCTAGGTGGCACTTTGGTGGTGCAATTACCACATTTCCCTGCTAAATGCTCGTCCACTGCCACCTGGCTTTTAACCCCTTCAGCGCGGCGCGGATTTCCGCGCTGTGCTGAAGGTTCTGTGCACGGGCGGGGCCATGACGGAGCGGTTCCGTCATGCGCACAGCGCAACCGACGCGCATGACGGAACCGCTCCGTCATGCGCGTCGAAGAGGTTAATGATCAGAACCCACGTCCATGACGGCGCGAGCTTCTCATAACTCCATTAGTCACTCTGTCCACCAGTTCCAATTGGTTTCTGCTCCATCCGTCTGCTGTGGTCTGTGTAGTGCAGATGTACTCAGAAGAAGCTTCTAAGAACTTTTTAAACAAGCATTGGCATAGCCAATAGGTCTCGCCTCTGGGACCTTATAAGTGTTTAGCCATGCAACAGTTGATGTTGAACCAAGGATATTGTGCTGCATAACTTTTTTATGTGTGTAATGTGAAGCAGCGCGTGGCAGGACATTAACATACTGGAGCAGTATGGGATTGATAACAAGCATTGCAATGCAATAGGTCTCGCATTATAAAAGTGTGAGCAGTTGGCATTGCTAACAATAATGCAACACTAGCTATTGGCTTTGTAAATGAAAATGGTATTTATTTATGTGTTTGCTTCATAAAATAGATTAAAAAAGGCATTGTCATGAACAATGCGAATAGCTTAAACTTTTGCAAATGCGAGACCTATTGCATTGCAAATGCTTGTTATTCTTCCCTCCCACTCTACTAATAAAGGATACTTTAAGAGTGGATGAGGAATGTTATCTTTAAAGTTACACCCCCATAGACCCTTTCTTCATATGTGCTCCCTGGAATATGGTTGAGCCCTCCCTGACCTTTAGGAGTCAGGGTGACCCGATGATGAAGCATGCCGCTACTAGAGTGGGTGAGGGTTAAATAAAGAAAAGGGTATTTATCCCTTCCCACCCATAACAGTGGGTTTGCCATCACGCGGCGTACCATTGGTCCCACTTTAGCTTCCAAAGAAGCCAGTCGTGCTACGGAAGGGATACTTTTTGTTTCATAGTTACAGTGAAAGAAACTGTCATGGTGCAGCAGGGGAACCAGCAGGAGTGCATACTTGGATTCCGATGGCACGCGCATGCGCAGCAGAGTAGAGCGAGTCAGTGTTCTAGCTGTCCGCTCGCCCGTCCAACCCGGAAGTGCCGCACTCGCCTGGGAAGCGCTGCCGGTTGAGACCGCATTTAACCGCGGTGTTCAACCAAAGCAGCGCTTCCAGTACAGAATCGGAGAACGAGCCTTCCGCTTGCCGCCTGACCGCCGCTCCAGCCTTGGAATCCTGAGACTTACTTTTTGCCAACGCGCCTTGCGTTACCCTTGCTGGCCGCCTTCCTGACTCCTGCCATTCCGGCGCCTGAGCGCCTCTGTCCACCTTCGCCTGGCCCTCCATCCTGACTCCTGCCTTCCCGGCGCAGGAGCACCCCAGCCAGCATTCCCTTGACCCCCGTCTTGACTCCTGCCGTCCCGTGCTGTAACAGGGGAACGCCACACCGGAGTGCCCAGTAGTCCCGTGACACGCACAAGGTAGCGTGTTCACGGCATCGTGTGCCCTCCGTAGACCTTAAGAAAGCCACTGCGAAATACACAGGGAAGTGTGTTCGCAGTAGTAGTTTATGTTGAACCATACTGCGACACGCACAGGGAAGCGTGAATCGCAGCACCTTTACTTTCACCGCGCCGGAGCGCTTTATGTTGAAGACATACTGCGACACGCACAGGGAAGCGTGGATCGCAGCACCTTTACTTTCACCGCGCCGGAGCGCTTTATGTTGAAGACATACTGCGACACGCACAGGGAAGCGTGAATCGCAGCACCGTTAATTTCACCGCGCCGGAGCGCTTTATGTTGGAGACATTGTGACACGCACAGGGAAGCGTGCGAGAAGCTCTACATTTCCTTTCGTCCCTCTGAAGCACCTCCTCCTTGCACGTTCGCAACGCACTCCTTGCTGGCAGAAGAAAAGCCTGGACCTGCTTGCCTTTCAGGTGACTATGTTCTTGAAATCTTGTGCTGGATGAATGCATAGCATGAGCAAGTAGGTTATAAGCTGAGCCCGTTTGTTAATCCATGGGTCCTTTTCTCTTATAGTTGGCGATCCTCCAACACAACCCTCAGACAACTTAGCTCCTGCCAGACGACATCACTTTCCCTGTCCTTGTCTCCTTCCCCTGGTGGGGGTTGGCCACGGCTAACAATTTTATGGTATGAAAAAGGTGCGCACCTCAGAGAAAAAAATGGTGGGGGGTAGGGGGAGGGGCGGTAAACATGCTCTCTAAAAACTGCTGATATCAAATGAGACTGAAAGATCGAGCAGAAAGCCACATGACATTGTCAAATATCTCTTGGGACTAGCCAAGACTTCAAAGGGATCACCTAAATCTGGTCCAGCAAGCTTTTGGAACCATATAATTGGCAGTTGCATTCTAAATAATAAATGAAAAAATCAGAAGAAACACATTTTGTAGCCATTGAATCACAAACAATATGCTTCTGTAAGAGCAACCCTACAGAACCAGCCTTTTCCTGGCTTTGTTGCAGCTGTTAGTGCCTTCCCCAATCTATGGCCTAAGAACAACCCTGTCTTGTCCCTCCACAAACCGCCTGTCATTAAATTCATTCTAAACAATAAAAAAAACAAAAAAACTGTTTTATAAAGCCTTGTGCGTCGCCATTCGGGTACTTTTGAAGCTGCAGCAGGTTGAGGTCTCATGTCTTCTTACCAGTTCTAAACTAGAGGTCATGTAGAGGTTGACGGTAACTGTGTGTCTAGCAACAAATTGACTGATAACTCTCCTTGCCTCATTTAATCATTGGACCAGTAGCACTCTCACCGCTGAGCAACTGCTGCCATTCGGTTGCAGACATGCACCCGGGTTAGGGTGGGCCTTCTAAAACCTTGTCTGGCAGTCAGCTGCAGTCTGGGCACCACATCTAGGTGATCACACATGGACCTTTTCTTTGGAGTATGTGTGACAACAGGATAGTCCCCTCTGTCAGACATGATTCCCGAGAAAAGACAAGTTAGGGTACCCCTGAAATACAGAAGGACCCTGTTTTCAGGTGAGAGCCTTATGCCTAATTGAATTGCATTGGAATGCATGCCAGAATAGGAAGGGACACATATGTTTAACCATGAGGGAGGCCCCAGTCCCATACAAGCTTGTTGTGAGTGCTGAAACATGTCCGAAAAATTCAGGGGTGATTGAGAGAATAATGCTCAATTAAAACCCTGTACTTATTCTTTATCAACCCAAAGTACCCTACTCGTAAATAATAATTCTGACAGGGCATATACCATGAAGTTGTTTTAAACTTTTTCTATTTCGTCAAACTGGATACTTGCTTTATCCAGATAGATATTTTATATAAGAACTCCCATTCGTGGTTGCGTCCACCCTGATGGTATTACCTTATCAGGGTGTGGATAAGCGCCGGTGAGGAAGCAGGCCACTATTAAGTGGTTAACATGTTTATTCCAAAAGCTCTGGATTTTCCAGTAGGATCTCTAAATGGTTTCCTTGTTCTTTTATTCTAAAAATCCTGGTTACCCTTGGGCGTGTAGATATGACTCTGGGAGAACGTAACTAGGTTGGTCTTGTCTCGCTCGCCCTGTGTGAAGTAAGTAGCCTTTTTTTCTTCCTTGGACCACTGTGCACACCTTGGTGGCCTGAGATGGGATCCAGATACACTGGGAGAAACCATTCTAAGCATAGGGTATGTTAAGGGTACAAATGTATCTATTTGTTTTCTATGGAAAGTTTTAAAAAAATTGCAGCTGTATCAGTAAAGTCGTGATGGTGTGAGCTCACTTGGTGGCAGAGGGTTCATGCACTCAGGGCCGGACAGCTTTGTATTCAGTAGGGCATGTTCAGGTGGCCTGGAGGCCTCGGAAGCCGGTTGTGAAAAGCCCAGGCCCCTGGTGCCTCTGTCCCTTTCCCAAGCTCAATTCTTGCAGCAGACACAGGAAGGCCTAACTTAAGAGAGAGAGCGCGAGGGAGGGGCAAGGCGGCAAGGGTATAGATAAGGAGGTCAGAGAGGGAGTGATATGAGAAGAGCACAGAAGGAGGGAGAATGAACTGTCTTGGTCATCTGCAGACAATGTGAATGCACACAGAGTCGCCAAACTGCTACCAGAAACACCCACTAAGAAAAAAGTCAGACGCCTTGTCTGCTAGTGCTTGTTTCTTTTTTTTATTTGTTTTTGTCGAATCTTTTTGACCTGTGCTCAGGTCGCAGGTCACATTATATTGTTCTTGCGAGAAAGGCTTGATTTCTGAACACATTAAACAACTCAAAAAACACACGGTCCCTCCCAACGGCATGGCGGCCTTCGACGTCGTCTCAGCCAGCCCACATTGTCAATGCCATTTTGGTCGCAAAATTGTGATTAATAAACTCGGTAACACACGGTAAAATAACTTTTTGTCATATTATCATTATCCGTTATGGCGTCTGGAAAGCCACATGAAAACGGAGGATAAATTAACAGTTGCGTTGTTTGAGCGTTACTGAACACATGCAAAGTTACATTTGGAATGCGTGACTTTTTAGAACACAAACTTTATGCGTTTTTTTTCACACCGCGAACAAACAGCGTTCAATTTCCTTTTCACCCTCTACTGCCCAGAGGATAACATACATAAGAACATAACTATGCGGACAATATTTTTTTGGGCATTATGACAAGATGTCATAGTAACGAACGATATACACAAAGGAGCAACGGCGACGACCTGTTGGTAGTTAAGGTTGAAATACACTTTTCAATGCGAAGGTTTTTTTTTTTTTTTTTAGCTAGCGTAGTGCAGATGTGCTCAGATGACATGGCGTCGGCTGTGATGCATTGCGCATGCGCAGCGCAGGCCCGGGCTCCGGGCATAGAGAGACGGAGAGTGACAGCGACTGACGCATGCAACCGCATTGCTAAAACCGCCTTTTCACCCAGTTCCGTGTGCACACTGCACACAATGTATCAGCCGAAGAATGCTGTTGCTGCCTGGCGACTGTCAAAACTGCTCCTATCTGCGGCATACAAACCTTGGATTGTGCTACAATCTCAAGTAGGCCTCTCAAAACATTGCCGGCCCAGTTCACGAAGTGTATGTGCTTCGACCTCTGCAGCCCCTGCGGCGCAGGAGGGCTCCCAAACCATTCAGGGGACCACCTTCAGCCCGAGGCCAAATGTATAACTTTGGCATATGGGACACTAAGTGGGCTTTAATTATATTCTGCAGGGAGACGGCATCAGTTTGAGTTACTCCTCTGCTGTTTATGTATTTATTGATAAGGTTTTATATAGCGCCAGCATGACCTGTGAAGGTATCAGAGTGCTTTACAAATGCTCGGAAAGAAGAAAAAGAAACAAGAAAGCAAACAACAATATACTTAGGGCTCCCTGTTTTATAGTATTTATATTTTTGTCATTTCTGTCTGTATTTATCCATATTTATTTTTTTGCTAATTTTACCTGTATTTATCCATGTTTATTTTAGGTTTTGTGAAAAAATGAAGCTGAAATGTGTATATTTCTGCTTTTATTTAACCGGTTAATGTACACTCGTGCCTGAACACCTGAGAGGTTTCAATGATACATATATATACATAAGTGATAAAATATGCACTTAAAAGAAACCATGCACATTTTAGTATCATGGTTGTGCAAATCTGCTGTTTAATGCTCTTTACTAAAATGTCTTTATTTTTGTAATCCCTTGCCCATCAATCCTCACAGCTTTTGGCCTTGCAGTCATGATTGACAGCATTCAGAATGACTCAAAAACAACCCAATTTCCGTTTTTATCTACATTTAAAAATAAATACAGACAGAAAAATAAATGGTTTTCTGTCTGTATTTATATGCAAAAATCAGTAAAATCGGAAAACAGGGAGGCTTAAATATAATCTAGGGAGGTATCAATTGTGAAAGTTCACAAAATGCATAAGGTAATGTATCTAGGACAAGTCGACTAGAAAATAGATATGGTCGGAGAGTCGAGTGATAATCGTCATGGGTGCAGATCTCGAGTCGAATTGTATGACTTAGGGCAAGAAATACTTCATAAGTAGATGTTTTACTTCTTTTTTGAAAGATGCAGTTGACTGAATCAGCCTGATTTCAGGTGGTAAGGAATTCCAAATTATCTGGGTAGTACCCAAGAGGGCTCTGTTGCTAGTTTTCATTTTATGGAATTTCTTTGGTTTCAACAGGGCCGGCTGTAGGGTGGTGCGATCGGTGCCACTGCACCGCGCGTTGACTTGGGGTGGGAGCATCATTTTTTAAAGTATCTAATAATTTTAAAAGCACCTGCTGCCCTGTTCCTGGTTTTCAGCAATTTTCAAACATCATTTAAAATGTCACGATACCTCCGGTGATTAATCGTCTTCCTGGAACGACACAAGAGGTTTGTCTAGTGGAAGTTTTGACTCATCCCAAGGTAGCGCAGAGGGTTAAAATACCTGCCACAAGAACGTGTACCATGCGGATAACGAAATGCATATAATGTAAATAGGTTAGTGGGTTAGTGCTTCTGTAAAATAGCTTGTTTTGTTGCTTGTCGTTTGTAAGTCAAAATCCTAATATAAAACATTGAGCTATTAACTGTCATCCTAGAGCTGCATGCAAACTTCAAGGTATATGTTAGAGCTATATGGTTTTTTTCCCAGTCTTTCATCATCCTAATCTTTTGAAAAGGGTCCATTTGGGTAGAAAACAATTCTTATTATGAAAGAGAACCCCTAACAATGGTGTTACGTTTTACGTTCTGAATGTGCTTTTCCAGAATAAGGACTCAAACTATATTGCCTACCAGTATCTATGACATGTCACTCCTACACTGCACCTTGTAGTCCTGTCTGATGTAACATTTCCTATACACTGATTTACACACTCATGATTGATTGTCTCTGTGCAATGTGTGTGTGATGTAAAGTTTTCTGAAACCCTACACTGGTATGAGCGGTACTATAAAACTAAATGAGTCAGAGAGACAGTGGTTACGTAAACTTGAGTGGCACTGTTAAAGGGTGCTAGTGAGAGAATCCATGGCAGAGGTGGTCATTGGGGGTGGAGCGGCGCCACCAGACATTGTCGCACAGGGCGCCACCAGCGATAAAGCCGGCCCTGGGTTTCAGTAACAAGATGCTATTGCTTCTAGAGGATCTGCATCCAACAGATAGTTCTAGTTTTTGTGCCAGGTACCTTGGGGTGTTGTAATGTAGTGCTTTGTGGGTCATGCAGGTAATTTTTACTGTTTCCTTGCCTCATATGGGAGCCAGTTTAGGGCTTTAAGATCGGGAGAGATGTGATGGTTGCTTTTTAGGTCTCGTGAGCCAAAGGCTCGAAGAGACATTTTATAACTGGGCATTTTCAAAGTGCTGCCGTGGCCTAAAGCTACAGTGCACGTGAACGTGCACGCGCGCAGCCGCCAATCACTGCTGCGCGCGCACCACTCGCGTGCTTGCCACACAGCGCTCCCGTCCAAGCGATCGCGATCACTTGCTTTGATCGCGATCGCTATTACTTTCGTTTTCGGCCGCGCGGCCGAATGCTTGTTTCCCTCTGTTGTGGTGGGATCCATCTCAGCACTAATGACTGGGACTTGGCGATTGGCCTTACAGAGATCCAAGAATAATGACTCTAAGGGAGGTGATGAGGAGGAGCAAGGGCATCAGTTGTTAGGTTATTGCATAGCTGATGCTGAGAGTGTTTGTGGTGGATGGCTGGGTGGAGGGAGAGAAATGCCCAGCATATTGCACTCAGGAAAGATCTCCTTTAAGCATCGAGCTCTGTATTTGTTACGATGATTTTTCTCTGTCGCTTCACATTTTAGTTACAATCTTCCTACGTCTGTTCTGTACTGTTGAAGCTTTTTTTGATAGATCAAGCAACGAACGCCAAGCAAAATCAGCCAAAAACGTTCAAAGCAGCTTCACGCTGGAGGAGGCCACGCCTAAAACCGGGCAAAGGGGGATTGCTTACATGTCCGGCAGCTCACCCAGCTCTGAGTGCAGCTCTGTACCCTGTCGCCCAGTGGGGAAATATCCACTACAACACCCCTGTCAACAATGACCGCAGCAACGGTACTTGACTCAAAGTAGACCAATTCGAGGGCTATTTTATTTTAAATATTCCTGGTTTAACTCCTTTCCCTGAAAATATTGCTGCTCGCTTCAGTGACAACACCCAAGTTTCAAAAATCTGCGCAGGCGCGGCTCTTCACATGTACCGTAAGGGCCAGCTCAAATGCCAATCCCTCTCAGGAACCTACTTATAAGTTAGTGTAGCAGGCAGGGCTTTAAGTGTGATGGAAAACTGTAGGGGCGTGGTCGATGTAATAAGGGCGTGGCTTAAAACACGTAAACTGAAAATCTGTGCTTAGCATCGTGTGCCGTCTGATTGGTATTTGGCTGCTTCTGTCATTGCATCCATGTATATATTTTACGTAAGTAACTTAACACTTAGCCAGGACCATTGGCTTTGTCAATGGTTGTTAGTTGCGTAAGATAAATAAGCAACAAATATGGCTTCTGTATAGCATATTGAGAATGCTTCGGTTCTGACATGGTGAGACTGTGAAAGAACTTAACGAGCCTCTTTGAAGTGACATCAAAGGCAATGAAGGGTGGCACTGCTGCAGAGTTAAGATTTATTTTTTTCACCGAGAGTGAGGGCAAAAATGGAGAGCCCGATATGGACCCGTCTCAGCACCATATTTTTAGAACTGCAGGTGCTCCGCACCGGCAGGACCCGGCCCACTTAAATCCCAGGTGCAGCTGAACGGAGGTCTCGGTGAGTGGGGGCCCTGTGCGCCTCAATTATGGACGTCTTTCTACAAAATATAGTCGAAGGGCAGTTGAGCTTATTTCCCTTACCTACTTTATGATACATTGCCCCCTTGTTACGGTGCTGAATTTTATATCATCGTGAGCTCCACGGAATCTGCCCTAATGTGCTCTTAATACCTCCCAGTCTCCTCCCGCCAACTCAGAACCTTCCAGTCTTACATAAGAGCGAAGACGCTAAACAGAATCTCAAGCATCCACTCTGCTTCCACTTTCTATTTAATCAGGTAAACCGTAAACGTGTCCTGGTCTGGGCAATTAAGACTTGCCTGGCACAACAGTTACTCCATCTCGTCCAGTCAAAGTCAACTAGAAATGCGCGCCGTCTAAATATGCCACCAAACCCTATTTAGCGTGCTCATTAACAGCTCTCTGTCCACGCTCCAGCACCAGATGCACATTAAAAGGAAGGCTCGTGTTGCCGCAGACTGAACGTTTCCTTAACTTTAGACTGCGAATTGTACATTTAAAAACAAATACATTTTATTGCATGCATTTAACAGTGGCCCTCTTTGTCTCACGTGACGAGGTAAATCAACAGTTGTGCAAAACCAAGGAAGGCACCAGTGCCAAGCAAGGTTATAGTGGGAGCACTCAGCTAATAGGTTGCATTCTGTACCTATTTGAGGAAAACGTATCCATTATTCTTGTCTTCGAATTTCCCTTGTGCTGCATGAGCTAAAAATATCCTGCTGCCACTAGAGACGCGCTGTAGGCAGGATCATTAAGAATCTACTGTGTGAAGAATGGCTGCACCTTGCATTGTGCAGTCGTCCCTGTATCTATTATGTGACACCAAGAGACAGAGAGAGAGAGAGAGAGAGAGAGATAGATAGAGATTTACAACATCTGACGTCTGCTTTTGGATAAGAGCTGCAATCATTAAAGAAAAGTAAGCGAGGCCTTTTTATCTTTACACGTGTTGCAAAGTCATGTTGAGACAACTGAAAACAAGCATTGGCATAGCCAATAGGTCTCGCTTTTGGGACCTTATAAGTGTTTAGCCATGCAACAGTTGATGTTGTTGCACCAAGGATTTTGTGCTGCATAACTAAATACTTATAAGGTTCCGAAAGCGAGACCTATTGGCTATGCCAATGCTTGTTGACCCTGTGATGAGCTTGGCCACAGCATTGAGAGAGGCTCTTGGAGGTGCCAACTTGTATCGAGGAAGACCACAGAGGGTTGCACCTCTATAGTCCAGTCTGCGTATGACGGGACTGGACAGCGGATTTGAAGTCATCTTGAAGGAGAAAGGGTTTTAATTTCCTTAAAATGTTCATTTGGTAGTTCGGACCTTTGCCTGTGGAACAAATGTGTTCCAGCAAATTCAGGTTCTTGTCAAGTGTTATTCCCAGATATCTTGTGGAATCTATAATACATGGTGTGCAGTTGAGAGCGGTTAGATGATTTATCCATAGATCGATCTCGGGAGAGTGATTGGGTGGGGCTGTTAGGAGGAATTCCGTTTTGATAGCATTGAGTTTGAGATTGGTGCGGCTTAGGCAGTTTTGGGTTTTTAGTAGGCTTGTGTTGAGGGACCTAATATCTTCAGGTGAAGAGATTTTCAGGTACAGTTGGGTGTCCTCCACATACATGTGGTAGTGGGTGTTGGAAGAATTGAAGATTTCGGCTAGAGGCTCCATGAAGAGGTTGAACAGCATAGGTGAAAGAGATGACCCTATTCTTGTATTTCTCTTGGCCTATTCCTCGAATTAAGGAGTATACTAGCAGTACTAGAAGTGTAAATCGCACCTGTTCATAGAAAAATCTTTTTGACTCAGACACTTTATGTTTGTGAAGTGTTATTTACTACAACATCGTTTCCCGATTCAATGTAGTTACCCTGCAAGCTTAGGCAAAAAATAGAAGATATCTGTCACCAGGCCGTCATTCTGCCATGCAGCATTTTCTGGATGGGCTGCAAGCTCTGCTTTTAAAGAACGATGGGCTGGGCTGTCCTGTTTAACCGTCAGGGGCTTAGCTTTGTCAGTTAGACAACTTGTCGCAAGCGCAGTGCAAAAGGGCTTTTCAGCGTGGAGCCTCAGACCTACTGTTATCTACACAGAGGACGCACAACTGGGCAGGAATAACATAAGCACTCATACAATTTCACACAAATCCGATCTAAGAATGTAGCATAATATGCATTGCATGAAATCCTTGCGCCAAATGAATCCTTGTGCAAACAAGCCGCAAGTAGAATATCACATTATTCTTAGGTATAGCATGTTTAATTTCGACAAAATGACACATTTTGTATGGTTGCCATTGTGTAGAATTTACATTGGAAGTTGTACCTCAAGCACAACTTTTACACAAAAAGGCAAGTTGACTTTGCACCAAAGCTAAAAGCTTAGCATCACTTTAAACATTTTTAGTGCAGTTAATGACTGTAAATATAGCTCTGCACTATGTGTCAGTTTGCACAATGTAGGGCTGCATATTTCACCGTATTGCTTTGCTGCGTGAAGTTTAGTAACTATGAGCCCACAAGAGATGATGCTGTGAGCAGGAGATAGGGAAATGTTGAAGTTCGGTAGGTAGAAGGGTGGAGAGATTTAAGGGAGAAAAAGTGCTATTTTGAAGAGGAAACCACAGTCTTGAGGCCTTTCAAACTATCCAAGCATCCATGTACATATATAATGTACAAAACCACAGCTAACTCCCATCCAGTAACAGGTGATGGGCAACAGACAGCGGCATCCATGCCTCCACTATCACCCTGACCATGTGCCTACAACCCCCCAAAGAAGTAAAAATCAGGTAGCCATGTTTTCCGCACAATTCGTACATAGCCTGGCACAAAGATGGTGCTCAGACTTGCCTCTGCACAGCTAGTAGTAGTGCCCCAATTTGTCCCTCAACAGGGTTCAATGAATCCCTCAGAATGGCACATGGCCAGGGCACTAGGGTGTATCTCCATGGATTCTCTGATCCACAAGGGCTAGAGAAATGAAATGACTATTGTCACTTAAGCCACCCAAGGCATTGTGAGTGTCCCTAGTGTTATATTTGCTGGGGTTTGCACGAACCCCCTGACAAAAGATGAATGCTGCTGATACAGTGGACATGCATTTCTCATTGTATCTGGGCGCAGAGGAGAAGGAGTGCTTGCATACCCCAGAGAAGGTAATCCTAAGGATTGCAAATATTTATTGGTACCCTGTATTGAGGAATCCTGCCAAGGGCCCTGAGATCCTTACAAGTTTCTTTTTCTGCCAAGTGGACATACAGGGCTGTTAAACATGAAAGAAATGTCTTAGTCTGTCATACGGTTGTGTACCACCCTTGCTGTGCTCCCACCACAGTCTACTTACCCCTGTAATAGAGGGCAGTTAGAACCAAAATCCATGGTAAGTGAATGGTGGTGAGGGGGGGGGGGGCGTTTAAAGCAGGGCAGAACAGAGGCAATGCCTCTGCCCAGGTCTACATGAAATCTCTTTCTCATCTGTAGGTAACAATCTCCAATGCCAATGTGGTAGTCAATATATTGTAAAACATACCAGCAAAAGCCTCCCTTGCTAGTAAAATAAATAAGAAATGTGTGTGTGTGTGTGTGTGTTTGCATGTGTTTGCGTCTGTGAGAGAGATTGTGTGCATTTTTTTCTGTCTGAAGGAGTATCTCACACTTAAGGCGTGGCACATACAACTGAACTGAATGCACGTGGTCTGGTGAAAAGGAGCAGGTGGTCTGGTTGGAAGCAGGCTTACTTAAGCAGTATGTACCTTACTCTCAGATTACTGTTGACGGAAAAATTAAATCTCTTTCCTGGGTGGAAGAGATACTGAATACTCACAAACCTGGTGGGGGATTTAGGGAAAGTGGTTTCTCCAAAGAGGGAAATATTTCCCTGTGGAAAAAAATCGTATTAAGTGTAAATGTAAATGTAAATGTTGTAGACTTGTAAAGCGCACAGCTGCCCCAGCAACGGGGCGTCCCGGCGCTGTAGACCGCTGGGGAACCCGTCCTGGCTATCCCTGTGAGATGGTCCCTTTCTGGGTATCTCCAAGGTGAAACCAGGCATCCCCGGCGTCTGTGGGGGGCCGTTGTAGAGATGAGGCAAGCTTAATGCCCAGAGTTGCCGAGTGTGTTCCTGGTTAGAGTAGGTACCGAGGCGAGAATTATCGAGTCCGTTTTGACCCTGGTCCACAACCCTGCCGCGTCGGGAATTGAACCCTGGTCCCTGGCTGATTCTCTGCTTACGGGTCTGCCGCCTCTAACCAGTGAGCCACACCTCTCTAAGTGTATTTCCACTTCCTTTGGTGTATATTGCAACTAAAAGCGTAAGCACACAGAATTGTGTGCGCAGAAACAGAATTCATCAAAGGTTTGCAGGAGTGCTCTTAGAAACCTGTGACTCAGGCATGCTTCCAGATATAACGAAAAAAATAAAGAATTTTGTTTCAGTGGCGCACTCTTTGTGTTTTTCTATGTTCTCAATGTGCAAATACGACTCAACTAACTAAACCATGTTTAGTGTGCTACACACTATTTTAGGGCTGCTGATCCCACATTCTGAATTAACAACATATTAGTTCAGGTAAACAAGTGCCTGAATACCTGTGTGCCCAGCTGTGGATGTATGACGTTACAACGCACACTTTTACAACGCATGCACTTACAACGCATTTTTTACAACGCATAATCCATTACAACGCATGACATTACAACGCATGACACTACAACGCATTTTTAAAAAATACCTTTACAACGCATTTCCATTACAACGCATACTACCTTTACAACGCATACCATTACAACGCATAATATTAAATTACATTTAAGGTAAGTATTAGATAGTATAGGGGTAAAAGTTACTTTTCTAACTCCAGGGGGTGCAACAGTAGGGTAAGTGTTGGATAGTATAGGGGTAAAAATTACTATTCTAACTCCAGGGGGTGCAACAGTGGGGTAAGTGTTGGATAGTATAGGGGTAAAAATTACTATTCTAACTCCAGGGGGTGCAACAGTAGGGTAAGTGTTGGATAGTATAGGGGTAAAAATTACTATTCTAACTCCAGGGGGTGCAACAGTAGGGTAAGTGTTGGATAGTATAGGGGTAACAATTACTATTCTAACTCCAGGGGGTGCAACAGTAGGGTAAGTGTTGGATAGTATAGGGGTAAAAATTACTATTCTAACTCCAGGGGGTGCAACAATAGGGTAAGTGTTGGATAGTATAGGGGTAAAAATTACTATTCTAACTCCAGGGGGTGCAACAGTAGGGTAAGTGTTGGATAGTATAGGGGTAAAAATTACTATTCTAACTCCAGGGGGTGCAACAATAGGGTAAGTGTTGGATAGTATAGGGGTAAAAATTACTATTCTAACTCCAGGGGGTGCAACAGTAGGGTAAGTGTTGGATAGTATAGGGGTAAAAATTACTATTCTAACTCCAGGGGGTGCAACAGTGGGGTAAGTGTTGGATAGTATAGGGGTAAAAATTACTATTCTAACTCCAGGGGGTGCAACAGTAGGGTAAGTGTTGGATAGTATAGGGGTAAAAATTACTATTCTAACTCCAGGGGGTGCAACAGTAGGGTAAGTGTTGGATAGTGTAGTGTAATATTATGCGTTGTAATGGTATGCGTTGTAATGGTAGTATGCGTTGTAATGGAATGCGTTGTAAAGGTAGTTTTTAAAAATGCGTTGTAGTGTCATGCGTTGTAATGTCATGCGTTGTAATGGATTATGCGTTGTAAAAAATGCGTTGTAAAGGTAGTGCGTTGTAAAAGTTGCGTTGTAAAGGTTGTTCCCCCCCAGCTGTGTGTCTTAACCTATTTTTTCAACTTTTACGCACACATTTCTTAAAAGTAACTGTTGGACCCGGCCCTTCTGGCAGGTTCACCCCCGAAACTTTTTGCTTTTTATGGGTGACTTGGTGTAGTGATTTTTGGGTTTCTGCGCACTTTACCGCTGTGTCCTAGGGTAAAATGCGTGCGTGTTGTGAGGTTGGCCTGCCCTCCCATAGGAATGCATGGGGGAATGTATGTGTCCTGGTAGTTCCTGATGCGTGGGGTGTGCAGGCCCGAGTTTGGTATATGCGGACTCGTGTGAGTGAATGCTGCGCGATGATGTGTGCGGCGTGCATGTTCCTAGTGTGGAAGTGCCACTTCTAGAAGTGGGCACTTCAGTGTGCAGTATGAAATGTGTGGCTTGTCTGGCGATTGGCTGGTGGAGGTCATGTGACGAACTAGGGAAATCCCCAGGGACAGGAGGAGTCACCCAGTGGTGAATGGGAGTTTAGCATACTGATGGCTGGGGAGGAGTATACCTGGGTCCTGAATAGGACAGGGCTTTCCCCACACACTGCTGGCTCCGGCCCCTGTGGTGCGTCTGATGACCCTGGCCTGCCAGTGAATAGGGAGAGGGGCTGAGCAAAACAAAGTGCTCAGGAACCTGTTGGAACTGGTTCGCCCCTTCCCTGCACCTTCAGACAAAGACTTTTTACTGTATAAAAAGGGGCTGTGTCCCATTACAATGTGTTCTCTTGCAGGATCAACGTGAGGGGGGCCTGCTGCTGCTGGGCGCCAGGAGAGACCGCCACTGGGGACTGCCTCCCTGCTGGAGGGCCCTGTGAGCTGGCTCTGGGCCCAGTCTTTGCCCCCCTTCCTCTTGAGAGACTTTTGGCTGGACTTGCTATTCCTAAGCGCCTGGGAGCGCTCCTTTGACTTTGTAGCGCTGGGCGCGCTGTGTTGCTTCCTAGCGCTGTGTGCGCTTTGATTCTGGAGGCCGGTGCCCACCCGGCATTGTTATCACCCAAGCGGGTGCCTACCCCGCTGATCGGTGTGCTGGCGGGTGCCCACCCCGCTTATTTGCCTGACTACGTTGCGGGAGCCTACCTCGTACTGCCGTCGAGAAGCCGGGCCGCCGCGCTGCCTGCAGCGACCCGGAAGCGGAAAGAAGTCACGCCTGGTGGAGGGCGGGACAAAGAGGCCGTACGTTGGTAGAGGGAAGCGGGCGGGAGCCTACCCCGCGCTTCCTGGAGCAGAGAGAGGAGAAGTGCGGCCGGAGCTGGTGCTGAGGGGGCGCGAGGCACATTGTCGGTGGCTGCCCCTCCGCGTTGCAAAGAAGCCTCGGCGTCCCTCGTCCGCCGAGAGAGGAGACGACGCGGGAGTCCCCGGAGAGCAGCCCGGTGAGTACAAAGGGCTGGGGGACTCCGCGCCTGTGCTGGGGGTGCGGGGGCAGTTTTCATAGAGCCCCGTGTGGCTCCAACGTGGTGGCAGTGTTTTGTCGAGCCCCGTGAGGCTCCCACGATTGGCCACGTATTTGTTTAGAGCGCAGTGCACGCTCCAACAGACAGGGGCATTATTCTCCCGAGCCCCGTGAGGCTCCAACGTTGTGGGGCATTGTTGGTGCAGAGCCACGAAGGCTCTAGGGGGCATTTTGTATGGACAGAGCCCTAGAGGGGGCCCCAGAGGCACGCCGGTGCCTGAGTTCGTTCCACAGCTGCCCAGCACTTAGTGGGCAGCTGCCACGTTTAGGTGGGGGACATTTCTCGTTTTGGTCTGCGCAGCTGTCGCAGCTTTACCGGACACAGGGCGTCTTAGGCCTGACAAGGCCAGTTGGCCTAGGGACTGCCACAGGTGGTGGCGCCTGAGAGTTTCTCGCTAATGTTCTTTCCTAGCACCTCTGAATGTTTTATGCATCATGTGTTTCCTTTTATCCCACCGCTGCCACCAATGTTAGAACTGGCGATTTCTGGTTGGCTAAGGCTTGCGCCAAAGTCAGGCAGAAACCACCACTCTAGTCAGGGCAAGGAAGTTACACGCCAAAGATAACCCCTGCTCACCCCCTTGGTAGCTTGGCACGAGCAGTCAGGCTTATCTCTGAGGCAAGGTGTAAAGCGTTTGCGCGCGCACCCAGCAACAACACCCAAGGCCCACCATAAAGGAAACTCCACACATGGTATTCTATAAAAATAGCCTTTGTATTATACACAACACATTAGATAACAACACACACTTTACAATGTGCCAACAGGCACGGGCAGAATTTACACGGGATTATATGTACAGGGGACAGGGCCCCATGGACCACTGTCAGGAATTAGCACTTTTAGATATTTAGCACTTAGCACCAAATATAAAATTACTGTAGCACAAAAATAACATATATATAGCACACAACCAGTACTTACTGGTAACAAGAAAGTACCACCTACGCAACCCTAACCACTTTAGGAGACTATCACGCAGGGACTCGTGTAAATTCTGCCCATGCCTGTTGGCACATTGTAAAGTGTGTGTTTTTATCTAATGTGTTGTGTATAATACAAAGGCTATTTTTATAGAATACCTTGTGTGGAGTTTCCTTTATGGTGGGCCTTGGGTGTTGTTGCTGGGTGTGCGCGCAAACGCTTTACACCTTGCCTCAGAGATAAGCCTGACTGCTCGTGCCAAGCTACCAAGGGGGTGAGCAGGGGTTATCTTTGGCGTGTAACTTCCTTGCCCTGACTAGAGTGGTGGTTTCTGCCTGACTTTGGCGCAAGCCTTAGCCAACCAGAAATCGCCAGTTCTAACAGTAACTAAGTAATCAAACAATGTTTCTTTCACATTTTCATTGTTATCAATATATATGTTCCATCATTACAGGTGTTTTGTAGTGGTTACATTTGATTCCATACAATATGCAAACAGTAAGATAAATTAAAAATCTCAAAAACAAATACTTATAAACAATGAATACATTCTTCGGTGTAGCTTCATTCTATTCATGTGATGCCCAATGCGTTTCGGGACAGACAGTCCCTTCTTCAGGGCCATGCCACAAACTGAGTGCAGCTGGTTCAAATTCTCAAAAAAAGTAGAATCGCTTACTGAAATCCTTCAGTCTTTCCAGGAATAGATCTGCTGAGGCAGCACCCTGGTAGTTCAAACGTAGTATGTCAACAGTACCCTCACTTTCTTCTGGCAGTGTATTCTCCTCCAATACTCCTCCGCTTCCAGATATAACCTGAAAAACATTTGTGAATTCCAAAAATGAATAAATCTATAGTCATGTGATGTTGGTAAATTTCCGAGTACACGTTTATTTATTTTCTGTGACTTAGGCCCAAAATGAGGAGCAGGTGGTGAGTAACTTCATGTTTCACCATTGTGACTAGCAGGTTTTAATGTCTATTGCTTTATTTGTTTTCCCTTGTGTGTGGTTTGGGAGAAGCATGAGAGCTTGTCTTACCCTCTTTAAAAATGTAGATGGACGTGCTGCTGTTTCTCCGGTGCTGCTAATGAGAAAGGAAATACAACAGAGACACTTCCACACCAACTGAGAATCTCAATACCCAACTATCAGGTGAATAATGTATTTATTTTGGGGTGTAACACCCATCCACCCCAGAAGCTATGCCCCTGCTAACCGTGCTGCTACAGCTCGATTCTACGCGAGGCTTCTGGCAGAGTGGGTCTGGCTTGTACTGTTTTGTCAAGGCTGATTTGGGGTTTCCAGTTTAGGGTTCGCTATCACCATGCCACTCTGAATACTGCCACCTGTCTGTGGAAGGAAAGACACAGAGATCCCCCAAGTGTTGCAGTACAGGATAATTTACTATTTTCCGTCATGCAATATCTGAGGAGCATGTCTGCACATGTACAGTCCATGGTTACCCATGTAGTGTATGCACAGGGCAACTAATTTTAATTGGGAACCAATTTTCTCATAATACCAGACAGTTACAAGTGGTGATGTCTCCTTCAAGATATAAAAAGTGAAAGAAATTCAGTTTTTTTTAATTATATTTTAGTCTTATGCTTCTCACATATGTTGACAATCTTTTTTTTTTTTAATATGTATCAGTAACCATTTATATGTCCTGATTATTGGGTTTAGCATTTTGTTCATAACATTTGGTGTTTCTTACGCTTTCATGTTTTTTGAGTGATTGTTGCACACTAGAGACTGGTATCATGTGCACTGTTTATGTGTGAAGTGTATGCCCTCACATGAAAAAAGCCAAGTGAGATACCGGCAAACCACATTTCACTCTAATAATGTAACTTTGCTACATTTGCAGGAAATGTATGTATACAATTTCACACACCACTAACCTTGGGCACAATTTTCATGCACGTGACTGCCCAATACAGCAAGCCCGTATCTATTTTCTATCTGCGGGCCAACCTAGCTTACCATGTTTGTGCCAATGACCTCCCAAAACATTGGGCGGGTTATTATTATGACTTTTGCATGTGGGTCATACTTCTTTTACAATTTTACACCAAAAACTACCCAGGCGTAATTCGCGTAACATGTAATTTTCGTGAACATTATGCATATTACACGTAGAACAACAGAATCACAATTTATACCTACAGATTCTCACCATTAGGAACTGTAGTTTTTGTACTGTATAGCTTTCATACTGGTTTGTTGCCTGTTCATGGTCCCAGGACTGGACTGGAAGGTAATAATACTGTAACACTTGGTTAGGGGGCTAAGGGATGTGGATGGATCACCTCCTGAACCTTTAGTTTTTCTAGGCTTTCTAGGCTTCTGTAGGGAAACATATACTATATCCCAGATAATTAGTGGCATAGTAATCAAGGGCACTACTTCTCGACTTCAGCAAATCGTGTATGTATGTTTCTATATAGGATATTTTTAACCCTTCCCCCAAAAAAACATTCTTCCCTCTGCCCATACAGACCTGAAATCAGCCCACCTGGAGGTTTCACTATGTCCAACAGGACTGATGATTTTAAATGCTTTTTGTTTGCACTCCGCAATAGAATATCAGGGCTTTTAATAGATTGCAAGGGGAAACAGCCTTTACCACGAAGGCTTTTCTACGCGTTACGTTTACAACGGTACACTTACCACGTAAACGTCTTTACAATGCGTATTGCTTCCACGACCGTCTTTACCACGCAAGCAGGACTGGAACGTCTTCTTCCTCATCCCATTCAGTCCTTTTTTAGTGTCGTCGAAGACGTGAGTAAAAGGCAAAAAAAAGAAAAAAGGGGGCTTGGGGGGTGGGGTCTCCCCCCCCCCAAAAAAAATGTGAGAAAAAAGGGGGCTTGGGGGGGGGGTCTCCCCCCCCCTCAAAAAAAAAAAACAAGAAGTAACGTCGGGTCGGGGAGGAAATCGACGTCATTTTAGGTGAAAGGGAATGACGCTTCAACTTTAAGACGTAAGGAAGAACGAGGAGACGACATGAAGAGGTAAGGGGAATATACATTTTTAAAAAAAACTATTGATTGAGGGTAACGGGCAGGGGTAATTATAATAAGTATTGGGGGCTGGGGGGTCAGGTAAGGGTACAGGGGAGGGGTATAACCTTTACCAAGAGTATGCCATTACCATGCATAAATTTACAAAAAAAATGTTGTAAAACTATGCGTGGTAAAGGAATAATCGTGGTAAAGGTTATGCGTAGAAAAATCATTCCATTGTAACGCATGCTTGGTAAAGGCATGCGTTGCAACGGAATGCGTAGTAACGACATACATTCATTGCAAGCAGGTCCTTAAGACTGTTATAAACTACAGTACGGTTTGATGGTTGAAAGGCACAAACACAATGCTGTGGCTACATTGGTAGTTTCATATAAAAAGATCAACATGTGCTGTATGTCATGCTGCCTTCATACATTTCAAGTTCACAAACACTTGCCAAGCAGTTTTGGAACAAAGTTATTTTTGTTTCAAACCTACTATCACTTGGTGCAGCTGAATGTCAAACATTCTGATCTGCTCCATCTCAGATAGCACTTGGTCCCAGTTCAGACTATTAATACAATTGATTGAGTGATTGACTTTGAAAAAGTGTAGATTCACCTAATGCCATAGCAGTAGTTTTATGACACAGTTGGGCCGATTGAAGGAATAGCACTTCCCTATCTGATAGCCAAATTCGTACCTGTAAGTCCCCATTCCCTTTTGATAATTGCACAGGAAGGTGATTTTCAAACATATTGAGAGAAATCTATTTGATGGATTGTCTGACCTTAAATCCATGTCTTGAAAAGGTGTCAGGTAAGAGTGTAGACATTTTTTTGATTTTTTTTGATCTGTCTGGTGATTACCTTGCGAACTGGTGGCATGTTTTATAACCTTAAATAATTAAGGCCCTGTATCTACTTCTGCCTCTGGGGAGGGGCTACAAATAACGAGTATTAGACAAGAACTCATATTGATGAATCAAGTATTAATGTACAATTTAATGATAAAACAAACGTGAAGTAACAGTTGTGAATCTGGAAACAGACTATGAGGAACATTGATGATTCCATTTAAAATTGTTTATATCCAATGAGTACTGAGTGGGTGCATAAGTGTCATTTAGACAGTTGTAATGATGTGACTGTAGGATTACTGACATAACAGTTTTCAGTCACATTCAGCAGTCAGAAAAAAATAATGTTTAGAGAAAGAAATGCTGAGAAGAGGATTGCAAAATAAACTCAAAAACACTGGATTCAAATTATTATTATGAAATTTATAATTAAAAGACCCCACCCACTGGCCCTGTCCTCCACCTGCTACAGTAGATTCTCCCTCACCCAATGTTATAAACATACAAGCCAAGTCAAGTAAATTCAAGAAATGTATTGTTTGATCAGTTAAAATCATCAACAGTACAAAAAACAAATACCAAATAAAAAAATAAAATAAAAAAAAACAATCCAGACGGTCATCATAAAACCTGGTAGAGAGCACATTTCATGTGCTAAAATAATCTCACAGAAAGGACCTGTGTAAGCCCCAGGACATAAACAAAAGACAAGTATTCCACATGAAGATCATAGCTTCCTTGGATTGATCAGTTATTCTAGTATAATTTAAGATGGTACATTTAGCTCCCTTTCTTAAGTGAACTTAAAAATATTTTTAAAAACTTTTCATAGCGGGCTATGACCATGATGTCAGAAGATTTAAGTCAAAGGGCCTGATTTAGATTTTGGCTGATGGGTTACTCTGTCACAACGGTGACGAATATCCCACCTGCTGAAATATAAATCCCATATGGGATTTATATTTCTGCGGACGGGATATCCGTCGCCATTGTGACGGAGTAACCCGTCCGCCAAAATCTAAATCTGGCCCAAAGTGATATGGATTCCTGGCAAGTTCGGCTTTGTGTAATAAAAATAGGGGTTTCAAAAGGGTACCGTGAGAGTTCCCAAATTTTGGACAACAGAGAAGTAAATGAGTGAAATATTTGTTCTTATAATTGCAAAATCTGCACTTTAAGGTTGTTGATCCATGCCTCCATTGCGGTTGAAGGTCGGTAATTGGGAGAGTCAAGAATATTGTGCCCAAAATGCTTCTCCTGCATTCCTGCTTAGTGGTTCTTTCAGATAATGTCGTAGATGCTTAGTTGCATTAGAGGGAAGAATAGGTTTAAACTGTTCCTGTTGTCGCAAGGTATGTGCTTCAGTTTCCCTGGATTTTGCCATGACCACTTTTTTCAGTAATTGCTTAAATTCTGAGTGTGACACGTTGCTGGATTTTAATGTCTCTAAATCAAGAGCAAGGCCAGCACATGTCAAATTTAAGTATCTGATCCAGTCATTGGCTGGGTCATTAAAAATACCCTGCAATATTCCCTTCATTGATTCTGATTTGGCGTGGAATGTCTGGTAGTAGTACTTGAGGAGTTAGGATTTGAATACAAGGTCTTATTTTGCTAATCCACATTCCAGGTGTATCGGAGCACGTCTGATGCAACGGCTTAGCTGAAATTTTTTTTGTAGGTAACCGTTTGTAGTCTGTCCAATACAGAATCCATTTTGGATGCAAATCCTTGTTGACCGTACAAGATTGTTGGAATTAGTTTGGCCTTGATTACTCTTTTTATGGCAGCTGCTGATGGACTATACAATTTTGCATTTAGTTTACAGAAAGCAAATACTAAACTTTGTGGATTTTTTTCATGGATCTTAGATGTGTGTGCTCGTTATCAGCGTCAGCTAGCCAAATGCCTAGATAGTTGTATTTTTGTGTATGCTAATCTTGCTGGGGCCAGATTCTAGACTTTCATTGTGTTCTCTTTGTGTTTCCCAAAAACCTTTACTTTTGTTTTGTTTGCATTTGCTGCAAACACATTGCTCTGATTGTATTTGTCCAACGGGTCCAGTGATCGCTGTAGGCCTATTGTTGTTTGGTCCAGAATAACTAGATTATCAGTGTGTTTAATGTGTGCCAATACTTGAGGGAACTTACTTAGCCTTTGCAATTTCAGCCTCCTGAATGCAACATACACTCCACACAATACCACTCAGTGCCACATAATTATATGCTACATAATTACACTGCACTCAATGCAACATACACTCCAAATAATAGCACTTAGTGCCACATAATTAGACTCCACATAATTACACTCTACTGAATGCAACATACACTCCACACAATACCACTCAGTGCCACATAATTATATGCTACATAATTACACTGCACTTAATGCAACATACACTCCAAATAATACCACTCAGTACCACATAATCACAGGCCACATAATTACTCTAACTGAATACAACATACACTCCCCATATTACCACTCAGTGCCACATAATTACACACCACATAATTACACTCTACTCAATGCAACATAAATACACTCCACATAATACCACTCCGTGCCATATAATTACATGTCACATACTTACACTCTACTCAATGCAACATAAATACACTCCACATAATACCACTCAATGTGACATAGTTGCACGCCACATAATTACACTCTACTCAATGCAACAAATACACCCCACATACCATTCAGTACCACATAATTGCATGCCACATAATTACACTCTACTGAATGCAGCATACACCTCACACAACACCACTCAGTGCCACATAATTATTTGCTGCATGATTACACTGCACTCAGTGCAACATACACTCCAAGTACCACTCAGTGCCACATAATTGCATGCCACATAAGTACACTCTATTGAATACAACATACACTCCCCATAATACCACTCAGTGCCACATAATTACACACCACATAATTACACTTTACTCAATGCAACATAAATATACTCCCCATAATACCACTCAGTGCTACATAATTACACGCCACATAATTACACTCTACTCAATGCAACATAAATGCCCTTCACTTAATACCACTCAATGTGACATAGTTACACGCCACATAATTACACTCTACTCAATGCAACAAATACACCCCACATACCACTCAGTACCACATAATTGCAAGCCACATAATTACACTCTACTCAATGCAACATAAATACACTCCCCATAATACCACTCAGTACCAAAGAATTACACACCACATAATTACACTCTACTCAATGCAACATAAATACACTCCACATTATAACACTGTGCTACATAATTACACGCCACATAATTACACTCTACTCAATGCAACATAAATGCACTTCACTTAATACCACTCAGTGTGACATAGTTACACGCCACATAATTACACTCTACTCAATGCAACAAATACACCCCACATATCACTCAGTACCACATAATTGCAATCCAAATAATTACACTCTACTCAATGCAACATAAATACACTCCACATATTACCACTCAGTGCCAGATAATTACCCGCCACATAATAACACTCTACTTAATGCAACATAAATACACTCCATATAATACCACTCAGTGCCACATAATTACACATCACATAATTACACTCTATTCAATGCAACATAAATACACTCCACATAATACCATTGTGGCACATAAATAGACGCCACATAATTACACTGTACTCAATGCAACATAAATACACTCCACAAAATACCACTCAGTGCGACATAGTTACACGCCACATAATTACACTCTACTTAAGGCAACAAAAATACACACCACATACCACTCAGCACCACATAATTACACGTCACATAATTACTCTCTACTCAATGCAACATAAATACACTCCACATAATACCACTCAGTTCCACATAATTACACGCCACATAATTGCACTGTACTCAATGCAACATAAATACACTCCACATAAATGCACTCTATACCACATACCACCAATCAACATAAATGCACTCCACACCATGGCAGAATTTCACTAAGCATAATTTCACTCAACGCCGCAGTTCCAGGCCACACAATTCAACTCCACACATTTCCAAAACACAACGCATAATTAAACACCAAACAGCATATTTCAACACCACAATCCACAACGTACCTCCAATCCACACCATATAGTGTCACCACCTGAGCACCAAACATCATTCACCACCACCATTTTGCATCAGCGCACCACCTAAGCATCACGTCAATCTGCCCTTGGAATCTGGCGTGGAAACAATCGCTAACATTAAAGCTAGTATCCCTATATCCAGCCCCATGGAGACTCCCACCGCCACTCTAACGAATCCGCTCACGTTGGATCACTTTACAGCCATTAGTACCCAGTCCTTCCTGGACTTGTTGTCCAGAGTCAAATCTGGCTCTCCCAGGGACTGCTGCCCACCTTATATCTGAAAAGAAACCCTCTCCTCCCTGCCATGTACCATCATGTCCTTCCTGAATGAGTCCCTCTCGCAGGGCCAGGTCCCTAAAGCATTCAGGGACGCAATTGTGGTCCCCCTCCTAAAGAAACCGATGGACCGTGTCAGGCAGGCCGGCATCCAGGGCTCAGCCTTCAGCTGGATTAGTTTATTTATTTATTTTTGTAGAGCGCAACACTCATCCCATGGGATATCACGGCGCTTTATACCAAAATAAGGACTACTGATGGCGTATGCTGCGATGATTAAGAGCTGGGGAAGAGATAAGTTTTCAATTTTTTTCGAAACTGGAGATAATTTGTAGTATGTCTTAGGTCAGTGGGGAGTTCATTCCACCTTTTTGCTGCTAGATAAGAAAAGGCGCGCCCGCCTGTTCTAACTTTATAGATGCGTTTGGTTTTGGCCAGAGCTGATTGACATGAGCGTAGGTTCCTGTTGGGTACATAAAATTCAATTTTCCCATGGAGAATTGTGGGGCCAGTCTTGTGTAAAGCCCTGTGGGCATGGCTAAGCAATTTGAAGGCAGCCCTCTGATGCATCGGGAGCCAGTGAAGTTTCTTTAAGCATTCTGATGCCGAGTCTCGATTACCTTTGTTGCCAGATTTTGCAGAACCTGTAAGCGAGAGAATAGATGTTCGTTCATCCCTACAAACAGCGCTTTGCCATAGTCCAAGCGACTGACCAATAGAGCCTGTGTGACTGAACGTCTGCAGTCTAAGGGTATCCAGGGAAATATCCTTGCGAGGAGTTTTAATATGGCAAAACCCTCGCCAAAAGGGGATCAGACGTGATCCTTCATGGACAATGCATCGTCCATGATGATTCCCAGGTTCCTGGCATGTTGTTTTGGAGTGGGGGCCAGTCCCATTGAAGGTGGCCACCATGTGGCATCCCACATACGTTTGGCGCCACCGAACAAAAGAATCTCCGATTTACCTGCATTCAATTTTAGGCAGTGATCATGCATCCATTGTGCCATTTCGGAGAGGCAGTCATGTAGCTTCATCTGGCCCTTCGTCCATGGTCACCATCAGCTGCGTGTCGTCCGCATAGGAGCAGATGCCAATGCCCCACCTCCTTCCAATGTCAGCAAGAGATGATATATAGACATTGAAAAGAGTGGGGCCCAGTGAGGCGCCCTGAGGGACCCCGCAGCCGATGGGGTTGGGCCTTGAATGGAACTGACCCATATGTACTGCCTGGGTACGATTGCTCAAGAAAGAGTGTAGCCAGTTCAACGCCGTGGATTGAACTCCTTTGCTCTGAAGTATGTTCATCAGACACTCGTGGGATACCGTGTCAAATGCCGCTGACAGGTCAAGCAGTATCAGCGCCACCGCTCCACCTTGATCGGTGGAGGATCTGATACTGTCCGATACTGCCAGCAGCGTTGTCTCGGTGCTGTTATTGGCTCTAAAGCCAGTCTGGGAAAGGTCTAGAAGGGAGTTACTTTCTAGGTACCTAGTCAGCTGTGCATTGACCAATTTCTCTAGAGCCTTGGAAAGGTAGGGAAGCTGGGAGATCGGTCTGTAATTCTCTGGATTGAGAATATCGGATCCCGCTTTTTTCAAAAGGGGGGTCACAGAGGCGTGTTTCCAGGCATCAGGAAAGGTGGCAGTGATTAATGATTTATTGAAAAGTTGAGTGATCAGGGGGCAAAGTGTAGTCGCAATTTCTGCAAACACGAAGTGAGGACAGGGGTCCGAAGGGGATCCAGATTTGACTGTATTTAGAACTGCTAGAACTTCGTTTTCAGAGAGTGGTTCAAAGCTGGTTAAGCGGGGTGCATTTCCTAGGTCTGGTGGGGCCGTGGGTGTTTCTGGTAACATCACGATCTTAGATGGGTTATCTACGTTATTGTGGGTATATTGGGGAGTGAAAGAAGAGTATATTTTCTTGATATTTTCAGAAAAGAAGATACTGATACGCTCACAGGCCTCGATCGAGGGGGTGAGTGTTTGTGAAGTGCTAGATGGTTGGCTAAGCTCCTTCACTATCCTAAACAGCTCTTTCGCTGAGTTGCTATTTTCTTGAATACGCTGAGTAAAGTAATCCTTTTTTGTGTTTTTGATGGCGAGAATATAATGCTTTCGTTTATGGACATAGGTTAGTCTCGTTTCGCTGTCTTTGGACTGTCTCCATAGATGTTCGGTTTTTTGGCATTCCTTTTTAAGGTTTTTTAAATGAGGGGTATACCATTTCTCTGTTATATATTTTTTTCTAGATTCCCGCATCGGGGCTAGTTTATTTAATGTTTGCAATATTTCAGCATCTAATAGGGCAACGTCATTACAGACAGAGGAGTCCTCCGATGGTTTGATATTAGCCACTTGAAAGTGTTTCTCAAAATTGGATTCGTTGATTAGCTTCCAAGCTCGTTTGGAGATATGAGAGGCTACCTTGGATTTCGGAGGTTTACCGGGAAGGCCAAGTGAGAAGGAAATAAGGGAGTGGTCCGACCAGGATAGGGGGTGGATCTCTCTTATGCTGGTGGATTCGATATTAGTGAACAGTAGGTCTAGTGTGTGGCCAGCTGTGTGCGTGGGGCCCACTATCCACTGCTTGAGGTTGAGAATTCCCATATCGTATTCAAGCTGGGAGGCTCCCGGAGAATCCATTTTCTCATAGTGAATGTTAAAATCGCCAACAATTAGATAATTTTTGTGTATCAAACAAAGTGGCAGTAGTTGATTCAATAATTTGGCACCGAGACTAGCTTGTTGTCCAGGGGGGTTGTATATAACTGCACCAGCTAGGATGATAAGGCCCTCATAAAGTACTTTAAAAGGTAAGGTCTGATGTTCGGTGTGGGCAGTTATAGGTTCCACAAAGCATGTTAATTGTTCCCTGAATATCACAGCAACCCCCCCATCTCTTGTACCAAGTCTGTCTTGCGTAATGATTTTGTAATTAGGGGGGAGGGCGTTTGCTAAGTCTGGAGCATTGGTCTCGCATAGCCAAGTTTCAGCAATGAAAACTAGATCCGGGGTCTTAGATATAAGTAGATCCCAAATGTCCAGGGCGTGTCTAGGTAAGGATCTAGCGTTAAAATATAGACAGTTCAAAGTCAGGTGATTTTTTACATGGGTTGTGTGATTTCCTAATGGAGTTTGACCTATGCTGGACCAGCGACAAGCGAGACAGGAGATTGGTCCATAAGATAGTCCTGGCCCCGTTTGGGTACATAGATGTGATTTTATGCCCTTATTGTTATTATGAAAGGCTAGCAATTCACTGCGAGAGTAACGGATGGGTGTGGACGACATTTGAGCCGAACTGGCAGGGGGTATAGCCCCTAGTCCCGGCCGGGCGCGGACGAGCGCAGACGGGCTTGCCTTTGGCGCACCTTCGGCGCGCTGCCGGTGCGCCCGCTGCGCGTCCGGGCCAAACACATGTTATGTAAGGGAAAGGAGGGGGCGTGGCCTCAGGGCGGTGGGCGTTGCCTCACTGTCCGTGTAATTGGCGGCAAGAGGATGGTTACACCCGCAGCAGCGTTCAGATCAGCTGTGCGGTGTTAACGGCGACTCGATTTCAGGGGGGAGTGCTCAGGGCAAAGTGACACACAGGTAAAAGCAATTTTGCAACAAGATAATTCTTTAAAAACGATCAAAACTCCCGGCTTCCGCCTCAGGAGCTATCTTTTGGTAGTAGCGCGTTTGGGGTTTGGCGCGATTTAAATACCAGTAGAGGGGGCGTGGCCTCAGGGCGGTGGGCGTTGCCTCACTGTCCGCGTAATTTATTTATTTTATTTAGAAATTTATAAAGCGCTCAGCTACCCTCGACGGGGGTGTCCCGGCGCTGACAACAAGAGAATGCGAAGGTGAAGGGGGATAAGCTGAAGAGGAACGATGAAGCTAAAGGCAAGAGAAGAACCAGGTCTTCAGTTTCCTTCGAAACAGAGGCTCAGATGTCACAAATCTGAGTTCCATCGGTAATAGGTTCCACAATCTGGAAGTGGCCACGGCAAAAGCCCTACCTCCCATGCGTGCCAGGCAGAATCGTGGGCAGAACATAAGGCGAAGATGGTTAGATCTCAGATTCCGTGTCGCCTGAGTCAACCTGAGTCTGTGCATTAAATTTGCAGGACCTCGGCCATTAAGAGCTCTGAAGGCAAGAACAGGAGCTTTAAACTGAATACGATAGTTCACTGGTAACCAGTGCAATTTGGCCAAATAAGGTGAAATCGAATGGCGATAAGGAATGTTACAGATCAGCCTGGCAGCCGAGTTCTGTACTATCTGCAAACGATTAATGAGGTACGCTGGAGCCCCGACGTACAAACTGTTTGCGTAGTCCAGGTGAGATGTTATTAAGGCATGGACTACTGTTCTGCGGGACTCAAGAGGTAGAAAAGGGATGATTTTTTTTATCATTCGGAGTGTTCCAAAGCAGGAGGAAGAGACTTTATTAATTTGGGTTTTACAGGAAAGCTCTGTATCAAATTGAAAGCCTAAGTTACGGGCAGCTTGAACTGGCGCCGGGGGAGGATTAAGTTCAGCTGGCCACCAGATGTTGGAAGGAATGGCAGATTTCTGATTGAAAAAAAGGACCTCCGTTTTATCAGCATTCAGTTTTAAATTGTTGGTGGACATCCAGGAGGCGATGTTAACCAGGCAGTGGCGAAAATTAGCTAAAGAGCTTTCAGAGTGATCCTTGAATGAAAACACAAGCTGAGTATCATCAGCATAGAAGATCGCTCTGACGCCCCAAGATTCGACCACCTTCGCCAACGGCCTAAGATACACATTAAATAGGAGGGGACTCAGGGCAGATCGCTGGGGAACCCCTCATTATAATGGTTTCTCCGTGGAAACAAAAGAGCCAAGGGAGACCTGTTGAAATCTGCCCGTCAGAAATGATTTCACCCAGGCCAGCGGAATCCCGCCAATGCCCACTTCCAGAAGACGATTTAGTAAGATGTTATGGGAGATGGTATCGAATGCTGCGGATAGGTCGAGGAGGACCAGCATGGCCTCCTCTCCTCTATCCACACATTCGCAAATTGATTCAGTTGCTTCCAGCAGGGCTGACTCAGTGCTAAAGTTTGGCCTGAATCCTGACTGGGTGTCATGTAACAGATGGTTCGTTTCCAAGTAATCGGACAATTGCTCTTGTACCGCCTTCTCTAACACTTTTGCTGGTTTAGGGAGAAGTGAGATGGGCCGATAATTACTAAAACATGATGGGTCGGCACCCGTTTTTTTCAAGATTGGTAACAGCAGCGCATGTTTCCACGAAGATGGAAAAAGGCCCGATTGCAAAGAAGAGTTCCAGATTTTTTTTTTTTTTTTAAACCGTTTATTACAAGTCTTAAGAGTATACAAGTATGGGCCTACAACCTTCCGGCCGGCCGCTAGCAATGATAGGAACATACGACATACATTTATGGAACACGTGGTGTTACGGAGGAGCATTTCTCAGTAGGTAACAACGTCAAAAGCCACATCATCCAGACCCCATTATGCGGTTTCATTTTAAATTGAAAACAACAAGAAAACCACACCCACAAGGCAACCCACAATCGAAAATAGCAGCACGTGCTCCCCTAGAGGGGGGATCCCAACTATCCACAGAAGTCTGAAGAGGGGGAAGAGAACAGAGCGAGGACTGGGGGAACCCAATGCCCGGCAGCGGGGGAATGAGTCGGCTAAGGGGATGGGGCTGGCGAGGTATCAGGCAGCAACGGTGGTGCACAGATACCCCCGCGGTAGGCGTTCCAGGGGCCCCATACTTTCACCCATGTCGCAGGCTTACCCCTCGCCACATACACCACCTTTTCTCGAAACATGCACCAGTCCATGTGTTCTTTCCAGGCCGAGACCGTCGGGGGCCTCTGGGATCCCCACAGTTGAGCAATATCACGCTTGGCTATCATATATCCCAGAGTCACCCACCACGTCTGCGGCGCCGAGTAATCAGTCGGTTCCCACACATTCAACAGGCATCTCCTCGCTTCAGGCAATAGCGCCACATGCGTAACCAGTCGCAGCACCTCATGTACACCACGCCAAAACCCCTCCACCTCCGGGCACTCCCATAAAATATGCAGAAAGGTCCCCAAGGCACCACACCCACGCTTACACAACCCATCTCCAGCATAGCCCATACGCAGAAGCTTTGGCCCCGTCATGTAGACCCGGTGGAGTATCTTGAGCTGGACGAAGCGAAGGCGAGCCGGTATGGCCACCTCCTTCGGGGAGGCCACCGCGGAGGTCCAGTCCTCGTCGTCCAACTCCAGCCCGTCAGCAACCCAAGCCGCACGAAGGGCAGTCAACAGGCCTGAGCGGTCGTTTATCAGCTTTTTGTATATCAGTGAGATCGTGCTGTCCGGGACGTGCCCATCCAGCATTCTATCCTCAAGGGGGGAATATTCCGGGATGGAGGCAACGTCCGAGAAGACGGAGCCCAGCGCATGACGGACCTGCAAATACCGAAAGTATTCACTGCCCTGCAACTGAAATTCCGTCTGCAGCATATCGAACGTTTTAAATCCTCCCCTCGTCCAGAGATCCCCCACTTTACTGATACCTATTATGTCCCACTTCTCAAAGCCCTTAGAGGTCCACAGGGAACCTAACCGCTCAGACGCGTACAGTGGTGACGCCCGGGTCAAACGGTCCTTCCACCCCATAGCTGCATTGGCCGCGTGCCAGACTTGCACCATGACACGCGCGGGGCCCGTCAAGCGAGCGTCGGGCGCGCTAGAATAGAGCGCTCGATTGTAGTCGCCACCTGGCAGGAGCATCTTGTCCATTTCGAATGCCGGGTTTAAGGCGGGCCCGTATAGGCCATGGTTAATTGCAGTGAGCTGGGAGGCCCAATAGTACCGTTTAATATCCGGGAGGGCAATCCCCCCGTCATACCATGGGAGCGTCAGCTTCGCCAGGGCAATACGCGGCCTCCCGTCCCAGAACAGGCGGCGTTGCAGACTCTCCACCTCACGGAAGTAGCGCGCCGGGACTAAGTCCATAGTGTTCTGCAAAGCGTACAGGAAACGCGGCAGAGACATCATCTTGAACAATGCCCACCGGCCGAGCGGCGAAAGCGGCAGGCGCCGCCAGCGTGCGACATCTACCCGCAGGCGCTGGAGGAGGGGAAGCAGGTTCCGTTCATACCGGGCCTCCGGGTCCAGAGTAATGAAGACACCCAGGTACCGAAATCCCTGCGGGGCGATCTGGATCGGACAGCCCCGCGGGAGAATAGGAGCCTCCCCAGAGAGAACATACACGCACGATTTAGCCCAGTTGATGACGAGACCGGAGTTACGACCAAATGAATGTAAAACATCAACCAGCACTATAAGTGATTTACGTGGGGAGGCTAGGTACAGAAGGATGTCATCAGCGTATAGGGATACGCGGTCCTCATACTCGGGGGTCCAACGGAGACCACGGATGGAAGGCTCCCACCGCAGCCACTCCGCCAGGGGCTCCAAGGCAAGCGCAAAAAGAAGCGGCGACAGGGGACAGCCCTGTCGCGTGCCCCGGCCCAGCTCAAACGGGGCCGATACTCTTCCGTTCACGACCACCTGCGCCAATGGGCCCGAATACAACAATTTGACCCAACTGATGAATCCTGGGCCAAATCCCAACTTCGCAAGCATCGCCCAGATGTATGGCCACTCAAGCGTGTCAAACGCCATGGTGGCGTCCAAGGACGCCAAAATGGCCGGTTCCCGTATAAATGGGACGCGCGCGAGCACCCCATGCAAACGCCGCAGGTTAAGGGCTGTGTTGCGATGGGGAATAAAGCCAGACTGGTCCTGATGAACCAGATCTCCCACCACCCCGACCAGCCGATTGGCCAGTACCTTGGCGAGAATTTTGGGCTCCGCATTCAGTAGTGAGATAGGCCGATAAGAAGTAACCCGGTCCCGAGGTCTCCCTTCCTTGTGGATCACCACGATTGTAGCCAGACGCTGGTCAAGCGGGAGGGAGCCCAGCGAGTGGGCCGCCAGGAACATTGCGCGGAGGTGAGGCGCCAATGTATCCGGTCGCAGCTTATACAACTCGATAGGGATACCATTCGGGCCCATGGCCTTGCCAGAAGCGACCGAGCGTATGGCGAGGGCGATTTCGTCGGAGGTGGGAGCGGCGTCCAGTGACACCCTGTCCTCCCCGGAAAGGGAAGGCAGCGCGATATCCCTGAGCAGGGCACGGGAATCCTCTTCAGAGCAAGAAGAGACCGGGGAATATACCTCGCGGAAATAATCCGCGAAACAGGAGACAATTTCTTCTGGCTCAGTTACACACACACCATTCGTTTTCTCAATCAGCGGGACCACACGATTCGCTCTCTCCTTTTTATCCAACCACGCTATCAGTTTACCAGCCTTATCACCCACATCATACAGTCGCCCCTGTTGCTCTCTACTAAGGCCCCTGGCCGCCTCTGTAACGAGGGCCCTATAAGCCGCTTGCTTGAGCTGGAGGACATGTAGTGCAGCATCCGTGACCCTATCTTCTAGATTACCCTCCAACTCAGCTATTTCAGCCTCTACCCGGGTCACCTCCTCCCGCTCGCGCCTCCGGGCGTGGGAAATAAGGGATAGGGCCTCCCCTCTGAGCACTGTTTTGAAGGCCTCCCACAGGGAGATAGCCGAAGGCACTGACCCCACATTCTCATCAAAATAGCGCTGGAGGGATTTAATCAAGTCAGCGCGAATGGTGGGGTCACGCAGGTACCAGGAATTGATTGGGACCACCCTGCTCTCACCCCTCGGAAAGACATCAAAATGTAACAGAAGCGGGGAGTGGTCCGAGATACCCCGTGCCAAATGGCGCACATCCCCCACCCTCCCGACATAGGCCGCCGGGACAAGGACATAATCAAGCCGTGAGAGACTACCATGGGCCCCCGAGTGGAAAGTGTACTGCAGCTGCGTGGGATGTTTTAAGCGCCAGCAGTCCACCAATCCCAGTGTATCCAAGAGGCCGGATAGCCACGCCTGTGCCCGGGGGAGGTCCCTAGGGGGGTGACGATCCACAGTCCCAGAAACCACCGCGTTGAAATCCCCCCCACCACCAGAAGCCCCCCCGGAAGGCCCAGGAGGAGGCGCCCCAGGTCTGCAAAGGTGGTCGACTGCAACCCCGGTGGGACGTACACTGACACAAAGACAACCACTTTGCCCTCCATTCTCCCCACCAAGACAGTGTAGCGTCCCCTATCATCGTGGAGCACCTCATCAATTTCTAACGCGAGCGAGTTCTTTATCATGATACCCACACCCCTTGAGCCTGACGTGAAACCCGAGTGGGCCACGAGGCGGTAGCCACGCCGATTCATGGCACAGAAGGAATTGCCAATAAGGTGTGTCTCCTGCAGAAAGACTACATCGGGCGAGAGTCGCTTCAGATACTGCAGGACCACACCTCGTTTGATCCTGTCCCCCAGTCCATTAACGTTCCAAGACAACAAAGTTAATTCCCTACCCCCCATCATACACAGAAACCATCATTCGTCCCCCCGAGAGCACAGTAGAACCAACACAAAAAAAGGGTTGCCTTGTGATAATAACGAACAACACCCCATCCCTGCCCACCCACCCCAACAGAACTCCCCCCTCCCTGCACCCCTGCATGAGCCCAGACAGCCCCCCCAACGTGCAGTGTGCCTGTCGCCCCATAGATAGTTAACCTAACTAGACCCCCAGAGGAGGAGGGAGAACCCCCAAGAGACCCCACACAACCTCCATAGGAGGGGAACTTAAGCGAACCGACGTATGGTCAAAAGTGGCATCATTTTTGTCCCGAGCGAGGCCTAATATTAGTCCCTCAGTCTTGATCCGGCGAGCCCTCACCCCCGGCCGCTCCCCCCCACCACCCCGATCCCGATCCCCAGACAGAGTATCCAGCCAGTCCCCGGCCGCTTCGGGACGATCAAAAAAGTGCGTGCGACCATCCACCTCCACTCGCAGCTTAGCTGGGAAAAGCATGGCGTATTTGAGGTTTAGGTCCCGAAGACGGCGTTTGACACCGAGGAAGCTCAGTCTCTGCTTCTGGACCGCAGGGGTGAAATCAGGATAAAAATTAATGTCCATATTGTCAAGTCTAATCGGTCCCTGTAGTCTGGAGGATTGCAGGATAGCGTCTCTGTCCCGAAAATTAAAAATCCGGGCAATGAGAGGTCTCGGAGCGGCTCCGACCTTAGGCCTTCCCCCGGGAACCCTGTGGGCCCTCTCCACAGCAAAGAATTTACTCAGCCCCCGTGGCTGGAGATGGGTAACAATCAGGTCTTCCACGAAAAGGTCCGCCGCCGCCTCCTCACGTCCCTCAGGCACCCCGATGATACGGATGTTGTTCCTCCAGGCCCGACTCTCGGAGTCCTCCAGGCGGCGATCCATCAGCGCACTCGCCCGAGCAAGCCGGCGCACCTCCGTTTGTAGGGCCGCCACGTCTGTCGTAAGGCCCGATGCGGTGTGGGCCAAAGAGTCGACTCGGTCGTTGGTCTTGGAGAGATCGGCCCTTAACAGGCCAACATCCACGAGGACCGAGTCGATCTTCTGCGCCAGTGTATCAAAACGCTGGCCCACCGAGGCCTTCATCTCGGCGATGGCGCCCATGACATCCCGCAGAGTCAGATCCGTGGGCAGATCGGGGGCATCAGTAGGGCCCTCAGGGGACCTGCGTGGCACCTCGGGAGATCCCTTCTGGAGGGTATATCGATCCATGCTGTTGGACTGATGGGCTGCGCCACGCCGGGTCGATTTTATCTTTGCCCGGTCACCATCTTGTTTCGTGGCCATGGTCCCAGTCTCCCGGTCGCACCAGCCACGTCGAGAAGGGCAGGCAAGCCGGTCCACGGGCACCGGGGGGGTGCCACCCCAGATCTGCGGGGCGGATCACAGCCGGCGGGCAGGCTGGGTCCCCCGGCGAGGCCACACCAACACACAAAGCCCCGCTTTGTGACAGCAAGGGGGGTGCGAAAGTGAAAGTGCGGGGTACGCGAGCCACCAAGCCCTGCCCGCCGCTGTTGTTCACTTTGTCACTGGATCGCCCCACAGCGCAAATCCGGGGTTCGGCTAGGAGAAGGCCGCAAACCTCAATCGGTGCTAAAGCCGGTGTCCGAGGTCCGATTTGGAAGCGGAAAACGGGTGCCACCTCAGCTCAGGCTCACCAACACAGTCCCCTCATCTGGGACAGGATATGTTCAGGATAGTCATAGGAGGTCGCGGAGGTCCTCGGGAGCCTCGCACCTACGCGGCCATCTTGGTTGCGCGCTAGGCTCCTCGAGTTCCAGATTTTTAACAAAGGTTTAATCAATAGCGGAGCTAATTCATTCAGAATCTGAGCTGGGGCGGGATCTAGGGGGGAGCCGGACTTACATTTTAGAAACAGGGACAAAGCGTGATCTTCAGACAGCGGTTTAAAAGAGGTAAATTGGCGGCAAGAGGATGGTTACACCCGCAGCAGCGTTCAGATCAGCTGTGCGGCGTGAACGGCGACTCGATTTCAGGGGGGAGTGCTCAGGGCAAAGTGACACACAGGTAAAAGCAATTTTGCAACAAGATAATTCTTTAAAAACGAGCAAAACTCCCGGCTTCCGCCTCAGGAGCTATCTTTTGGTAGCAGCGCGTTTCTTTTCTCGAAGGCCGTACCCAAGCAGTACGTTTAGCCTCATTCACTGCACCTAAGAGAACAGCTGCGTGTGGGGTCCCACAGGGATCGTCACTACCCCCATCTGTTTAATCAGTACCTTTTACCTCTGATTCAGTCCTTGAAGAATCGGAAGGTGACCACCTTTAATGATGCTGATGACCTTCAGTTCATTTTCACCATAGATAACTCCCCTAACTCAGTCCGGAAATTCCAGGCCACCATGCTCCATATTCGCCACTGGATGGACCAACACCATTTAAAACTCAATCCAGGCAAGACTGAACTAGTTCTGACAGGGAGCAGTCAGATATTCTGGGGCCCACACTACTGGCTGGTGGAACTCGGTTAACCCCCCCCTCCCCCCCCCCCACCTGAACCCTCTACCTCTGTTAAGAGCCTAGGGGTCTCCATAAACAACGACCTATCGTTAAGATCCCAAGTTGGTGCAGTGGTCTCAACCTGTTTCTTTCAGTTACGTACAATTAGAAAGATCAGCCGCTTGGTCACGCATGCAGCACTGATACAGGTCGTGATAGCCATGGTACTCTCACACTTAGACTACGCCAACTCAATCTACCTAGGCATTCCACTCTTCTTAATCAAACGGCTCCAGATGGTTCAGAACCAAGCAGCAAGACTGATCCACCAGCAACCCAGATGACAATCTGCCAGACCTCTCCTAAAAAAACTTCACTGGCTCCCCATTTCCCAACGCTCGGCCTTTAAGACGGGATGCCTAATCTTTAAGTCTTTACACAGCCGGAGCCCCAAATGTATCAACTGTCTCTTATCAAGGTACACCGCCCCCGCAACCTGTGCTCAGTTCTGCCTTCAAGCTAAAACGTCAGGGAGGCTGTAGGTTCGCATCCCTGGCCCCTAGACTGTGGAATTCGTTTCCACTGGAGATTTGGGCATGTGATAATCTTCTAAATTTCAGGATAATCCTCAAGACATGGCTGTTTGTGCATAGATAGGTGGGGTGATCCCTGGGGGTGTGTATCCAGTCATCTATGGGAATAAGGTGGGCTGCCCATTAGTAAGTCTGTATGTCTGGGAGCACGAGTCCCCCATTGTACGGGTTTCGAGTCTTTAGTGCAATTCTGGGATGGCCCTTCAACCAAAGGAGTGTGCGGAGTTCGGAGTCGACTTCCCTGAATGTTGATCGAGGGAGGGGGTGGTATGTTTTCTGCAGCACATATAAAAATTGGGGTAGCGAAATCATTTTGTACATTGCTGCAAGGCCTATTATTGCAAGTGGCAGTTCTCTGATAATGCTAGACTTGATCGCAGCCTTTGATACCATCTCCCATCCTGTCCTTATTCAGAGGCTGAAGGAGGCCGGAATCTCTGTGGGTGCACTAAAATGACTTGCAGCCCTCCAGGAAAATAGGACCTTCCAGGTCTGTGAAGAAGCCATTTTCTCTGCCAGTCTTCCCTTAAGATGCGGGCTCCCACAGGGCTCCTCCCTTAGCCCCACATTGTTTAATCTATATGTGCTTCCTCTAGCTGAGATTGTGAGAGCACACTGCCTCGCACTTGTGTTCTATGCAGATGACACTCAGATCGCATTATCTCTTATGTCAGAAATAGGGAAAACCTCCAACCAACTGTACTCCTGTTTAAAACAAGTAACAGACTGGATGTCCTCGAGTATCATAAAACTGAATAGCGAATAGCGAAAAGACGGAAATGTTAGTCGGAAACAATCCTTCACAGTGGATGAAACTTTTATGCCTAGACCACCTTGGAGAACACCCGTCTGCTGCTCAAGCACTCAAAAGCCTGGTTGTCTGGGTTGCTAATAAACTCTAAATGGAAACCCAGGCCAGGAAACTTGCTAGGAGCTGCTTTGGAGTTCTAAAAGAAAATTGCTACATTCGCTAGCGCCCTCCCTGAGGAAAGTGGTTGTGTTGGAACTGGTTAACTCCCGCCTAGATTACGGAAATTCCTGTTATCTGGGAAGTCCCAAGTCTGTGGTAAAAAGACACCAAGTTATCCAGAGAGCAGCACCTCTGATTCTTCTAAAAATCCCCAAACAGCACTCGGCTGCAGCGGCTTTAGCAGTCCTGCACTGCCTTCTGTTGCAGACAAGAATTCACCTAAAGGCACTGGGCTTTGCCCACCAGACTATGCATGGTAGGGGCCCACTGCTCATACAGCAACTACTCAACCCTTATATTCTCAGGAGTAGTGCAGCAGTCTGAGGTTGCTGACAATCCCTAGGGTTTAGGGTTCGCTCTTTTGCTTACCTTGCCCTCAAACCTTGGCATGAACTCCCCCCGTCCTTAGAATGAACCAGTCTGAATCCAGCTTTAGGAAATTCCTAAAAACTCATCTGTTTTGGTCATCTTTCACTCACTTTCGAGTGCATCTTGCAATCTGGCAGATGTGTTTTCTTCAGTTCTGGGAGGCCCAGTTGAGTAGCCATGCACTATACGAAAGCTCTAGAATAGGATATAATATCAGGCAATGGAGCACAAGGGGAAGCATTGGTGATACAAGGTTTTATTGTCACAAAGGATACTGAAGACCTACATAAATGGATCCTATGGGTGATCAAACTGAATGGGTATTACCCTTAGATCTTGTAAACAGGGTGAACACCAGGGGCATCAACAGAGCAGAAGGGGAGGTGTCCTGGTGCATCAGTGACCAATGACCATCAGGATTTAGCCTGGTAGCTGCTAGGGATGAAACTTATCATGCGTCTGTTATCTTGGAAGCCGTGTCTCCCAGTCATGGGCCCTGGGGCAGTGGAGTTAGACTCTGACCTCTTCTCTGTGTAAGGCTATGTATGGTCTCTGCTTTTTTCCAGCAAAACAGTTCACTGAGTCAGACCTCAGTGGGTGGTGGCAGTGAAAACTTCAACTGCATGGTTATGGTCTTTTAGGCAAGGATAAGGATGAGATCTAAGAAGCATGCTGCAGTTCTGTATTTGCGGAATCTCTTGTAAAGGCCCTAGCCACCCTGAGTCTATACCCCTTATATCTGTAACCTCTTCCAGCTTTTGCAATACTGCCTCCCAGAAGGGGTGAAGTTTGGGGGACTTCCACAGTATGTACTTCAAGTCTGACTCTGAGGTGCTGCATCTGGTGCACAAGTCCGAGTTTCCAGGGAAAATCCTGTCGATCCGCTGAGGGGCATGAGAGGCCCGATGTAGTATATAAAACTGGATTAATTTGAGACAGCCATTCTGTGAAACCTTCCTCGGGTATGCCACCCCTTTTGTCCACTCTGTGGAGAGGTCTACCATATTTGTGCTCCCACGAGTCCCTCAGGGGCTTCAGTGAGGTTTGTGTTTGATCTACAAGGGCACTTGTAAGCCAGCTCATCATTCTATGACCGCCACCCATTATGTGTAGAGTTTGCATGAACTGGTGGATAGTTGGCTCTACTTCAGGCCAGCCCTTGTATCCCTAAAGGTCCTCTTCAAGGTAGCAAACAGAAGGATATGGCCTTCAGGAAGACTGTATTGTTCCATCAAGGTCGGAAATTATAGAAACTGACCATTCTGAATTAGGTCCCCAATGATGGAACCGCGGCCTGATCCCAGGTGTGCAATTCCCACCTCGTAAAGTGGCCCGACGAGTCTGGAGACTGAGCAGGGGCATTACCTGTGCGTAGAGTACCAGGTATGTGGTGAGTCGCACTGCCCTAGCAAAGCAAGCAAGCGCCACCTGGAGAAGAAGAGGAATGGCCTGTTTGGGTCAAGTCTCCCAGATCAGGTCGTGCATGTGTCTTCAAGGACGTGATCCACCAGCAACTGGCAAGGCCATTGTAGTTATTGAGGGCCCTAGGCCTCTCTATTCTGGCGGAAGTTGCAGTTTAGAGAAGACCACCTGTCTACGAGGATTGTGCCAAATCATCCCCCTCAAGAGCTTGTGTAGCCCCCAGTAAAAAATTTCAGAGGGAGCAGAATAGGAAGGTTTACAAAGTAGTATTGGAGGCGCTGGAGCATCAGCATTTTGGAAACAGCAATATGGCCCATCATCAATAAGGGAAAGGTTCGCCAAAAGGTCATCTGATCTGAGCAATGACACTGTCACATTAGGTTACCGTCGAGTAGATCTGGGACAGTGTGGTACATGCAAATACCCAGGTATCGGTAATAGACAGGTTCCCAGTGAACTGGGCCGTTGTCAAGGTCCAGAACAATCAACTCTGCTCCAGGTATTAGAGAGAAAACACAGGAGTCCCGCGACTATGCCAAACTCTGCCAGGAGGTTGACTGTGGGAGAGGGATCAAATAACATGTTGTTGAGGTGGAATAGTAAGTTGTCAGGATATTATGATATCACATAGTTTCAATAGGGAGAGGTATATTCACACTGGCCACCTAGCCAGACTCAAACCGTTTGAGGTTTCATTGCTAGAATCAATAGGAATGGTGAGATGGGGCAGCCTTGTCTCATGCCCCTGCCAACCAAGATTTGACATTACGAGCTCAGTTTTAGCTGCCTTCATGTCCTGAACTCTGACAGGAGCATCAAGGTCCTTCAGTCCTCCGTGGAAAGGCTAGGGAAGGGGGTTTTGGTAGGAAGGTCAGTATTTCATCCTGCAGGTTCCTCAACTGCTCTTTTCTTCGTCCTTCGTACCCCCAAAACTATGTGGATGAAAACACCCCAAACAACTACCTTGAAGGTCTCCTATTTGATAGGGGGAGTGGAAGTGATTGTGCTTGGGAATTTTATTCTGTATGGTCTCCCCAAATGACAGGTCTTCGAGAGTGGAGGATTGTAGATGCCAAGTTCTGCTCCAGCCTAAGCTCAGAATTAGGAGAATGTGATCTGAAATAGAGCACCAGGGTGGGGATCATCAGACTGTCCTATTCAAATGTGTGTATATATCGTGAACTGGGGAATAGTAGGAGTAACGTTTGATCCCAGAATTGTGGTGGAGCCAGGAATCCTTCAAGGACATTTGGTGGAGCCAAGTCGCCAGGTTCTGTGCGTTGGACACCTTAGAGGTATTGGGGAGTGGGGAATGAGATGGTCTAAGGACAGGTCGATTACGCAATTGAAGCCCCCCGTAACCATAGGGTATATGTCCATTTTGCGAGGTGGAATGATAATCCATGGGGAACCTAGGTTGGTCTGAATTGGGTGTGTTGAGGCTGTTATATTCAGTCCAGTCTCAAGGAAAATAGATTGTCCATCTGGGTCTACGTCGTGTGACAGGGCGTCAAGAGGATTCCAGCTTTCACCCAGATTAATGTTCCCTGTATGTAATATTCCTATTTATGTCTAGTAATTGGCAGCATAGATGTAGCCTCTCCACCACTTCTGGAGCCTAGCCCCTTCAATATGTGTGATGTAGGATTCCTGAATGCAATTTATACCCCTTTGCATTTGAGAATTGTGTACATTTAATAAGGATTGTACTGAGTCTGCATTCCCCAAATATTCCAGGATATTATACAGTAGGCTTTGGGGGTCATCATTCAAGGGGGTTGCCTCACCCACCAGTTCCCATGTGGAGGTTTGTGCACAGACATCCCAGAGTAACTGGAGGACTCCTGCAGATTCGGGGTGAGGGAAGAAAAAGAGTACCAGCTCATAAGACAGAAATATCTGAAAGCAAAAATATGAGCAACAAGCAAAGCAAAATAGGAATACTGCAGGCAGAAGGCCAACTGCCAGCTGTGCAGACTGGATAAACAACCATCCACAGGAGGACAGAAGCTTTTGGAGAGCCACTCCTGTGAGGCCAGGCTCATAGGGTGAAGGATCTACGTGAGGAGACTTCTATAAGCCTGGGGCCACTCACAGGTGGACCGGGGCAGGCAGGCTCTACCCACCAAGCTCCCACTGGAAGCGTGTTCAAATGTCAAGCAAGGCCGAGCAGCCCCAGGCCCCCGCTATACAGTCACGAGAAGGGGGAGACCTTGGTGAAGAAGCCAGGGGTCCATGTCACTGTCAACATGATCTTAGGGGGTAACAGACCCCTAACGAGGAGAGTCTGTAGAGTAGGTTAGAAAGCTATAGGATTTTGTCTGCTGGGGGACCCATGACTGAAGAGCGAGGTCAATGGAGAGCCTTCATCTTCTGAGTTCCCTGAGAGTCCCCCTTGTGGGTCGTGAAAGGTTGCTGCAGTGTCTAGAGCAGAATGTTGTCCGTTCTGGGTCTGTTCTTGTGATGGGGCAGCCGACACACTAGAAGGTCTGTCCGACCTCTCCCAAAGCGATACCGACGACAATCCAGTTTCTGATGCAAGCTCTTCAAGGGTGCAGCCACTTGCGCTGAAATCTGTGAGCCTCCTCTTAGTCCCAGGTCTCCAGAAGGGTCCAAAAAGAAATTTGCTGTGTTATCCAGGATAACTTTCAGCTTAGTGGGAAAAGGAAGGGCGTATTTGATCCCCATGGTTCACAGTTTGCGCTTTACTCCTAGGAACGAGGTTCACTGGCATTAGTCAGACAAGTATACTCAAGAAAGATGAGGGTGCGTTAATTATCTCTGAGGAGCTGGTTAGACTGTCTTGCCTTCTTGAGGATCACATTTTGATCTTTGAAATAGAGGTTTTGGGCTAATATAGGTCTCAGAGATGCCAGACAGGGACTCAGTGTGCCCTCTCAATGAAAAAGAACAATGTGAGGTCCTACTGGGTCAGAAGATCCTTAAACCATGTCTCTAGGTAGTCCACCATATTGTAATCAGGGAGGCCTATGATGTGTATATTGCTGCACAATGCTCTCTCCACCTCCTGCCAGGAAGCTTGGCCAGAGAGGACAGAACTGGTTTTGACTGAGCGGAGAGACTTTTGCCACAAAAGAACAAAGGACAGTTTGGTATAAATATTGGGGCTCAAATCACAGAACTTTAGAACTCTGTTGGACTCAGAACCTACCAAGTAGAAAAGCTGGAGAAGCTGTGAGGAGGAGCTACCACTTTGCTGTGTGCTTTGCTTTGTTGGCCTGCAGTAGCTGCTTCTATCTTGGGCAGAGAGAGGACTGGACTGAACTTTCTGCAACTTCTTTAATTGAGTGTCTCCAAAGGCTTGAAGTAGAGCTTGCCCCTTGTCTCAGGAACAGCAAGGACTTCAAGTTCATCTGCTACCAGCACTAGGAACTGTGTGTTTTGTGCTGCAACAGAGAAAAAGCAAACCGATGCCGGCTCCTTTCCTGAAGGCACCGCAGAGGGCACTGCCGCACGTCGCGCCACAGCACTGTTCTCACCAACGATGTCGTTTGATGCCCCCACTAAACCGCTGCTTGCACCATGACCTGTGGGCACCGCACTTCGCACCGCTTTGCTTCATGGCACCGGTTTGGCATCCCGGACAATGGAGCTCCACGACAACACTGATGCCGCTGCTTGCACCGTGGTTTGAGGGCACCGCTCGTAAGTTACACGACGCACCGCCCTCATCCTGCACCGAAGCCTTGACCTGCCGGCGCCATCCACTCCAGTTCGTCAGCCGACTTCACTGCTTCCACAACAACACTGCTGCTTGCACCATGACCTATCAGCACCACGACGAGCACCGCATCACTTCGCATCGCTTCACTTCGCACCGCAGCCCTGATCCTACTGAGGCAGCTGGACGACCATTAAAGAGTTGCTGCCTACACCGCGACCTGAGGGCACCGAACGCTGCTCGGACGTCTGTGCTCCTGACTTCAACCACGAGGAGTTCGATTTTCAACGTGTGTAACTTTAGGCGCCTGACGACTCCTGCACCGACCTTCGGACCTGACGCTTGCTGTCGCCAGCTCCTCAAAGCTCAATGAGAGGTCACTGACGCCCAGCTTTTCTAAAGGTACTCTTTTGAGGGTTTTCCCGACACTGTAGCAGGCCTGCGACGCAGCGGTCAGTCACAACTGTTTGTATTTGTTGCTCACCACGCCGTGATAGCCCCGATGGAGCTTTCGCCTTAAAGGGACTGTATTTTAAGTCTATTTTCGGTTATCGAGATTTCTGAGAACTGTATGGTGGATTTTTATCATTTTTGTCTTGTGTGCACAGATAAAATACTGGTTATTTTTCTTAAACTGGTGTGATGTCCTTTTGTAGTGTTTTCACTGTATTACTGTTGGATTTGGGCAAATGCTTTACACACTGCCTCTTAGATAAGTCTGACTGCTTGTGCCAAGCTACCAAGGGGGTGAGAAGGGGTTATTTCAGTAGTGTATCCCCCTTATCCTGACTAGGAAGAAGGGTCCCTACTTGGACAGGGTAAAAATCTGCCAACAAGAGACACCCATTTCTAACACAGAAAATTACTCCAGCCCTCTTGAAGACTGACTTGCAAAAGCAAATGGTAATCGCTCTCTTCTCGGCTTGAGCACAGATCCAATCCCTTTCTCACTTTATCAGATAGTCAGATTGAGATACCACTAATCTGATTCAAGCGACTAGCAGGGGCAATGTAGGAGGCTAGTTAACTTTACCCCCGATGGTGTCTCCTCTGAGTGAATGAGGCAAAACTTGTACAAAAGACACCACTTAGGGGTAAGGGAAAAAAGAGATACAATTATAAAGAGACTGCAGTGTTATGTTGTTATGTTATGTTATGTTATTAGCACTTATATCGCGCACGGATACTCGAGAGTGTCCGGCGCGGAAGCCAAATGCAAATGCTACGGGCTGAAAAGAACTGTAGATTAGTTGAAAAGCAGTGTTTTTAGCTGCTTCTTAAACAGCCTGGGTTCTTGCGTGTTCCGCAATTCGTATGGAAGGGAATTCAAAGCTTCTGCTGCCTTAAAAGATAAGGAACTGCCCCCCATTCGTGTAAGGCGAAAGCGGGGTGTCACTGCAAGACGCTGCGAGGCTGAACTCAGTTGTCTTCGAGGAACGTAAACTCTAAAGCGTCTCCTGAGATATGGTGGACCAGATCCATGAAGAGCCCCATGGGCCAGAGTGAGGGCTTCAAATTTGACACGTTGAGCCACGGGAAGCCAATGTAAGTCATGCAGGTGTTGTTTTATGCTTGATCTTCCTGGGATGCCAAGCAAAGGTCTGGCTGCAGCATTTTTTATTATTTGCAGTTTCTTAAACTTAATACAGCGCATTAGCATAGTCAATACGTGCAAGAATAAGGGCGCAAGTAACCTTTTCCTTTGCTGGCCTGGGTAGCAGCGGAAAGAACTTCCTGAGCGATTTCAATGTGCCAAAGCACAGTCCAGCTAGTTTTTTTATCTGCGTGGAAAACCGGAGGTCTTCACTAAACCAGACCCCCAGTTTCTTAACAAGTTGGCCTTCAGAATTCGGTAGGGGATACTCTGTGGGCCTGAGTGCCTCCCTAAATTGCGGAGGGAAGGACCCATACAGAAGAACCTCCGACTTGTCCTCGTTACACTTAAGCTGAGCTGATGCGAGCCATTTAGACTACTAAGAAACAGTCTTTAGCTCTGTCCGGGGACAGGTCATTTTCCTTCCAAGTAAAGAGGAGCTGTGTATCATCTGCATACGCTATGATCTTAGCTCCCAGCTCCTCTGCTAGATAGATCAGGGGAGTGACATATATATTGAAGAGAAGAGGACTCAAAGTGGAGCCCTGCGGAACTCCCGTGGTCACCTTTTATGGGGCCGGGGAGAACGGAGGCAGCCATACCTGCTGTGATCTGTCCTCTAGGAACGATTTAAGCCAATCCCATGCTAGACCAGAGACGCCGATGCTCAAGAGATGGGCTAGTAATTGGAGGTGGGGCACCGTATCAAAGGAAGCAGAGAGATCCAATAAAATCAGAGCCGCTCTGCCGCCAGCATCCAGACATTCTCTTATAGCCTCCGACATTTCAACAAGGGCCGTCTCGGTGCTATATGTGGCCCTGAATCCTGATTGGGCTGGGTGGAGCAAGCCAGATGATTCAACAAAATTGGCAAGCTGTTTATAAACCGCTTTCTCACATACTTTTGCCACAGCCGGGAGAAGAGAAATGGGTCGGTAGCTAGCAAGTGTGGAGGGGTCCAAAGAAGGCTTTTTTAATAGCGGTAGCAGTATGACCTGTTTCCAATCTAGTGGAACTGTGGCGGTCTGGAGAGACATATTGATGATGGTATTAACCTCAGGATTGACCACCTCAGCAGCAGCAGCTAACAGCCTGGCCAGACAAGGGTCGGCCGGAGAACCCGATTTCAATGATTTAAGAATAGACAATGAATCATAAGGGGCAAAAGGAGAAAATCCCATCAGAGAAGAGAAAGATGGATTGGAAATTGGAGTATTCTGAAGAGGAAACCCTGCCTGCCCGGGGGTACTAGTCCCGAAATTGGCCTGGATCGTCTGGATCTTGTCAATGAAGAAACTAGACAGTTTATCGCACCATGTGTCAGAGGCAGGAAAGACAATGCGCTCTGCGCCGGGGGCTATTAAGCTCTGAACGATTGAGAATTTCTCTTTGGTATTATTTTTTTATATGGTAATGCGCTCCGCATCATAACTGATTTTGGCCTGCCTAATGGAAGCATAATATGCTTTCTGAGCCTTCCTTAATGCTACTTTGGCCAGGGGGCAGTGAGCCTGTCTCCAACCTCGTTCTAATATTTTTACAGTGCTGTTTTAGCTCTTTTAGCTTGCTAGAATACCAAGGTTTAGAGGGGGCATTTCTTACTCGCTTATTAGAGAGGGGTAGGGATAAATATTCCACTGCCTGTGAGATCCAATTCGTGAAGCTCTCCAAAGCTTCACCCAGATCCTTGGCAAAGGTAGGACGAGTGTCTGACAGGACACGACTCAAAACAGAAGGATCGATTCTTTGAGAAGAACTACCTTGGTGATGTCCCTTAATAGGATAAGGCATCTGAATGGTCAATGAAAAATGGATCAGAAAGTGATCCAACCAGGAGACTCAAAGGGGTTCTTTAACTCAATAAGGGAAATGGGAGCAAACCGGGTCTAAGATGTGCCCACCATGGTGTGACGGAGAACTAATCCATTGGGTGAGCTGAGCAAGATTGAGTGAATCACATAGTTCCCTAGTGTCACTTGCCTCCACACAGTCCAAATGTATATTAAAGTCCCCAAGGAGTAAACAATTCGAGAATCGCAAGGCCCTGGGAACAATGACCTCATCTAGAGCTTTCAAGAAGGCTCCTGTAGGGCCGGAGGGCCTATAAAGCAGTGTGCCACCCAGCGTGAAATGAGGTGATATAATGATGGAGAAGTGTAGCGCCTCCTCATCCCCGATACCCAGAGTCTCCCCGCGGGTAAAAGTCCACATGTCCCTAAACACCACCGCTATATCTCCACCTCTTCCCAATTTGCGATCAGCCCTGACGATTTTGTACCCCTCCAGGATGGCTAATTCAAGGACTGAGTTTGAAAACTCATTGAGCCACATCTCAGTTACGAATAATAGATCAAGCGGCTCATCCGAGAGGAGACCAAAGATATCCTGGGCATGTTTAACTAACGAGTGGGCATTGATTAAAGCCGCCTGAATGCAGTGCCCTTTCGGAGTAGTTCGAGGGGGGAAAGCAGGAGGGACTAGATCTGCCGGTTTAATGCAAAAAGTAAAATTACAATTCTCAAAGATCTTGTTAGGATTATCTAAAACCATCCACTGTCTAACACACTTACCACGTTGTGGAACTAGTGCTAACAGCTCTGCGCGGCTATAAGACAGACGGGAGTCCGGCATCTCCATCGTGAAACGGGCAGCGTGGCTGGTGCTGGCCGCTTCCGGGTTGCTGACAGGCGCAGACGGGCTTGCCTTAGGTGCGCCTTCGGCGCACCAGTGGCGCGTCCACGCAGCGTGTATATTTACGTGAAATCCCCAAAAACAATTAGAGCGCGCCCTGCCCAAAATGGCGGCCTCAGTTGCCAGCCCCGGGTTTCAACCAGGAAGAGCGGCAAGGGCTCGACTCTTCTAAAGTGGTGCGTGGTGAGTGCAGCAGTGCGGAAACAAATTCAATTTTAAACAATCAAAGATTAAAACGATTAAGAACGTTAAAAAAGTTACGTCAGCTAAAATACAGGATGTGGCAAAGCAGCATGAAATCACTCGCAATTCTCAGATCCTAATGGCATTGGCATTCGCATATTTACGTGAAATCCCCAAAAACAACTAGAGCGCGCCCTGCCCAAAAAGGCGGCCTCAGTTGTCAGCCCCGGGTTTCAACCAGGAAGAGTGTCAAGGGCCAGACTCTTCTAAAGTGGTGCTGTGCCAGGTTTGAACAACGTCTTCCGCTGTAGGTAGGATGACGCCATCGTATGCTCTCTGTGACAAACAGCCTGACAAATGTGTTTCTGCAGTAAGAAAGAACATCTAACCCATGAATGTGAACTGCGTGCTTTATGACCTCGGCTTGTCAGTATGTGCTAAGTAAGGAGACATACTTACAATCCTCTCACACTGCAATCAAAAAAAGGAACAGAGAGCACTACTTGTTCTTTGAAAGGACAGAGTCTTGATAAGGATGAGAGTAACATATAGGAAATCAGGAAATCCAAAGCACAAAAGCAGGAAACAAGCAATACTTCATACTTAGCTCTGGCATGGCCCTCGTGCATCAGTGCTGTGTCACACCCTATATCCGTGTTGCAAATTAGACTCCCAGCGCAGACAGAACTTTGGAGTACCATCTACCCAGGCGGTTGTTAGAACCTTTCACGGGCAGAACGTCCACTGCAGGGTCTGCCAGAACCTTTCCCAACAAGAAAGGTATCAGGCACGAAAAGTAAGCATGAAACCCAAAACGAAGTTTCTCCAAAGCCTAGCTCCAGTGTAGGCGGAATGAACCTGAAGCAGGTACGCTCTCATGAGTGTGAAGAACGGCCGGTAGAATCAACACAAGAAAGGTTCACGCTCCCTCGCGTCAAAGGGAGGCCCGCAAAATCAGCAATGGAAAGGCTATTTCAACTCAGTTGGTCAAGGTAGAACAAGTAATATAGCCAATGCGGCAAACACAGTAAAGGTAACGGACAAAGCGGTCCCAGCCCTTGAAAAAAGAAAGGAGAAAAACGCGGTGACTTGCAAGGAGAAAGTAAATTCACAGGAGAGCTCACGGAGGGCTCATGAGGCACAGGACACTAATAATGAGAATATTAATGCTGAGGCGCAATGGGGAGCACAGATGGATGCTCAGGAAATCGAAGAAAGCGAAGAAACCCACGAGAAGGACAGGGGAGAACAGGCAGAGCATCAAGAAACCCCCTCAGAGATGAACATAACAGGACCAGCAACAACCAGTCTGAAGAGTATACCAGGCATTACAGACTCAGTCTCACTGTTAACTGAGGCTTTGATCCAGGAAATCGCTGTGAGTAGCGGTCCTAGTGGAACTGAAGATAATTTAGAGGCAGCTGATCATTTCTTCTCAGTCACGGATGGGTCTGAGGACGTTCTATCTGAACCCGAGGGAACTGATGAGGAGATATCTACAGATGCCAATCTTGGCTTCAGTACAGGGAGCAGCAGAGCATCATACAAAGAGAGAGAAATCGCCACTAGGAGGAAGAGGCTCTCCAAACGGGCAAGAGACACACAATCTCAGGAAAAAACATCAGGTGCCCAAAGGCGGGATAGTGGAGCTGATAATGCAACAAATTTAAAGTGGGATTATTCAGCTACCCGAGGGAGATACCCGGAACCAACGATGCAAGGGGGCACCCAAGAGATAGAGGTGGAAACTCCTCCCCTGCAGCAGATATTAAGCTCGATAAAAGAACTTCAAGACGCAACAAAGACTGAGGGAAGGAAAAATCGACTTGTAACCAGAAATCTTGAAAGGTCAATAAATAAGATTGCTAAAGTATGTTCGGACACAAAGACGAGGGTGTCTCAACTAGAGGATCGTACAGGTAATCTGGAGGACCAACAGGTAAAAGAGATAGCCAAAGTGAAAGGGCAAGAACAACAACTTTCTGACATCCAATGGAAACTGGAAGACTTAGAGAACTGTCAACGACAGAATAACCTGAGAATTCTGGGTATTGAAGAAGGAGCAGAAGGAAATGATGCGAAGGCTTATGTCATAAAACTGCTGAAAGGAGCTCTTCCATAGCTAAGTCAATGGGATTGGGAGAAAGAAGTGCAAAGAGCACATCGATTCCCAATAACAATGAAGAAGAAAGAGAAACAGGCTTCGGCTGTGGGACATGAACAGGTCCAGGGAGCAGTACAGAGAATACAGAGAACACAGAGACCTAGAGCCATATTGATCTATTTTGGAAAATGTTTGTTAAGAGAGGAAGTTTACTCTAAAGCTCGTCCCAATTCTAAACGATCATATGATGGCCAGTCCTTCTTTACAACTCCAGATTATTGCCACATTACAGTGGAAAGGAGATGGAGATTAAGAGAGCTGATAGACCCGTGCCATCAGATGGGATTACAGGCATATCTGATGAATCCTGCCAGATTAAAAATTATTTATAAAAATACGGTCAGAGTATTTACTTCCGAAGTACAGGCAAAAACGTATCTGGACACTTTAAAAACAAACAGTACGACCGCATGAAAGCAGACTGATTAAGAAAATTTGAAAATATGACCACCTGGTTGTCCACAGCTCTGGTTATGTTTATGGTCACTCACTGTCACTTGTAAATGGGATGTTAAAAAAAAAAAGGGGAGTGTTTATAGACCTCAGGTATATGGGCCACAACCACAGAAGACATTGATAACGCAGAGGCATGCGCACCAAAAGAGAGGAGGAAAAAAAAAAAAAAGGGGAAAAGGATTTCATGGTAAAGGGAGGTTGACGGTCAGAGTCATCATAGAGACCTTAGGTCTACTTGCCTCACTAGGTGGGGGAGGGAGGGTTTTGGGAAGGTGGGAGGGGGGGAGCACTCAGAGGGAGGGGAGGGCTTTGGGAAGGTGGGAGGGGGGGAGGACTCAGAGGGAGTAAAGAGAAAACAATTTCATTGCTAAGAAAGTATATAGGAGGGGGAAGGAAGAAAGAAGGGAAAAAAAGGGGAAAGGAAAAAAAAATTTTATGCGGGTAATCACAATCAATATATGCGGTTTGAAAAGATGCTAAAAAACGGAGAGAATTAAAGGAGTACCTAAAGGCAACGTATATCGATATTGTATGTATACAAGAGACCCACATTGAAATATCTTGTAAGCATTTGTTAGAACAACTTGGTTATCAGCTTCTAATATGTACAACACAAGGGACCAGGACGCGGGGGGTCGCCATTTTAGCACGGGGTGGGACAACAATAGTAAAAAAACAGAAGGCAGATCCTTATGGTCGGTGGGTCATAATAGAATGTAAGATGCGAGATTTCAATTTCACACTCTGCTCTATCTATGCTTCAACGGCTGATGACCCAGAGGTTTTGGATCATATAAATGCACAAATGACAAACTGGCCTACGCCTATCATAGTTTGTGGAGATTTAAATATTAACGGTCTATATGGCCTATGGAAAAATGACCCAGCTAGATTTAGGGGTCGAAAGAAAAAAAGCCATAGGGCATTAATATATATGATGGAGGATAATGGGCTGATTGACATATGGGAACAGCAAAATGGTAGGGGGGGGGAGCACCTATTATTCAGCTCCACATAAAACACTAGCTAGATTGGACTATTTTTTGGTCTCGTCAGCATTGCTATCAGTTTCAAAAATCAAAAAGCTACCAAGGGTGATGTCTGATCATAACCCTCTGATACTTGATATCAATGTTGCAAACCAACAAAGAGAGAGATCAAGCTGGACTTTTGAGAGAGCTCTACTTTATGATTCTAAGTATATTACTCGGATGAATAGTTGGCTAAAAGAATATCTAAAGGTAAATAGAGGCTCTGCCTCCCCTAGAGTAGTTTGGGACGCAATGAAGGCTGGCATAAGAGGGGAAACCATCAGCTATTCGTTAAATCGAAATAAATTGGAGAAAGAGGAAATGGAGGATAAGCAGAAAAAAGTTGCTATTATCGAAGGGGAATTTATTAAAATAATTGAGGCCAAACAAGATACTACGGGAATATCACAAAGGCTGGCCGCAGCAAAAGCAGCTGTAAGGGAGCTTCTAGCGGGTAAAGCAGCAGGCAAATATATGGTGTGGAAACAGGACCAGTATGAGTTCAGTGAGCAGATAGGACGCACCCTAGCTATCCGGACCCGACAGGCGGCCACGAAAGGCGAGATTTCACAGATTAACTCAGTGGCAGGGGTTATAGCAACAACACCAAGGGGGATATGCTCTATCTTTCAAGAGTTTTATCAGAACCTATATAACCCTGAGAGAAGCGCAATAGGTGAAGAAATAGAAAGTTATTTAGAGAGTGTACAACTCGAGAAGCTAACATTAGGGGACAGAGAGGGGCTGGAATCCAATTTCTCGTTGGAAGAGCTGCGGGCAGCAATTAAAGATTTGCCAGCGGGGAAAGCGGTGGGTCCCGACTCTATACCACTTGAATTCTACAAAAAAAATTTAGCGAGCATTGAAGAGGATCTTTACCAATTAATGATAGACACACAAAGAGGGTCGACACCTCCCGATTCCTGGGGGGAGGCGACTATGGTGGTATTTCTTAAAAAAAACAAAAATCCAACTGATCCTGGGTCCTACAGACCTGTAAGCCTGATGAATAGCGATACTAAGATTTACTCTAAGATGTTAGCCAGCCGCTTAAGCACTATCATATCCGTCGAGTGTGTGCAATGTTTGACGGGACAACAGCGTCACAAGACCCTATGGCTCTAATTTTATTAGACGCAGAAAAAGCGTTCGATAGGGTCTCGTGGGGCTTCCTTTGGGCAACTCTAGAGAAAGTAAATATAGGGGATGGCTGTATTGGGGCCCTGAGAGCCTTATATAAGAATCCCACGATAAGACTAAGGATCATGGGAGAGCAGAGTGGGATAATAAGGATTGGACGGAGTACAAGGCAAGGATGCCCCTGCTCCCCGCTACTCTTTGCTTTTTATATAGATGCTTTTATAAGAAAAATAGAGTCAAACGAAAACATTCGACCCATAGTTCTAAACGGATTTGAAAGAAAAATCTTAGGATACGCGGACGACCTAGCTATAACATCTACAGATCCGGCATTAGCACTATTAGAAATAGAAAGAGAGGCAATAACTTATGGAGCACTATCGGGGTATAAATTAAATCAGGGCAAAACACAAATAGTAATCAATAATAAGAAAACGATGGTAGATCAAAGAATAACAGACTCAGCGTCTTATTTGGGGATAATAATAACTTCAGATCTTTCAAAGATAGTGGAACTGAACCTGGGGCCGGTAATTAAAAAAGCCAAGACTGATCTGGATAGATTAAATAATCTGCATTTAACAACAATTGGCAGATGTAATTTAACAAAAATTATGTTTTTACCAAAATTGCTATATTTATTTCGCTCTATTCCACTGAGATTTAATAACATTTGGTTTAGTGAAATAGAGGGACTCACAAATCGATTCATATGGGCTAAAGGCAAAACCCGACGAGCTCTGAAATATTTGTCACTACCGAGAGAACGGGGGGGGTCTTGCGGCACCGGATTTTAGGATGTATTATTGGGCAACAGTTCTGCAATATATTAGAGGGTTAGTGGGTGGAAACACAGGGGACCGGTGGAGAGCGGGAGAGTGTGTTCCAGATATATATGAGCTATTGGTAAAGGACTCTAACAAATGGCTTCTCTCATTCAACGAAGGCAGCTACTATAAAAAGACTAAGTTTAAGACCTTGGGGGCAGCAATGGCAGTATGGTCAGCCGTTAGAAAGAAAGTGAAAATGGGGAGGATGAATTACTACACCCCGCTATTTAACAATCAATCATTACCATCGATATTCCACGATCAAGTTATGAAGAGATGAGATATGAGTGGTGTAAGAATAATAGGAGATCTTGTGGGTATAATGGGCTTTATAACTTTCGATCAAGTACAACAGCTATATAGTTTAGATAGAAAATACTTTTTTAAGTATCTGCAAATAAGATCAGCTTTGTTAAAAAAGCAGGGAGGGGATATTAACTATAAGAGACTCGAAATCATGGAACTACTATGGGATAAGGAAGGCTGCTCAATATCCCAGATTTATGGAGAATTGACAAGATATAAAGAAGATGATTGTGGAAAAGTCATCGATAGATGGAATAACAAACTGAATCTATCCGGTAATGAGGTTAAAAAAGCAATTAAGCTATCAAACTCAGTGTTAAGAGTAGCTACTCTACAAACACAGCAATATAAGACCATGTATGAGCTCTATTATACACCACACAGAATTGCTCAATGGGGGGGGAACAACTGGAGTGATATGCCCTAGATGTCAGGCAGCACAGGCGGATATTATACATATGTTCGCGGCATGTCCCACCTTGGCTGTATTTAAGAACTCAATAGAGCAATTTCTGGATATAGGACTTGGGATAAAAATCAGCTTAACTAATGAAGTGATGGTTTGGGGGATAACGAGGGATGGTGTAGAAATGCCCCAGTATGAGTTCATATATATTGCTATGATTTTATCTCGATTATGTGTTGCAGCAATGTGGAAAGATCCTGGTCCGCCAACTTTCCAACAATGGTTGTCAAGAGTGCTAGCTATATATACATTAGAAAAAGCGTTGTATGAAAAAAAAGGGCGGAAGGTAAAACAAATGGGGAAACGGGTATGGGCCCCTATCACAAACTGGAAAGATAGATTACAAAATGACTAAGAATGAAGGCTCCTCCTTTTTGGGGACTAATTTGATTTATCTGTGTATAGTTTTCTTTCTCACTACCTCTGATTACTATGGTTGTACAACTGATTTGATGAAATTATAAGGCGAAATGTATTATTAAATGTTGTTCTTGGCAATGATGAATAAAAAAAAATCAACAAAAAAAAAGGAAAGGCTTGCCCAATCAGCGAGCAAAAACAATTGAAGGTAAGCCCAATTCGCTTTCCTGAGCATGAATGCAAATAAAGGGCCAAATAAAAAAGTCGTGCCTCAGCGAGCACGAGACGCCTAGTGAGAAAGTCATGGTCGTCTCGCTCTCCTGAGCGTGAGGAACTGTTTCGAAGCTCCGGAATCCAACACCGACTCAGATTGTCAAGCACCTCACAATCCAAGGGCGGAGCTTATATAGGCCTGATTACAGAGATTTGGGCAGCAATCTGCAATGCGCCCTGGCGGTTTTCTGGGACTTGTAGTCCTGCCGTAAACCGACACAGAATCATTCATGCGGCACTCATACCCTTTCCACAGCGGCAAACACACGACACAGGTATGGCGTTTCTATGTGTTTTCTCCTTTTCTGTCACCTTAGACTAGGGTAATAACACACTTGCATCAGTCATCCCATAAGTATTGCTTCCTTAAGCAAATGCCTTAAGGTTCAGTTCACTTTGTAAACTAAGATTTTGTGTCTAGAAATTACTACCGACAATTTTGTTTTCTAGCAAACTGCTCATACACTTAGATTTGCTAACCAACCTCAGTATGAACTTACTATAAAATTCTAACTTACCAATATACAGCATTAGCTCTTCCTTACTCACTGAATGGGCATCTTAGTGATGGCATCCACCATTTCCTTTCTGGGACAAACCCCACCAGCAGATAACATGCGTCTTACAGATCAAATCTCCCTATGGCAAAATTTGCACTCCTTAGATAAAACCCTTTCCCCTTAAAATGCGTGAGAACTTGTCTTAACCTCTCATTTGGTTCCTCCAAGGTATTACCAAAAACTAAAACATCATCTGGTAACATTTTACTCCACTCATGCCTTTCAGAAAATTCTCCAGTAACCTCTAAAACCACTGATGAATACGAGACTAGTTCAAATGGCATACGTTTGAACTTGTTAGTTCCCAGTTGAGTAATAAACAAAGTTAGCTGTCTCCATATGCAACCGCATCTGATGATAACCAGAACTCAGATCTACCTTTGAAAAAACTTTACTCTGCCTAACATTGGCAACAACTTGGATATATTCAGTATAGGATGCACAACTACTGTCCTATTTAAGGCTTGAGGTCAACACAGAGGCTAATTTCACTATGAAGCTTTCTTGCCAATACAATGGGTGACGATCATTCACTCGCTTCAACAGGGGCAATTACAGTTTGCCTCACCAATTTCTCTGACTCATCTATACCTTGAGTTTACATACCTATTGAAAAACTCCTGACTTTAGGCATCACCGCTTTAATGCCATTTTTAACCTTACCTTGTGAATATAAGACTTCACACAACCTATTTGTCGCCCTAATTACTTTTGCACACGCCAGCCAAGAATGTCATCACATTTGTCAGAGACATATATTTTCCCTTATGGTACTCTCTCACGGAATCTAATCATGCCATCAAATTAACCTAACATGGGAATCTCTTGCCTACCATAACCTTCCTATTTTACCACTAATGACTCTAGTTTATTACACTCTCCAAGCTAACTTTGGTAAGTTTCCCAAGATATTGTAGTCAACCTTGAACATAAATCAACAGTCACAAAATATGAGATGTGTCAATCACTGAATTCAACACATAACTATACATATTACACATATAGCAGCCACAAACGTTATGGGTCTGCAGTACCAGCTTTTTTCTCAGCTTGGTGCTTGGCTGGTCATATCATAAATAATTCATAACTAGTGTGCCTATCACAGCTGTAATAGGTGAAGCATATAAGTGCACTCAAATTTAACTTGTGTGCCATTCATTGCTGTAATGCTTTTGATGTCTAAATTGGTGTGGTTATCACCACTGTAACAGGAAAAGCATATACATGTTGGCTGTATTAGATACATTGTAGTACAAATTAAAACTTAGCAGTATTTAAAATATCTTAATAATACTGGGACACTCAGGCACATCTTGTACACATCTGAAATAACTTTTGTAGTGCTTCCCAAAGGACCGTCAAGTACGTAATATTTGCATTGTCAGCAATAGATCTTCAGAATTACTTTACAACTTAGCAATATGGCTGCTAAAACACCACAACAGGGTCGTTTTCTGGGAGCGGTAACGCTTGTTTTCCAAATGCACCACAGGCGACCAAAAGCCTTGTGCCAACGTTATTTTCTATGATCAGCAGCACTTGTTTTCATAGGTATAATAGTTCCCAACTTAACAGTATGGCTGCCAACTAGAATCATGTAAGCTTGATGTTTTTGGCAGCCACTTGCACACATCATAGAGGGCATCACTTATGTTGAGCTGTTGCCAACCAGAATCAGCAGCTAAGAATCAGTGCACAATGACAATGCACACAATTTTGCACATTTGAACATCACAATAGTCATCTAAGTTGAGTGCTGCACACTTCCCCCATCACGTGATCTTCATATTGTCTTGACGATGTCATCTCTGTACTAGTACCTGTGAAACCAGAAGTTAGGCAAAAATATTCAGGATGATGCCATGTTGAAGTCTGCCAAACAATTCACTGCCAGTGTAAAATAAACTTACTAATGGCAGATTCAATGGAGCAGTAAGAGCTTGAATACTAACAGACCTCACCCACAGGCACTGCCATCCAACTGCCACCTTAGAATCTACCTCAGCTGGTGTTCTAAACATACAACATTGTGTACATTAGTATAACAAGACCATTCCAATGTGCCACAGTGATCTAAAATTTGGAGATATAATTTGTGATTTTAAAGAAGAAACAAGTGTACGAAATCATTGCCACCAGACCACTAATGTGCATATATTGTTCACTTCCTTTTTTTATGGGCCACATTCACAGCCAGTTAGTAAACTGTAACCGCCTGACCAGCCAGAAATGATTCTTACCACTGTTTTTTTCTCTCTTTTACATGTCCCTTTTCCCTTGATATTTTTACACAGTCTTCCTGTTTTGGAATTGTTGGTACTTTGGAAAGTAGTGAGGGAGCAGGCATCTTCCTCTTTATCATTCTTGCAGGAACTGGTAAGTTCGATTTCATGACACCAGCCACGTCAATGATGCCCAACTTTGATCTTCAAGAGTCCACATCTTGCCGGCTTGACTATTTCACAATGTCCTTTGGAAACAATTCTCATCTAGATTCATTATATGCAAATTTATCTTATGCCATTTGCACACACACATTATGTAATGGCGGGCCAATGCCTAGCAATCCTGTGTCGAGGGCTATCTGAGGAGTGGAGAATTTTCTTAAAAGTAAAGTGTTTGGGGTCTTTAATAAATCGTATACAGATAATGGCCATTTTGATGCCCCGACCTGTTGCAATTAGTAGGTTGGGTAAGGCCCTTCATGAAAATCTGGTTTTGTTATTCCAGTAATGTTCTTAGAATAGCCACAGTTAATATGCATGATGTACATTAGTATGCATAAAACTTCAGTGTAACGTATTTGCATATCAGTTGCAATTTTAAAACCTACTCTGGACTTTATAATTTGGTGGCTCAAAGAGAACAGTCATGCTCTGTGACCTGTCTAATAAGGGCTCTGAGTCAATGCAATTAAACAGGAAGCTAGTTTTACTTCACTTGCAGCCATAAGAGGATGATGTGGGGATAATTACCTGGTTAAACAGCAGTGGCAGAAGAACTTTTTCATAGTTGACGCTCAATCCTGAGGGCTGGTTTAGGAGGCTGGCAGTTCACATTCTCCTCAGAAAGTCTCTGAGCATAGAGTGGGTGCGTTTATGTTTTAAAGTTAGGAAAAGACATTGCTAGAACTCTTGAGTGAGAGACTTCAGACTTGCTATAGAATAATAAAATGGGATGTGATATCTTTATTCTACATTGCATAATATAAGGACATTCATGAATATTACATACATAGTATAACTATTTTGTTAATATCATTCCCAAATTGACTATATAAAAAGATTATATTTATTAAGACTTGATCTTATAGAATAAATGTCGAAGAAATAAATGTGAACTTGGGATTTGAGAAAAATGTCACCTGTTGCAAAGCTCGGGCTTCTGTGAAATGTTATGTTATGGTATTAAAATTTATAAAGCGCGGCTGTTACCCTAAGGTGTCCTGGCGCTGAGTGCTGCCCAAAAGGTTCCCGCGAAGTGCGGTGTCTATACTGTGAAAAGCCACGTTTTCAGATCCCGTCTGAAGGAGAGGAGCCCGGTTGCATTTCTGAGGTGAAACGGTAGGTTATTCCAGGCCTTAGAGGCAGCGGTAATGAAACTCCTGCCACCCCATGAGGCTCTTTTGACTAAAGGGATGATCACTTGTTTTGATGGCGCAAGGTTCTACTAGCGACGTACCATTGAAAGCAGAGGCGTAACACAGGCACCCGCATCCGCCGCGGTGCGGGGGGGGGGGGGGCGAGCTGCAGGGGGCCCCCTCAGCACAGTACTCGGGCTTTAGCGCTCTGGATTAAATCCGAAGCGGGGCCCCTCCGTGTCTATTGCAGGGGGGCCCCTTGAACCTTCCTTACGCCACTGATTGGAAGCGTTGTTTCAAATAGTCAGGGCCATTACCATTTAGTGCCTTGAAAACTGTACAAAGGGCTTTGAACTGAGCTCGCTGTTTCATAAGGTACTTGGTACAGGTTAGGTCTTGAGCATGAGCATATTAACCACTGATTAAAACAGCTCTCATTATTGGTGCAGAAGTTATGATATGTGTAGAGTTTGATATTCTTTATTTAAGCCACGAGTCTTAGTGCTGCCTGATTTCTAGATTTAGATTTGCACTGTCTCCGGAAGAACCCTACTCCGATGTTTAGTTAAATTGTATTTGTCCTGGGGGTGCAACAGCACCAACAAGCAACTACGGTGCTGCACTACTGTGAGCAGGGGCGTAACACAGGCCCTCGCATCCCCCTGCGGTGCGGGGGGGGGGCACCAGCTGCAGGGGCCCCCCTCAGAACAGAACTACGGTCTGAGGCCTCCGGATAAAATGCTGAGTGGGGGCCCCTCTGTGTACATTGTAGGCGGGCCCCTTAAACTTTTGTTACGCCACTGATTGTGAGGCTTTTGAAGATGGAGGCTGTTATCCGGCATAATCAACATTTCAACACCACGCTATCAAGTATGGTCTAGCTACTTAGCACCCATGACACCGCATGGAGTCTGACAATGCCGTTATTTGCAATGAATGATTGGATTAGATCATTGAAGCTGCTTGTGACAGGGCGCAGTAGCCGGAGATCCAAAATGGAGGCCATGAGCTAGTGGATACCAAGCTTTCAATGCCGAAGAGACTCTGTGCCCAGGACTGTGCTTTCAGGCTGTGAAGAGGGAGTGATACAACAGGTTCCTGACAATATAGTATCGACACGTATTTGCTGTATATTATGGCACTAACACATATTCTCTCTTACGACCCCCCTTATCTTTGTACGGTGTGTATACTATCAGGTGCTTACCCCCATCTTTCTTTATCTTGAGCGTAAGCTACTTCTGTTGGGCTAGAATGTTGTGGCTATTGTTGGGGGTGGTTGGGCTTCATGACCTAGTGGAATTGGGCCTCTGGTGTGGGTGGTGGGAGAATTTTCAGAAATATGACTTTTTCTATCTTATTATTTATGTCAAGTTACTATACTTGCACACTATGGGGACCGGGTACCCACTGACACACTACATTGCTGGTTCAAATACAACAGCGCATCCTGCTTGCTATGTTGCATTACGTGAGAACAGGAGATACAACTCTGCCATTACTAGCGAGGAAAAAGCGCCAGGTGTTGACCTACTTTGGCGAATTGACTAAGCTCTCCTGCAGGAAACTCATTTAATGAAGCCAACAGAATCTTCCTTTGCGGATTGGGTCTTCCACCATATTTCCTCCTCCTATTCTTCATATGCAAGGGGAGTAATAGATCTCATTAAAAAGTTGGTGCAGTTCACGCTGATTGCTTTCAAAGAGGACAGATATGTCATTATATGGGGCAGGCTCGGGGGAACACATTTCACAATAGCAAATTGCTATGGCCCTAACATTGATGACCCAGAGTTTTTTGTCTCACTTTCGGGTAAAGCATTTTCCATAGACCCACATGTCCTGATATGGGAAGGAAACACCAACTGTGTCCCGTAGGAAAAGCAGGATAGAACCTCTATGCACGCTGGGAGCAGCTGTGCGGCTTTGAAAACCCTGCAGGAGATAATATATGAACAGAAATTGGTACTGTGTGAGAAAGTACATACTAGTCTTCATCCCAATCATATGTGACATAGACTTGACTATTGGTTAATGAAATATGTTGTATGCTCTCAGGTTAAGGGAATTGTTTTTTCGTCCAAAACTCTCAGATTACTCACCTGCATTACTCATGCTGGCTATATCTGGTTTACCTCGGATTTTAAAACACTGGCAGCTATGCCCAGAGGCCCTCTTAGATGCTCTTTTATACGGTGAATTGCAGAACAATATAATTAAATATTTTAAACTGAATGTGGGATCGGTGGAGAGCATGTGCACAGTGTGGGAGGCATTTAAGGTAGTAACAAGAGGTATCTGCATGCTAAACAAAATGGGGTTTTAAAGACATTACAGTTAACACCTGACACACCTGGAACTACTCTACAACAAGAATCTACACAAAATCCCTCCACCACAACTATGGGCCATACCAGAAACGAAATTACAGACTACTCAGACATTGCTGCTAAGTAGAAGCTGTACAGCGGAAAATATGTCAGGGCTCACTCACATGGCAAGGGAGAATGGCTCGGGAAGGTGTTAGTGGACAAAATTAGATTTCCATAGGCAGCAAATACTATCACAGCTATAACTGACACACAGGGCAAGGTAGATCATGAAACACCACAGATTCTAGAGGTATTCACAGTATATTTCAGTAAACTATACTCTACTGTGGGGGTCCCGCACAACAGTCCAGAACTCCTCATACTTTGAAGACAGCACACTGGCTTCACTGAGTGATGCTCAGTGGCAGTTTCCAGAACATCCATTTATGATTGACGAGAAAATGGAGGTGATTGGAGACCTTCCGACTGGCAAAGCACCTGGGATGGATGGCCTTCCAGCTGAGTTTTACAAAACTTTTAGAGATCTCACCTATTAGCAATGTTCAAGAAGGTTAAAACCTGGTAAGCCAGCCAATAAATGTGAATCATTCCGGCCCCTTATGTAAGTGAACACCTTGCACCAGTCCAGACAGCCCTTATGGTTATTTAAGAGGTCTTAGACAACCCAAGAAAGCTCTCTAAGTTGTAGCTGTGGAGAGCAGCCTTCAGGCTTAGTTCAGAAGAAGTGTAAAGCAGCTTGTTTTACCAGAATGCAATCTTATAGTATAGATTAAGTGAAAAAGAACGACACAAAGTATTTATAAAAATATGTATTTATTATATAATACTCTCTAATACATAGAAATATCTCCTACCCGGAGATATGCACAATGCACCCAATACTTCAGCAAAGAAACATAGTAAATAGCATGAAATACATAGTGGCCCCAGGGGGGGACCAATCCATATACTAAGAAAGTGGTATAAGAACCAGGACTCGAGTCAAGACAGTGTTGAGAGGATGTAGAAGTGCTGGGACCCCAAGGAACCACCCAAGGTGAGTACATAGGGACCCCACGGAGAGCGTGTGCAGTGTGGGAACACGACCGTGTGCTCCGTACAACTCTACGTGTAAGTCGCGGTTTGAAACCCTGTGGAAGACAGAAGGTTGGAGAGCCACCCCACCCTTGGATACCCTAGTACCCATGTTACCTGCACCAGGGAAGCCGGTGAATATGGGTGAATTGGTGTCGGAAACCGCAGACGAACCCAATGGAGGACTTTAGGAAAGTGCTGCTGTTGAAGAAGGAGAAAGTGTTCAGTGTTATCCAAGGATTGATTCTAGATGAGAGGTACCTGCAAGCAGAGGGGACAGAGTCTATGTTGCTCAGGGGTGGCCAGGAGACTTGGAAGACAAATGCCCTCCCATGTCGGATCCTGCAGGATGGATGACGATGAGCTTGACTATGCAGATGTGAGGACCAGGAGCGGTGCACGAGCTGTCCACAAAGGATGTCGCGTGCTGAGGGGTTGGTGTCTAGCGGGAGCACCAACAAGCCTTGGCAAAGGCAAGCAAACCAGGCATCAAAGAAGGAACGTCGGGACCAGCAAGGTCCAGGGGACTCATCAAAGGCAGGGGAGTTAGGGCAGATCCCGAGCAATCAGGGGAGCCCAAAAGGAACAAGTGTGACCCTCAAGTAGACCCACAGGCCGGAGGTACTGGAGTTGCGTGAGGACCTCAAGCAGCTCACTAAAAAAGATGCAGACCACGATGCACACAATGCGGTGTGGCTGAAGATTCTGGTCACTGGAGGTGCTCAAGGTTAGGGCTTCTTGAAGCCTGAAGATCTTCTTGGAAAGAAACCAATAAGCTTTTGCAACTGCAAGTTGGATCCGGTGCACAAAGTTTCGGTTACTGTAAACCCACGAGGGATACTGGCCTCAAACTTGGTGAGAGGGCAGGGCAGGACTCGGGAGCCGTGGAAAACCTCCACCTGTGTTGCAGAGCCCACAGAGTCTAGAGGAGGTCAGGATCTGTAGACCGGTCGACTTAGTTGCGGTGCCTGCGAATGCAGGGGAGAGACTCCTTCACTCAAAGGGAGATTTCTTCAAGTGTCTTTGACGCTTGACAGGCCTTGGAAGGTTCCAGGCTCAGACAATGCAGTAGACTGGAAGGGAGATGAAGTCAGGCCCAAACGAAGTCCAGCGAAGTCCAGAGTGCCCAGGCGGTAGAAGTGCAGCGGTGTCTGATCTGAATCTTATCCCACAACAAACCTAGGGACCTATACCCAGGTAGGCCCTTAAGTACCCTAGGGAAAGGGTTGGGAATATTCAGAGGACCCTCCCATCGGAGGGTATGGACGGGGGGGGGGGGGTTACTCCCATGTCCTTTGTCCAGTTTCGCACCAGAGCGGGGTTTGAACTGGACTATGCACAGGGACACCAAATGTGCCCCTTATGCAGACTGAGTGGCGCTGGCAAGCGCACCCACCCCATCCCAATACACTAAATCCTGTCGGGAGGTGGTCACACCTCCCTGTGACAGGATCACTATTGTTCTGCCTTCCCCTGCTCAAGCTTGGATCAGTGGCAGGAGGGCAGAATTGTGTCTCTGGGTGGCAGCAACCATTTTGTGCTGTCCGGGTCAAGAAGGCTGGTACCAGGAACACTGAGAGCCTAAAGGAGGGCTCTTCCATTGCTTGGAATTATACCTCCCACACCGTTTACGGTGTGGAGGTATGTATGATTCCAACATGTTTGATACCAAACATGATAGGATTCATTGTAGCCGTTTTCGAGCTGGTCATTGCGTAATTACGCGGGCCCCTCTATATAGTATATGGCTGTTTCACTGACAACCCAGCAGAATGGACTCCGTAGGCTGCAGGGTTGTCCTGTTCATGTAGGGGCACCCTATCACTTGAAACCAAGCACCCTGCCGTCAGGATTTCAAAGGCCTGCTACAGGGGTGACTTATAGGTTTTAAGTGCAGTGACCCTCGATTTAGAAAACCTATTAGTAAGTGGTCCTAGCACCAGCTTACACAGGCTGCAATGGTAGACCTATAGTTACATTTTGCATGGTGTCTCATGGGTGACATAATGCGTGCTTCAGCACATTGGGGACCTCTGGGGTACCTATGCCCTGAGTAACTTAGTACTATATACTAGGGACTTATAAGGGTACCTCAATATCCAATCTGGGATGTATCTAATTAGTGAACACAACAGTTTAATTATCAGGATCACAGTCAGACTAGTCAAAATACAGCTTAGCATCAGGCAAAAAGTGGGGCTAACCATAGAAGCAGATCCTACTTTCCTACATTAATTAATTGTGATGTGAAGATTCTGGCCAAGCTGATAGCTAGGCATTTATAGCTATTATTGCATGACTTGTTGATCCCAGATCAGGCGAAATTTATCCCGGGCAGGTCTACCGCCCTCAATTTACGTACCCTCTTTGCACTCCTGCATGGCTTAGACTGTAACACTAACACAGTGGCATTCTTTTCAGATGCCACACAGGCATTACATTCTTTAGAGTGGAATTATCTCTTCTCTATATTGCGAAGGATAGGCATGCCTGTCAAGTTTATAAACTGGATAGCATTACTCTACCCCACCCCAGTAGCATGCGTATGTATTAATAATATGACTTCCTCCAATATTGCCGTAACTCATGGGACAAAACATGATTGCGTTTACCCCCCCTTTTGTTGGCAGTAGCATTGGAGCACCTGGTGGCTAAGCCACACCAACACTACTCTATCCATGCTCTTCGATTTACGAAGACAGCTATTAAGATCTCTTTATGCAGATGATATGACGCTGTATTTGAAAGACCCCGAACAATTACTTAATACAATACCAAGAGAATTTATACAATTTGGTAAACTATCAGGCGTCTCCATCGAGTGGGTGTGAGAAGTTGGCCTGGCATATGCTGGTCACTAGTTATAGTGGCCACCTTGCACCAGTCCAATTCGACTCTTATGGTAGATAGGTTTAAGACAACCTTTTAAAGAAAGCTATCCTAGTGGTAGCTGTGGAGAGCAGCCTTCAGGCTAAGTCTCTGAGGAATGTAAAGCAGCTTGTTTTACCTTATAATCTCTTGAATTGCCAAATGAAAAGGACACCACACAGGTTATATATCAAATATATATGTATTTATTCTTAGATACACTCTACTAATCTCTTTATGAGATTAGAACCCAGATACACATTCAAATGTCTACACTTCTCAATAAATTAAGCACAAATATGGCTGTAGCCCTAGGGGCGTACCAGATCATATACTAAGAAAATGGTTTAACAAACTCGACTTGCAAAATGAAATGGACTAGGGCCTTGGGAATCGATGGGGCTTCACTTCTGCAGTGTTAGCAGGTAAGTAATCAGCCCACGGGAGACGCGTGCAGTGTCTAAACACAGCCGCGGGTTTCCTATTGGTTTCAATGGCACAAGTAATTTAAAGTTTTAGGGCACTTCGAAGAAGTCAACAAGCAAGCCACTTACAGGGTAAGTATTTCGAGGGCCAACACACACTTGGGCACCGGAGTGCACGAGTTACCTCACCGACTGGGTGCAAAGGTGTCTTTTGGTGTCGGGCCGCGATGCTGTTTTCAATGGAGATCACTGAAGACTTGCTGCTTGTGACGACTGGAGAGGTGTCCGCTGGAATCCGAAGATGAATTGGAGTTGAAGAGGACCTGAAAATTGAGGGGACAGTGTTCAAAGTCACTTGCCAGTGACCGGTGGCCAGCAGGATGGGTGACCACTGATGTCGCGTCGTTTCAGATCGTCGATGGTGATTTGTCTCTTCGCTCACGAGGTCCAGGAGGGATCGACGATGACCAGCAGCTGGATTCGGAGGGTCCCACAACGTCTGCAGCTGATGACGGTGTCGGCAACCGGATTGGAGCCAACAAGCCTTGGCAACCGCAAGTCTTGTGTGGAATGAAGATTGACGGTGATGCAGACCAGCAAGGTCTGATGGACTTACCCAGCAAGGGTAAGTGAGGGCAGGCCCGGAGCAACCAGGGGAGCCCTTGAAGTTGATGAGAAAGTCTTCGGGTGAATCACTAGCCAACGGGCAAGCAACCGCAAAGACACCTTTGCAGGAAAAGTTCCACAGGAGCCCACGGTCACTCGGGACGGGGTAGGCCGCTGATTTTCCGTACCAGACCTGCTAGGGACTTGGACTACAGATGGTCCAAAGCACAAGTTCGTAGAGCATTGTTTAGGGTTTGCACTCGAAATCAGTGCACGGTTCCCTGGTATTGCTGTTCCTCATCACTCGTGGGGTCCAGATGCCACAGCTTCACTGGGGACTCAAAATAGCCGTCGAGAGGTCAGGAAATCTGCTTCAGGGGATGCAGGGACTTCGGACTCTGGCGGGAGCGGTGAAGTTTGCAAATGTTGATCAAAGCTACTGGTGCCTGCCAAGCAGGGGAGTCACTCCTTGACTCCAAGGGAGATTCTTCAGTCGTCCAGAGATAGTGGAACGTCGAAGGGCCAGGATTCTTCTTCGTAGAGCGTCGTCCAGGGTTAATCTGAATTGCATTGGCAATGCTTGGTATCTTATAGTGAAGATAGGGGAGGGACTAGCTCCATGACCACTCCCCTAGGAGGGTCAGGGTAGTGGGTGGTTACACCCACTTCCCTTTGTCCAGTTTCGCGCCAGAGCAGGGGCAGGTAGCCCCTGAACCGGTTTGAGCTGGCATATGCACAGAGGAGCCTACTGCTCCCCCAGTGCAGGACTTCAAAGCACTCTAAGAGTGCACCCACCCAGCTCTAATACAATAAATCCTGTCTGGGAGGTGGTGACACCTCCCTGTGACGGGATACCCTTTGTTGGGCTTCCTCCACTGCGAGTTTCGGTCAGCAGCAGGAGGGCAGCCCAGTGTCTGTGCTGGTGGCATCCATTTTGTGATGCCAGGGCTCTAGAAGATTTCTACCGTTTAGTACAGTGGGTACATGTCGTCCCCTCTAGAAGGGTGGGATCATACTCCCACACCAGTTACTGGTGTGGGGGTATGATTCCAAGTTGTTTGACACCAAACACAACATGTTTTGATGCATTCATTCCAAAGTTAGCATTTACCGCGAGGTTATAATGCACTTAAGAGTATATGGTTTAACCGCATCCACAAACAGCAGCAGAGAATAGTCTCTGCCAGCTGCAGAGGGGTCTTGCTCAGGCAGAAGCACCCCCTCACATAGTATACCAAGCACCCTGCCCTCAGGATTGTTAGGGCCTGCAAGAGGGGGGACTGATAGGTTTATATGTGTGTGTATGGTGAGATATAGGAACCTATACCTCAGTGAGGTATCAACCTCATATCAACATTATATAACACAGCCAGAGTGAAGTACCAGTTGACAAACAATTGGCCAAGGTTGCTCAATGAAAGGGTTAATAGAGAGGGCAAATAAAACAGGAGAACAGGGACATCCCTGTCTTGTTCCTCTAGCCACCTTTATGCATCCCGATTCTTCACCCATTAATTGGAGTCTAGAGTACGGGTCAACATACATTGCTTGAGAGCAGTGATCATTCGAGGGCCAGATCCCTTTGCTTTTAGTGTACCCCATAGATAATTCCATGCCACCTGATCGAATTCCTTTTCAGCATCAAGGAGGATCATAGCCACCTGGCTCCCAGTCTCTTTGGTGATATCAAATAGCGATATAGCTCGCCTTATATGGTCGGTTGTACCTCTTCCCAGTATAAAACAGTGCTGCCATGGTGTAACCAGATGAGCTATGACCCTCCCTAAACGAATCGCCAGAATTTTAGAGTATATTTTGTCATCCGTATTTTTCAGGGATATTGGTCAATAGGAAGTGGGGCTATCCAGATGTTTGTCCTTCTTAGGGAAGATAACAAGCTGAGTTTGTGCTACGTCTAACCCCCTGGGTGATCCTTACCACATGCTCTTTTTCTACTTTGGCTAGCTTCCCTAGTAGTCTCCTATTCTCGACTTCTTGCTGTTTCCTAGTAGGAAAGTACAAAGCTGGTGATCTCTCCCCTCAACTCTGCTTTAAAAGCATCCCAGTCAGACAGTCATAATCTCTTTATTTCGCCAGTAAATAAAACGGCATGAAAAGTATTCTAAAATCATACTATACATTATAAAAATGATGATAATAAATACAGATAAAAGCTATAATATAGAGTGAAAAGAGGGAGATTGAAACTCAGTTGCGATTGCTTATATTACAAGTGCTTTTTTGACCTCTTTATGGCACATTGAAAAAACGAAGCCAGATAATAACAGGTACAGGGATCAGACAATTTTTTTAGGAAATATAGGGCTGGACAACATTGCCTAAACCTAAACCTGCACAAAATTGGGTGAATTAACCTGTTCCTCTCCTCACTATAAAGTTTGCAAACAATAAAGGATAAAGGTCACATTGGACTGAAGAGTAGTCACATGGGCAGGCAGACAGGGCATCCATAGAGTAAGTATTAGCAGGATAGCCCAACATTAGAGGAATATAGTTCAATCGGAACCTCAATAACAGGAATCTAAGTTGGATACTCGTCACAAAGGATAAATAATTAAAGGCGAGTGTGTTTATTATTGGCTTTAGGTGATATTGTTTAACCCTAGATTTAAAACATTTGGCTTTCCATCTCTCTTCCCTCTATTTTCCTGTCAGTAGTTTTTTTCAATGTTGACCTAGTGATGGTGGTACATGTAGTTGGATCATCAGTTTGGGCAAGCCAATAGTATTTAAACTATTCTTGACAAACTGCAGCCACTTTATTTTCCGTAACCCGTCAAGCTTTAAGCAGTCATGTAAAGATTTCTTGCGTTAGCTTCAGTGTTTCTCTTCTTCATACTGAGTGCCACAGAAAGAGAGGGGCAGACTGGATCTGATCTGTAATAAAAGAGACGTCCAGTTCAATATGGCAGTTATAAGAGGAGCAAGATTGGGGGACACCTATCAGGAGTTACCAGAATTTATTCTCAGTTTGCTGCAGAGTAGATACAGTGGTGACTCCCCACAATGGTGCCACAGATTTTGTCTTGGCTTCATATATCTTTTTTATTGCCTCCAGAGGTTTGGACCACAACTTTATGATGAAACTAAAAATTGCCCCTATACTTCTTTCCATCACGAGGCCTCTATAGGCCACCATGTTTTGCCATGTGTTTTTGTAATCAAATAGCACCCCCAGATAACAGAATGAGTCTACTACCTCCAATTTTCTCCCTTCAATGTTCCAGCTAGGTGATTTTCTTGGTCTTGCTCCTGCCACGAGCACAAACTATTTCGATTTGTTCACTTTGAGGTCTAAATTCTTTATGAATCTTGTATAGGGGTCTATGAGCAACTACAATGCATTGCCAGTCCAGTCCAGCAGTACCGCGTCATCTGCATAGAGGAGTAGTGGCACTGGCGCAGAATTAATGATGGGAACATCGCTAGTGGACCTGACCAATGCGACTTCCACACCATTCGTATAGAGTGAGAATAAAAAGGGCACGAGTACGCACCTCGCCTAACACCGCGGGTGAATTGAAAGTGTCTTGAACATTACCCCTCCCTCCCAAGGTGAACATCTCCAGAATAAAATTAATTATTGCATTATGGCCCATGCCTTCCATTAGTGACCATAAATTCATGTGAACAACCCAGTCAAAGGCGGCCGATAGGTCCATGAAGGCCATGTAAAGGTGGCCTGCCTTGGCTACTGTATATTTGGTGATCAATAAGTTTAAATTGAGGCACTGGTCCACAGTCCCTTTACACTTTCCAAAGCCATATTGGATTCGAATTGGAATCTTGTTCTCCTGTGCCCTTGCCTCTAGCCTGTTTAATACGAGACGGCCAATGAGTTTCGCAGTGCTATCTAGAAACAATATTGGTCGATAGTTTTTCACTATTGCTTTGTTCCCCTTTTTGTAAATCGGGAAAATAACTGACTTTTTCCATAAGGCTGGGAACATTTGTTTGTGTTATAGCATTAAAAACATTAGTAAGTAACAGGCCCAGAGCTCTTGATTAATTAAAAAGAAATCTATCGGTACCCCGTCTGGTCCTGCGGCCCTCGATTTGCTACATTGATTCAATGCCTTTTTCATTTCATCCAAGGAGAAAGATAGTTCATCTCATAAAGGGCGGGTCGTATGGGAAGCCGTTCACGTCAAAATTACAGATCCCCATATACGACACCTTCTGAAATGCATATCATGATGCAAAATGATTATGACACACACCAGAATTAATATAATATCTCTCCAGGTAAATTTGATACCTGGCAGAGTGAATCTGACTTGAACCAAAACAAATATGAAATCTGGCAGAGTGAATATACTACTTAGTGATTCATATGAATAACACACACTCTGAATTGAATAAGAGATATATTGAAATATACATCAATGATACTTTAATGAATATGGCCATCACTATAAACAATATAGCAATCAGTGAAACAAATACAATATGCATCAAAAATAATGGGACATTCCTTGAAATGACTGACATATGCCAAGAGGAATATGACATACATTTAAATGAATATGACAGATTGAAATGAATATAAGTTACTGAAATGAATATAGTATATTCTGAAAAGAATATAATGCATATTGAAATTGTAATAGCATAAACTAGAATGAAAATAACACATGTTGCAATGAATATAAATTGATTTGAAATAAATATTACCTAGATTGCAATGAGATATATAGAAATGAATAGGATATGATTTCAAATGAATATGGCTTGTGTTGAAATAAATATAGGCCTCATTGAACTGAATTTGATATGCCTTAAGATGAGTATGAACAAAGCTGACATTCTCATGAAAGTTGTCAAAATTAATATGGCATGCATTGAAATTAATATGATACATATTCAAATTAATATGATATATGTTAAAATGGATACATGCATCTTAAAATGATTATGACAAGTGTTACTATGTATATGACATCTATTGAAATAAATATAACATTGATTGAAAAAAATCTAATACATGTTAAAATGGATATGAAATGAGTTGAAATTAATATGATGTCCATTGAAATGAATTTGACATGTTTTTAAATGAATACGAGTAACATCAAAATGAACATGACGTTTATCAAAATGAATACAGCTTATTTTGAAAGTAATTTGATACACATTGACATGATTATGATACGTGTTGAAATGGATATGATTAATGTTCAAATTAATATAAGATTTGTTATTTTGAATGAGACATCCATTGAAAGGAATATGATATATGCTAAGATGAATAGGACATGCATTGAAATTAATATGAGCCCCATTGAAATTGATTAAAAATGGCTGAAAATAAAATGAAACTTGTCAAAAATAAATATGCTATGCTTTGAAATTAATATGATATACATCAAAATGAATGTTTAATGTATTGAAATGAATATGACCTATGTTGAAATGGAAGTGACCCATGTTAAAATTGATATGACAGGTGTTAAGCTGAATCTGACATCCATTGAAATGAATATGACATTTATTGAAATGCATATGACACATGTTAAGATGAATATGAACCACTTTGAAATAAATATGACTCCTGTTGAAATAAATAAGGCCACATCACAATGATTATGACATTTATTAAAATGAATATGGCATTTTTTTAAATGAATATGAAACTATTTGAGATAAATGTAGCATGCTTTGAAATGAATAAGCACATATCAAAATGAACCAAGCCATGTATAAATGAATATGACCCTTGTTCAAATGAATATGGTTTGCAATGAACATATGTTGATTTGCTTTAAAATTAATATTACATATTGAAATAAATATTACATATTCTGAAAGGATATGATAAGGACTACATTGAATTAACTAGAATTAATATAACACACATATAACAGAATATAAAACAAGGAACCAGCCTTTACCATGCATCCGTTACATGCATCGATTTGCAATGCAGGTAAATATTTCTACATTTGTCACACTGTACTTATCATATAGGTAAGGATTTTTGTAAACAACAATTTTTTTATGTGAGCGTAGAGATAAAGGGAGGTAAGGATGATTTTAGGGTTAAGAGGTGGTTAGAGGCAAAGGGAGGTAAGAATAATTTTTGATTATAGGGTGGGTAAAGGTAAAGTGAGGTAATGGTGATTATAGGGTTTAGGAAGGGGATAGAGGTAAAGGGAGGTAAGGAATAATAAAGGGGTTCTCACATACAAAATAAAAAAACATACACACATAAATCAATATACATGAGTGTGTAGCTTTATCGTTTCAGGATTAGAGTGCCGTCTAAATTATGCAAGAGAGGAAGCAGGGAACTCTGGGTAGTTCCCAAGTTTCCAAGGAGTGCAGCTTCTTTCTATGGAGCACTCTACAACACCACTGAATCTGCTTACCTCAAATGTCTATTATTCTAGCAAAGTTTTAAAGCATAGGATTTGTACAGTTCCATCCAGTCCAAGCTAGAAAGTGTCTAAGGGTCTGATTACGAGTTTGGCGGTCTTGGAACAGGCTGCCACGCCAGCGTCATGCTGCCGTATTCCGCTTATCAAAAACTCATATGTGAGCCTTAGAAAGGCAGAGCCATGTAACCATTACAGCGCATTTCAGCACAGCATGGACTGTGAAGTCTATGCCGTGCTGGAACAGGGGGTGCATACAGACAGGGGTGCAAACCATGTTCCCCCCTGCATGCATCCCCTGGCCTAGAGGCAACAGGGGGCCGTGTAGGGGCCCCATAGTTTCCTCACCATCACACTTTTCGTGGAGGGCTTACCACCATGAAAACTGTAGCGGTGAGGAAACTCATAATTTGCTTCCTGCAGCGGCACCACAGGCATATTGCAGGCCTCAGACCACTGCAAGACTGACGGGGATCATGGATCTCTGTGGTAACAGCAGTCCTATGCCAGTCCGACCATCAAACTCGGAATACGGCAATCGGACCGCTGGTATCCGCATCGTCCCTGTGGGTTTGGTGGTCCATCCGACTGCTAAATTCGAAATCAGGCCCTAAGTCTTTTGTCATTTTAACAGCAAAGTTTTTAAACATAGGATTAGCTAGTGCCATCCATGCCGAAATATAAATTAACCAAAGCGTTTTATCACTCCAGGCACTGTATCACAGCTTTGAATTGAATAAAAGCAACCCTTGACACGTGAGTCTATCAGTCAATCATGTAACTTGTAAAGCGGAACTACTCACCATAAGGGTCTCAAGGGGCTGGTGGGGGGGACTGCTGATCCGTCGAAGGCACTGAGGTTCAGTCGAAGAGCCAGGTCTTGAGGTCCTTTCTGAATTCCAGGTATATGCTGCGAGGTAGAAGAAGGATCTTCCTCCGGCCGTGGTCCTGCGAATACGTGGCCAGGGCCAATTGGGCAGAGTGGAGGACACAGGTGGGTGAGTGGAGTGTGAGGCGGTGGTTGAGGTACGCAGGTCCCACGTCGTGTAGGGCTTTGTAGGCTTGTGTGAGGAGCTTGAAGGTGATTCTGTGGAGGTCTCTCAGGTGACCGGTGATGTGGCTGTGGCGGGGAATATTGAGGATAAGTCTGGCGGAGGCGTTCTGAATGTTCTTCAGTTTCTTGAGGAGTTTCTGATTGATGCCGGCATAGAGTGTGTTGCTGTAGTTGAGTCTGCTGCTGATGAGTGTGAGGGTGACCATCTTTCTGGACTCAGTGGGGATCCACTTGAAGATCTTTCAGAGCTGATGTAGCATGTGGAAGCAGGATGATGAGACTGCGTTGATCTGGTGGTTCATGGTGAGCGAGGAGTCCAGAATGATGCCGAGGTTTTGTGCATGATCTGTGAGTGTGGGGGGATCCAAGATCTGTGGGTCCTCAGGAGTTGTCCCAGGGGGAGTGGGTGGAACCCAGGATGGGGATTTCAGTATTCTCTGAGTTGTGCTTGACGCAGCTGTATTTCATCCAGGTGGCGACAGCCTTCATCCTGTCGTGGAAGTTGTTATTGGCGACTGTTGGTTCGTGGGTGAGGGAGTGGATCAGCTGTGTGTCGTTGGCGTAGGTGAAGATGTTGAGTTTTTGGTTCATAACGCTGGCTGCAAGCGGGTCCATGTAGATGTTGAAGAGAGTGGGGCTCAAGGAGGAGCCCTGAGGTACACTGCAGCTGATCTCTGTGGGTTCAGAGTGCAAGGGTGGTAGTCTGACTCTCTGTGTTTGGTCAGTGAGAAAGGAGTGGATCCATTCCAGGGCTTTTTTGCAGATGCCGGCTTTGTGGAGTCTTGTACATAGGGTGCGGTGGGAGATGGTGTCTGGGCAACCGAGATGTCCAAGACGATGAGGGCTGCAGTTTCACCTCAGTTGAGGAGGGTGCAATCGTCATCTGTGGCTGCGAGGAGGGTGGTCTCGGAGCTGTGGTTGCTGAAACTGTATTGGGAGAGGTCCAGGATGTGGTTCTCTTCAGTGAACTCAGAAAGTTGGGCGTTGATTGCCTTCTCGATGACCTTGACTGAGAAAGGGAGCAGAGAGATGGGTCTGACGTTCTAGAGGTCCTTCGGGTTGGCAGAGGGTTTCTTCAGCAAGGGGTTTATCTCTACATGTTTCCAGTCTTTCAGGATGGTGGCGGAGTTGATGGAGCAGCTGATGGTGCAGCAGAGTTCAGGGCAATGGAGGTAGTGGCTCTGTTGAAGATATGGTTCGGGCAGGGGCCCGAGGGGGCTCCAGAAAGAATGCTCTTCATGATCTTGAGGGTGTTGTCAGCAGTGAGAAGAGTCCAACTGAGCAGGGTCTGCTGGGGTCCGGTGTTATTGTGTGCGGTGGTATTGGGTGGGGTGAGAGGGTCTTGGGTATTGAGGCTGTTGAAGCTGTCGTAGATCTCCTTAATCTTGCAGTGGAAGAAGGTGCTGAGGTTGTTCCAGAGGTCTTGGGAGGGTGGGATGCCTGCTGTCTATGTGCTGGAATTGGTGAATTCTTTGACCATGGCGAAACGTTCTTTACTACTGAGTGCAATGGTGGTGATCCTTTCTTGTAGGGCCGCTTTCTTTGTTCTAATGAGGTGGAGGTGTGCAGTGACAGCGGTTTTCAAGGCTGAGTGGTCCTCCGGGGTCTTGCTGCTCCTCCATCTCTTCTCAAGCCGTCTACAGGTGTGTCTGGACTCATGAAGGGCGGGAGAGAACCAGCTGGCTTTTTTGGAATGTCGCTTGCCTGTGTTTTCTTTGAGGGGAGCCAGTGTGTCGGCTCAGTAGGAGAGCCATATGTGGTGGTTGTGTGGTAAGATATTAGTGTCCGCGGATGTCGGAGGTGGGGTTTCGCTGAGGGAGGTGGTGAGCTGTTCTTCTGTGACTTTCTTCCAACTTTTGTAAGGGTAGCGATGGGCGCAGTGCAGTACGGTGGGTTGGGATGCAGCAGTGGTCGGTCCAAAGCAGCTCGGAGGTGTGGCTGAAGGTGAGGTTGCTGCTGGCGAAGAAGATGGGGTTGAGCGTGTGTCTTGCTGAGTGGGTTGGGGAGGTGACCCGTTGTTTGAGTCAGACCGTGGTGAGGTTCTCCAGCAGGGACGATGTGTTCTTGTCTTTGGGGTTGTCCAGCTGAAAGTTGAAGTCACCGAGGAGGATGTAGTCTGTGGAGGCCAGAGCGTGTGGTACGATGAAGTCAATTATGGAGCCGCTGAAGGGTGGACGTGGTCCTTGGGGTCTGCAGATGAGGGTGCCGCAGAGGGCAGTGTTCGGGTTGACTTGGACCTGGAAGTGGAGGTGCTCCATGTTGGTCAAGTCGTCGTCCGAGTGGTGAGGCAGAGGGTACTTTAGTGTACGATGGGGATTCCTCCACTCGGTTTGTTGATAAAGTCCTTGTGAATGATCTTGTAGCTATCCAGGATGGCGGTGGCGATGTCCGGGGCAGAGGTGGAGTTCATCCAGGTTTTCATGGGGTAAATGGAGTAGAGTAGGTCCCAGATCTCCACTGTGTTTTTGTAGAGGGAGCGTGTGTTGAGCAGAATACAGCTGAGGCGGTCGGGTCTGGTATTTGTCCGTCTTGCAGTGGGTGGGGATGGTGTGCAGTGGCAGGCGAAGGTACAGCTGCAGTTTTGGTAGGAAAAAGGGCCTGGATGTCATTTGGCGATGCCCGGCGGCAAGCAGTGTGGCGTCTGGTGTTGAGGGCATGTAGGGTGTTGGTGTCATTGAGGTGGATGTTCTGATGACCAAGATCAGTGGAGCTGGCGTGGTCCAGGTGCCTTCGGCGTGCAGCAGTGCGGCCATGCAGCGGCCGCCATTAAGTAGCATGAGGGAGAGGGCTAGACAGCTGGGAGGTGGGAAAAGCAGGTAAGCAGTGCTGGAGGGTGGTGGGGCCACGGGGGAGGAGCAGCTGCAGGGACATAGCGAGGAAAAGGCACAGAAGTGACAATAGGAAAAAGTGGAAAAGTGGAAAAATGCAGACAGTGAAAGAAAGTGACAGAAAAGCAGAAAAAATGCAGAAAGCGAAAGAAAGTGACAGAAAAGCAGAAAATATGAAAGGAGTAAAAAAGAGATGGTGGCACTCCCAATCAGCGCATCCCAGAAGCGTGTGTCAGCAGTCACTCACAGGCAGTCTCTGGGTGGATTTTCAGGCCCTGCAGGGGGCAGCAAGAGGGGGCCACAACGGCATACCGGGGCCCCAAGATGTCAGCCATGTCAGGCGTGAATGCATTCCAGGGCCGCCACATGCCCCCTCATAGCGAGAAGCGCTGACCAGCCGCGGTGACCCCGCACCCAAGAAGGTGGCTGCATCTGAGGCCAGCACCAGGCACAGAATCCCGACCTGCAGAGCCTCACGGGTGAGGCATGGCTGGCACACCACACCCCCAGACACCCCCAGCAGGTAGCCTCTCAGCTACACTGCCCAGGCTCCCCACCAGACCAATCAAGGCAGTGTGCAGCCGCAGAAAATCCAGGAGAGAGATAGGAAAAAATGGGAGGAAGGATGCCCCAGGGATGTCCAGATAAGCAAAGGAACAGCTCCTCTGGCCGGCTCAACAAATGTTTAGCTCTTATTAGAGCTCTCCAGACAGATATAGCTCTGTCCAGGTACAAGGCAACACCCAGTATAGGTGTTTCACACAAACTCCTGAAACACATCTATTTGTGTACTTATATAAATATATACATATAGTACATATAGGAGTGTGTGCACACACATATGCATAGATCTGATTACCTACTGGCGGTCGCCAGTAGGTAGTTATAGTTAGGACCCTGTTTCCATAGGAAATCCGCAACATTTTATTTTGAATAACTTTGGCGCCGGTCGACGAATCCTCGCGAATATTTCAAAATAGGTGGGGCGCTACGCTCCGCTCCTACCCTGAAAGTCTTGGGGGGATTCGTCAAGCGGGGGCTGGGATAAAAGGGGGGTCCCAAAACGCGTTTTTCCCATGCATTTTTCCATAGGACCTTTAGACACAGCTACAGCCCGAACGGCTGAACAGAATTACTAGAAATTTGGCAGAGAGGTAGTCCTCAGGTCAAGGAAGTGCCTTTTGTAGGTTTGGTGTAAATATGTTCAGTAGATTCTGAGAAAATAGCCTTTAAATCAATATATATATCTGAGCCAGCTTACGGTGCGCTTACGATGCGCTTACCGTACGCGTACGGTGGCGTGCGCGAGCGCGATTCTGATTGGCTCTTAGATCTTAGTAAACATTCGAATCGGTCGAAACCAGGAAGCGGCGGCCGCCATTTCGTGTGTTTCACTCAGAAAAAAAAGAGTGATATCTTGAAAAGGGGGCAAGGAGGAGAGTTACAGACCCCCTAACATTTGTAAGGGGGTCAAAGAAGGACAGAAAAGTACAAAGAAAACATTTATTGATTTTAAAAAAAATCACGGGGTACGCGTACGGTAAGCTCAACGTACGCGTACGGTAGAAAAAAAATAAAATAAAAGAAATGAAATGCAGATTTAAGAGTTTAGATATTAGGGGGCTCTAAAAAGAGCCGTTGTGTTTATGAAGTGATTTTTTAGTGGTACCTACAAGTAAGTACCGATGCAGAGTCTAAGGTTCAAGAGGAAGACTCTGTTCCCTTCATCATTGAAGTGCACACCATCTCCTCTATAAATGTCTTGCATGTCGTAACGCAAGTTGTTGTGGTAAATGGAACCCATACCATAGTCACGGAGGAAAGCAGAAACAGATTTGTTGACGTGCTTTCTTGCTTTGTCAATCTGCAGACAGAAATGATTGGACCAGTTCCATTTTTGCCTTTGGCATATGTTAGAAAACACAAAGGCAGTTTTAGGGAAAAGTGAAAACAGTTGTGCAAAGGTGTCCTTCATAAGCATTTCCAGACCTACCCCAGTCAAAGTGCCTAGGTCATTGCCACCACAGTGCACTATTATGAGGTCAGGGTGTTGGATTTGCATGAAGGATTTCACCAATGGCATCAATTGGTGCCACTTTAACCCTCTCTGACCAATCCATTTAATGTCTACATTTGGCAAAGCAAGGTCTCTCACCATATCTGTTTTCTCTGCATACTTTTCACTCCAGAAGACATAGCTGTGCCCTACAATCCACACTGTGAACATCTTCAAAGGAGAACTGGATGCACTCAGGAGGTGTAATTCAGTAGAATGGTAAAAAGAAATGAAAGACAGTTTGGAAATGGAGGCATACATATTTTTTTCATAAAAAAAAGAACTGATTGGCTGTTTCATACCATTCTAGAATAAAAACTAGGCTGTATGTGTAAATTAATAGAAGCATGTTTTGTATTGGTACAGAAAAATGTGTTACCAAAGAACAGTACTATGGATTTGCTGTTAGGTTTGAAAAGTCAAGCACTCTTGCTCTGTGGAATTGAAACATTGTTTGGTGAACTTCTGACCTAACTCCACACAGCAGTGTTCCATGAGCTGTTGCTATGGTAGCAGGCAGAAGTCAAGTTGGGGGAAGGGTACTAGGCAGAAGTCAAGTTGGGGGAAGGGTTCTTTTGGAAAAGGGTTGGTTTTCAACCAATAGAAATGTGTGATTACATTTGAAAAAAAGGGGGAAGCACTGAGATTTGAAATTAACATGTATATGTGTGGAAAAAGAGAGGGAAAGTTTGCCATTATCTGGTTCTGCTGAGAGGAGAGAGGTGTAAAGAACAGAGATCCTGGCTCTGATAATCTGCTGTTTGAGTGCCACATTTCTTTCACAGCTAACTAATTTTAAAGGTGAGTTTAGAGTTTGAGAGGGGATGTATATGGTAAATTAAGAAATGAATAATAGAAATGGAATTCCTTTTGTTGAAGTTGTGTTTATTATTTTCTGTTTTGGGAGAAATTTAAATGTGAGGAACATGTAAAATAATATGGACTATGTTTTCACGATAAATTAAGGTGTACTGGTAAAAATAAAGAATACTTTAAGGGTTTGAGGCTGGACTCAGTAATGCAAATACATACAGCATCAGTAAGGCTGGTTGCCCTTGCTGGAGTGTAGGCAGTCACCTAGGTTACACATGGTGCTGGTCTGAAAAAGCAGTTTGGACATGTGCTTTTTTAAGAATCTGAAAAGTGGATTTATAATGTGTCAGTCTGTAAAAGTGTTTATCACTTGCCAAAAAAAAGAGTAGTAAGTGTGCTTTCAAATTGGCAAAGAAATTTCGTTTTGTGACTAATGTGAAAACATGACTCTGTGTGCAAATAGGAATTACAGGCAGAGATTTATTGTGTATTGCTCTGGTGATTTCACAGTTGCATTAGATGGAAAGGGGGAGCCATTTTTTGGTGCAGAAGCAGACTCTTAGCACACACCCAGCTGCTTACTCTGTGGAATCATGCACAGTATTCACAAGCGAGTGGGGTTTGAGGTTTCAGTCAGTAATGCAAATACATTCAGCATCACTAAGGCTGGTTGCCCTTGCTGGAGTGTAGTCAGTCACCCAGGTTACACATGGTGCTGGTCTGAAAAAGCAGTTTGGACATGTGCTTTTTTAAGAATCTGAAAAGTGGACTCAAAATGTGACAGACTGTAAAAGTGTTTATCACTTGCCAAAAAAAAGAGTAGTAAGTGTGCTTTCAAAATGGCAAAGAAATTTCGTTTTGTGACTAATGTGAAAACATGACTCTGTGTGCATATACGAATTACAGGCAGAGATTTATTGCGTATTGCTCTGGTGATTTCACAGTTGCATTAGATGGAAAGGGGGAGCCATTTTTTGGTGCAGAAGCAGACTCTTAGCACACACCCAGCTGCTTACCCTGTGGAATCATGCACAGTATTCACAAGCGAGTGGGGTTTGAGGTTTCAGTCAGTAATGCAAATACATTCAGCATCACTAAGGCTGGTTGCCCTTGCTGGAGTGTAGTCAGTTACCCAGGTTACACATGGTGCTGGTCTGAAAAAGCAGTTTGGACATGTGCTTTTTTAAGAATCTGAAAAGTGGATTCAAAATGTGACAGACTGTAAAAGTGTTTATCACTTGCCAAAAAAAAGAGTAGTAAGTGTGCTTTCAAAATGGCAAAGAAATTTCGTTTTGTGACTAATGTGAAAACATGACTCTGTGTGCATATAGGAATTACAGGCAGAGATTTATTGCGTATTGCTCTGGTGATTTCACAGTTGCATTAGATGGAAAGGGGGAGCCATTTTTTGGTGCAGAAGCAGACTCTTAGCACACACACAGCTGCTTACCCTGTGGAATCATGCACAGTATTCACAAGCGAGTGGGGTTTGAGGTTTCAGTCAGTAATGCAAATACATTCAGCATCACTAAGGCTGGTTGCCCTTGCTGGAGTGTAGTCAGTTACCCAGGTTACACATGGTGCTGGTCTGAAAAAGCAGTTTGGACATGTGCTTTTTTAAGAATCTGAAAAGTGGATTCAAAATGTGACAGACTGTAAAAGTGTTTATCACTTGCCAAAAAAAAGAGTAGTAAGTGTGCTTTCAAAATGGCAAAGAAATTTCGTTTTGTGACTAATGTGAAAACATGACTCTGTGTGCATATAGGAATTACAGGCAGAGATTTATTGCGTATTGCTCTGGTGATTTCACAGTTGCATTAGATGGAAAGGGGGAGCCATTTTTTGGTGCAGAAGCAGACTCTTAGCACACACCCAGCTGCTTACCCTGTGGAATCATGCACAGTATTCACAAGCGAGTGGGGTTTGAGGTTTCAGTCAGTAATGCAAATACATTCAGCATCACTAAGGCTGGTTGCCCTTGCTGGAGTGTAGTCAGTTACCCAGGTTACACATGGTGCTGGTCTGAAAAAGCAGTTTGGACATGTGCTTTTTTAAGAATCTGAAAAGTGGATTCAAAATGTGACAGACTGTAAAAGTGTTTATCACTTGCCAAAAAAAAGAGTAGTAAGTGTGCTTTCAAAATGGCAAAGAAATTTCGTTTTGTGACTAATGTGAAAACATGACTCTGTGTGCAAATAGGAATTACAGGCAGAGATTTATTGCGTATTGCTCTTGTGATTTCACAGTTGCATTAGATGGAAAGGGGGAGCCATTTGTTGGTGCAGAAGCAGACTCTTAGCACACACCCAGCTGCTTACCCTGTGGAATCATGCACAGTATTCACAAGTGAGTGGGGTTTGAGGTTTCAGTCAGTAATGCAAATACATTCAGCATCACTAAGGCTGGTTGCCCTTGCTGGAGTGTAGTCAGTCACCCAGGTTACACATGGTGCTGGTCTGAAAAAGCAGTTTGGACATGTGCTTTTTTAAGAATCTGAAAAGTGGATTCAAAATGTGACAGACTGTAAAAGTGTTTATCACTTGCCAAAAAAAAGAGTAGTAAGTGTGCTTTCAAAATGGCAAAGAAATTTCGTTTTGTGACTAATGTGAAAACATGACTCTGTGTGCATATAGGAATTACAGGCAGAGATTTATTGCGTATTGCTCTGGTGATTTCACAGTTGCATTAGATGGAAAGGGGGAGCCATTTTTTGGTGCAGAAGCAGACTCTTAGCACACACCCAGCTGCTTACCCTGTGGAATCATGCACAGTATTCACAAGCGAGTGGGGTTTGAGGTTTCAGTCAGTAATGCAAATACATTCAGAATCACTAAGGCTGGTTGCCCTTGCTGGAGTGTAGTCAGTTACCCAGGTTACACATGGTGCTGGTCTGAAAAAGCAGTTTGGACATGTGCTTTTTTAAGAATCTAAAAAGTGGATTCAAAATGTGACAGACTGTAAAAGTGTTTATCACTTGCCAAAAAAAAGAGTAGTAAGTGTGCTTTCAAAATGGCAAAGAAATTTCGTTTTGTGACTAATGTGAAAACATGACTCTGTGTGCAAATAGGAATTACAGGCAGAGATTTATTGCGTATTGCTCTGGTGATTTCACAGTTGCATTAGATGGAAAGGGGGAGCCATTTTTTGGTGCAGAAGCAGACTCTTAGCACACACCCAGCTGCTTACCCTGTGGAATCATGCACAGTATTCACAAGTGAGTGGGGTTTGAGGTTTCAGTCAGTAATGCAAATACATTCAGCATCACTAAGGCTGGTTGCCCTTGCTGGAGTGTAGTCAGTCACCCAGGTTACACATGGTGCTGGTCTGAAAAAGCAGTTTGGACATGTGCTTTTTTAAGAATCTGAAAAGTGGATTCAAAATGTGACAGACTGTAAAAGTGTTTATCACTTGCCAAAAAAAAGAGTAGTAAGTGTGCTTTCAAAATGGCAAAGAAATTTCGTTTTGTGACTAATGTGAAAACATGACTCTGTGTGCATATAGGAATTACAGGCAGAGATTTATTGCGTATTGCTCTGGTGATTTCACAGTTGCATTAGATGGAAAGGGGGAGCCATTTTTTGGTGCAGAAGCAGACTCTTAGCACACACCCAGCTGCTTACCCTGTGGAATCATGCACAGTATTCACAAGCGAGTGGGGTTTGAGGTTTCAGTCAGTAATGCAAATACATTCAGCATCACTAAGGCTGGTTGCCCTTGCTGGAGTGTAGTCAGTTACCCAGGTTACACATGGTGCTGGTCTGAAAAAGCAGTTTGGACATGTGCTTTTTTAAGAATCTAAAAAGTGGATTCATAATGTGTCAGTCTGTAAAAGTGTTTATCACTTGCCAAAAAAAAGAGTAGTAAGTGTGCTTTCAAATTGGCAAAGAAATTTCGTTTTGTGACTAATATGAAAACATGACTCTGTGTGCATATAGGAATTACAGGCAGAGATTTATTGCGTATTGCTCTGGTGATTTCACAGTTGCATTAGATGGAAAGGGGGAGCCATTTTTTTGTGCAGAAGCAGACTCTTAGCACACACCCAGCTGCTTACCCTGTGGAATCATGCACAGTATTCACAAGCGAGTGGGGTTTGAGGTTTCAGTCAGTAATGCAAATACATTCAGCATCACTAAGGATGGTTGCCCTTGCTGGAGTGTAGTCAGTCACCCAGGTTACACATGGTGCTGGTCTGAAAAAGCAGTTTGGACATGTGCTTTTTTAAGAATCTAAAAAGTGGATTCAAAATGTGTCAGACTGTAAAAGTGTTTATCACTTGCCAAAAAAAAGAGTAGTAAGTGTGCTTTCAAATTGGCAAAGAAATTTCGTTTTGTGACTAATATGAAAACATGACTCTGTGTGCAAATAGGAATTACAGGCAGAGATTTATTGCGTATTGCTCTGGTGATTTTACATTTGCATTAGATGGAAAGGGGGAGCCATTTTTTGGTGCAGAAGCAGACTCTTAGCACACACCCAGCTGCTTACCCTGTGGAATCATGCACAGTATTCACAAGCGAGTGGGGTTTGAGGTTTCAGTCAGTAATGGAAATACATTCAGCATCACTAAGGCTGGTTGCCCTTGCTGGAGTGTAGTCAGTCACCCAGGTTACACATGGTGCTGGTCTGAAAAAGCTGTTTGGACATGTGCTTTTATCAGAATCTGTAAAGTGGATTCATAATGTGTCAGTCTGTAAAAGTACTTTTCACTTGCCTAAAAAGTAGTAGAAAGTATGCTTTGCAATTGGCAAAGAAATTTCGTTTTCTGCCTAATTTCAAAGCATGACTTTGTGTGCACACAGGAATTATTTTTAGAAATTTAATTTGTGAAGGTGTTATTGTGATTTTCATTTATAGGAAAGGAGTTTATAGTATTTTAAGATTTCTAAAGAACATAAAAAATGTAGTAATATATTTAAATAAAATAAAGGAATTTTTTTTTAGTTTTTTTCAGGTATTGCTGAAGAGCAGTGAACAAAATTTAAGATGCCTACAAAATCCAGAGTAAAGAAAGACCACAAAAAAAACCTATATTTGAAGACAACTGGAGGACCTAAGTTAGTTGGAGATGCTCATGTTGGGAAAAAGAAAAAATCTTCTGGTAAGCAAACAAAAGATTTTTTAAAGAACATATTCAAAAAAAGGAAAAATGTACAAAATGTCTGTACTGGAAAGAATGTTTTCAATAGAAAAGGAGAGGAAAAAATTGAGCATTTAGTTAATGCAAATATACCTTCTGCAACTAAAAAGATTAACTTAAACAGAAAAACAGCGTTTAAAGAGATACGTAGAAAAATGTTTCAGAGAAGAGTTATGTCCAATTTGATAAAGGATGTGAAGAAATATAAGCAAAAGGCTAAGTTTTATAAGAGAAAAAAAGAAATTGAAGCCATTGCAGCAAAGGCATTAGAATTAAAAAGGAAACTATTCATTTTAATTTTGAATAGGATGCGTACATTAGATAAAATGGTTAATGTACTGAAATCACAAAGCAAAAGGAAAAGAGTAGTGAACAGAACAAACTTTTGTAAAGTGTTTTTAGGAAAATGGATGCATAGTTCAAGTAGTGAACCTTTTTTTAATGAAGAGAGCTATTTTCAAAGTAATAGTTTGCTGCATGCAGTTGACACCAGAGGTCGTGCTTACGAAGTGAAAAATGGTTGCATAATGGAGAAGGAGATAATGGTTCCAAGAGATGAGGTACAAGTGATGGCGGATGAGGCTATGGGGAGACGTCCTAAAGCCCCAGTGTACACTTGGAATTGTAGTAGTATTTGCACTGTGCATCAGGAATCTATTGATAAATTTCGTGAGTTTCTAAGAGAATATAGTAAAAAAAGTGTAAAACAGAAGATTAAGGTGCTTCAAAGTCTAGATCCATGCAGAGTGAGAGAGAATACTGGTTTGCAGGGTCATTCTCTGGCTTGTCTATCTAGAAAAGTGTGTATTAGTGTTTTCCATCATTTTAGAATGCTGGCTGTTCATCATACTGAAATGAGAAAGTTTGTGAGACGGTTGTATTTTGCTAAAAGTCCAGCAATAAAGGTAGATGAATTGAATAGGGCTCTGTTCCGTGGGTCAGTATCAGATGTAGAGAAGGTTGTTGATGAAATTCAGTTTTGTTACTTTGGTCCTGAACAAAACAGTGCAGAAAAGGACACAGTAAATGAGGAAGAAGTGGAAGAGAATGTACAACCATTTGTAAGTAAGACATTTAATGATCACATAACAAAATTTGAAAAAATCTCTAATGAAAGACCAAATATTACTTGTATTTGTTGCCGCAGAACTCATTATAGAAAACAAACCAGGTATGTTGATCTCTATAGAAAAAGTGAAAATGAAGATAATTATAAGTGGAAGGATTTTGCCACATATATATTTCTTGAAAATTGTTTTGAATTGGGTGAAGTTCAGCGTATTTGTAAATACTGTTATAATAAGTTAGAAGAAAATAGAATGCCGACCAGAGCTGTACATAATAATTTAGAATTGGATGCTAATCCTGCTGAACTTTCTGAATTAAATACATATGAGTCTATACTCATTCAATGTGTTCATCCGTTCCAGACCATAGTACGTATGGAGCCCAAAACTGGTAAATTACCTCCTTCAGATTTACTGAGAGGTTTAAAAGGTAGAGTGGTGTATTTGCCCTTGGATTTGAAAAAAAATATGGAAACTATTGATGCGGATACTTTGGAAACTGAACCATTAATTATTCTGGTTAATGGTGTACCTACAAAGAATAAGAAGATTTGGCAGGAGCTGGTAGATGTACGGAAAGTACAAAGAGCAAATTTGTATTTGAAAAGGAATAACAAATGGTATGAATCAATTTATATAGAAGAAGAAGAAGAAGAAGATTTACAAGAAGACACAGAAACACCAACTGGACAAATTGAAAAAGTGGACAAGTCAAAGGAAGAAGAAATTTATGAACATTTTAGCATACATCCTCTTCATTCAAAAGAAGTTATGGGAGACAATATTGATCTGTTTCAGATGAAGAAAGCAAAAGGAACTCTCATGAGTGTATGGGAGGAGAGCTTGGAAGCTCGATGTTTTCCCCAGCTGTTTCCGAAAGGAAAAGGAGGACGATACGATGAACGTCCGGAACAGATTCCAGCTTCTGAGTATCGGACTACAAGACTATATGCTGAAGATCCCAGATTTCGACAAAGTATTCCTTATTTGTTCCATCTTTTATTTGAAAGCGACTTGTCTGCACTGTCTTATGCAGTAAATCACATTTTAAAAAGTGGAGCACATTTACAAAATGTGTCTGCTAAGGATTTTATGGAGAAAGTGCAGCACCGAGATGATCATTTGGAAACACAACTGATCAATCTGATGGCTTGTCAGCGTGGGACAAATGAATATTGGTACAGACGCCATGGTGAATTAAAATGCATGTTACGGAATTTAGGAACACCAACATGGTTCGTTACCCTAAGCTGTGCTGAGTACGCTTGGGATGATTTACTGGATTTTCTACGAGAGGCAAATTCAAACATTAAAAACATCGAATACAAGACAGCAGGAGAACTGTGCTCATTGGATCCGGTTAATGTTTGCAGATATTTCAATCATAGATTTGAGGCTATGATGTCGTTCATCTGCAATAAAAAAAATCCACCTCTAGGAGAAGTAGTGGATTTCTTTTGGAGAAAAGAGTACCAGGCAAGAGGTGCTCCTCATATTCATATGCTGTTGTGGATCAAGGATGCCCCAAAGTTTGGAACAGATGCTGATGAAGCAGTGTTATCTTACATTGAAGAATATGCAACATGTGCTATACCAAAAAACACAGAAGAGAAAAAGTTAAAGGAGCAAGTTTTACGTTTCCAAAGTCATCGGTGTGGAAAATACTGTCGACAGAAATACAAGAGCAAAGATAAATACTACACTAAATGTCGATTTGGATTTCCTAGACCTGTTCTTTCAAATGGAAGAGTAAACAGTTTCATGTCATCTGTGAGACATACTATCACAAGAAAATCACCTAAGAATACCTACAACCTTAAAAGAAAAGAAGAATCAAAAAATATAAATGACTACAACCCAGTCATTTTATCCATGTGGAATGCTAACATGGATATACAGTATGTAGCTGACAATTCCATTGCTGTTGCTCGATATGTAACGTCTTACATTACGAAATCAGAAAAAACAGAATTGAAGGAAATGTGGGAAGAGATTTCTCACGAGAAGACTGTCAGTAAGAAGCTGTACAGTTTCAGTTTGAAGATGTTATCGCATCGAGAAATTGGATCCTACGAATGTTCAGATAGGTTATCTTCTGCAAGTCTCTACTCGAAATCAAGAAGAATAATTTGGGCAAGTTTAGGCCTTGCAGCAATGAGAAATCGGGTACTGAAATCTGTTGGAGAAATTGAATATTTGGCCGAGAATGACCCAGAAAGTACAGATATTTTGAAATCAAACATGTTGGACACATATTATCCCAAGAGAAGTCATCATCTGGAGAACATGTGTCTCTATGAAGTGCTGCAGAACTACATTTATTCACGGAAAGCCACAGAAGACATCAACAATGGAAAATATAAAGTCATTGGTGAGGAAGGATGTTTGGTGAAGCAAACAAAAGGAAGTTTGATAAATCACAGGAAGCTGAGTTGCGACACTACTGACAAAAAGGAATTTTACTACTTGGCTCTTTTACAGCTGTTTAAACCATGGCGTACAGAGGATGAACTACTGGGAGAATTTCAAAGCTATGAAGATTCTTTTAATGCTTGCAAAGACAGCATACAATGCAGTACATTCTCAACTTATCTGCAAATGTTAAATGAAGAAATTGAACAGGAAACTACAATTGCAGCAGAAATAGCTAGAGACAGTTCTCAGGACAGCCAAAGTTCAGGAACACTCAGTCAAGATCCCCTAGGACAACCAATCGTTGAAAATGAAGCATCAATAGCCATGAATGAAGTGGAAACGGCTATGAATCAGGCTCAAGAAGAATTTATAGACTTACAAAATTTGGAAAGACAACTGAACGAAGAGCAGCAACAAATTTATGAAGAGATCAGAAACAAAATTGATCACGGATTTCTACATGAAAAAAAAGAGTGCTCATGCACATCATTTCATCCAATCAGGATGTATGTAAGCGGACAAGCTGGAACTGGAAAAAGTTTCCTTATAAAAGTCATCAGAAGCTACCTACAGCAAAAAACGGATTCTACTTTGTCTTGTGTGGTTACTGCTCCAACTGGGTTAGCAGCATATAACATAAAAGGAATCACTTTACATCGTTTGCTAATGTTACCAGTGGAGCATGAGAACAAAATACAATACAACAAGCTAACTGGAGAAGCATGCTTGGAAGTTTCAAGAGTATTGAAGAAGATGCAAGTTCTCATTATTGATGAGGTGAGCATGGTATCAAACTTAATGCTTGCCTTTGTGCATTTAAGAATGCAGCAAATTCTGAAGACAGACTATGACGTGTTATTTGGAGGAAAACACGTCATAGTTTTTGGAGATCTTTTGCAACTTACTCCAGTTAAAGGACAACCAGTGTTTAATACTGTGACACATGAAGACACGAAGAAGTCATTGGGAAGCATCGGTAATGCAAATATTTGGTCCTTCTTTGAGTACAAGGAACTTACTACTAATATGAGGCAAGCAAACGATGAAGAATATGGAAGTATTCTGAAAGATATCAGAATTGGACTACTCACTGAAGCTGGCACGAAAGCATTACAGAGTCGGCTGCTACATAATTTATTTCCAAAGGAAGAAATAGTTGCAGAGAACATATACAAGAACATTGCAGAAAAGAAAAGTGTCATCTGCTTAATGCCAACTCTACGTGAATGCTCAATATTCAATGAGGAGCTTTTGAAATTGGAAAAGGAAGATATCAGGAAATTGGAAGCAGTGGACAAAATTGAGGATGGAAGAATTACTGTCACATTAACAGGCACACTGAAAAATAAATTGGATTCACTAGAGAAGAACATTTCCAAAACAGCTGGATTAGAAAAAAATCTATATGTTTGCATGAACTGTAGAGTATTTTTAAGGAGAAATTTGGATGTTGAAAAAGGTTTAGTTAATGGAGCTATGGGAAGAGTTGTGGGTTTTATTAATTATCAGAAAAAAGATGGAATTGAATGTTTAAAAATAAAATTTGATCAGATAGAAGAAGTTAAAGACATTTGTCGTTGTTCAGTTCGTTTCATGCTTGTGAAAGACTTATATGTACGTAGGAAGCAGTTTCCGTTTTCTCTAGCATATGCTGTAACTATTCACAAGTCTCAAGGATTGACTGTAGATTGTGCATTTGTGAACATTGGTTCAACTGTGTTCAAAGAAGGTATGGCATATGTTGCTTTGTCACGAGTGAAAACATTATCAGGTTTATTCATGATAGACTTTGATGACTCAAAAGTTAGTGCTGATGCAAATTGTGTAAAGGAGTATAATAGATTAAGAAGAAGCTATGCTCCTCATTTAGGTCAGTATCCTGTGTTGGAGAAACGTGTAGTTTCTCGTAAAAGGAGAAATGAGAATATCTGTAATGAAGATGTAGAGAGGAGGAAAAAAAAGAGGAGTGATGTAATTGCAAGCAAAAAGAAAAAGGAAAATGAAGAACAGGTTGTAGGATGTCATTTTGAAAATAGCTCTGGTGTCAACTGCTACGCTAATGTAGTGCTGAATGTTGCATTTTATCTGGAAAGTGTGCAAGAGCAGATAATAGTAAATCAGGGAAAAAGATTCTGTTCTGAGTTGAGTCTCCTTTTTCAAAAGCTGAGTAATGATAAAACTCAAATAGAAAGTGCTACTGAAATTAGAAAACTTTTAGATGTATGTTCAGGACGAACACAGTTTTCTCAAAATGTACAGCAAGACGCACAGGAATTCTTGATGTTTTTTCTTCAGGTACTGGAAGAAGAAGGGGTTCCCATTGAAAATGTATTTGGTCTCTCTTATAAATGGGAACATAGTTGTGAAAACTGTTATAATATATGTGGCTCTAATGTTGATTCTGAAAGGTTTATTTATTTAACATTGCCAGAAAGTAAAACAGTCACTTTTGCTAAATTAGTTAAAGATGCTAATCATAGCATGGAATGCAGTGAGTGTCAATCTGACATGTTTTCAACGTTAATTTTAAAGGAATACGGACAGTATGTAATTTTAATAATGCAACGCTGTAAAGCTGATGGTTCAAAATTAGATACTTTAATAAAGAAGTTTACAGGACAGCAATTATCAATTTCAGGAAAAACTTTTGTAACAGTTGCAATAATTTTCCATGATGGACCTACTGTAACTTCTGGTCATTACACAGTTTATCTTAAATGTGAAAAAGGCTGGACACTGTGTAATGATTCCCAATTGATTTTTAAGCAACGTTTGCCTTTTGATTTAGCAAATTCCTATCTAATCTTCCTGAAACCTAAATTTTAGAGAGATTTGGCAACATCTGGACAAAACAATTTTACCATTTTATTGGCTTACCATTGGAATTTTCAAAAAAAATGATTTTACAAATTACCATTTGGCCTAATGGAAAGGTAACCAATTGTAATGTGGACTTTTTCAATTTTTAATGAAACTTTGGAAAACCAAAAATTTAGAAAAAATCGGTAACATCTGCACAATTTAAATTTTGGAATGTTATTGGATTGCCATTGGAAATTTATTCAAAAAAGATTTTTAAAATTACTATTTGGCCATGCGGAAAGGTAAACAATTCTATTGTGGACTTATTTAATTATTAATAAATCTTTCAGAAACCAAAATGTTACAGAGAATCGGTGAGATCTGTACAATTTAAACTTTAGATTTTTATTGGATTACCATTGGAAATTAAATCAAAAAAGAATTTTAAAATTACTATTTGGCCTAAAGGAAATGGAACCAGATGTATTGTGGAGTTATTTGAGATATATTTTTGTGATTATACTTCTGAAACAAAAATATCAGACGGTATTTTAAAGAAATAAGTATTGATATTAGATGATATTTTTTAAGAATATTATGCATTTCTATAAAGTTATGTTTATGCAAAAAGAGATTGTGGGCTTTTTTAAAACAATCTTTGAGATTGTTAATTTTTTTTTTGCCCGCTGTTAAATGATGAATGCAATTGCTTTCACAATTTATAGTGAAATGCAATATATTCTGAAAACAGCAAAAAAAGGCAAATTTTTTTTTTGAAAAATATGTAAATATGTGTACTGTATTATAAAATGTTTTATTAAATATTAATACTTTTTTCTTTTTTTTCAGATTGAGATAGAAAATTTTCGAAAACTAGAACCATTTTTAAAGCAATTAAAAAAAAATTTAAATGAATAAATATTTTTTTGTGTGGGTATGGTAAGTCAATAATATCATGGTCCCTTTTTTCCACTTCTCCACAATCACATTTTCAGTTTTTCATTGTAGTCTCTCAAGGACCTTGTAATGTGATAATTGATTTTTAGTGTTTTTTAAAAAAAAAAATAATAATTACGCGTACCGTACGCGTACGGTAAAAAAAAAATCAAAAAAAAGTTTTAAAAACATATATAAAAAATAGATGAAAGGTAAGGTTGGCTCTTAAAAGAGCCGTTGTGTTCATGCAGGGACAGAGGAAAGAAAGAATGGGAATATTAGACGGTACGACAAATGTGCTGATCTATTTTATTGTTCACTAGGGAAATACTGGTCTCCCTATAACAAATTAGATCATGACAAGTGGCGCACCGTATTTCAACCCTCAGAAACCGAGGGTTAATTTCCTGAGGAGAAGAAAAAGGAGATGCTCCCACCACAGATGAAGGGCTCACCTGACCTGCAGAAGAAGGACTCGGCCCTGCAGATGATGGTCCAGGCTGAGCTGCTGTGGATGTGCTTGGTTGACTTACTGAAGGGTTACCTTCAGTATGTCGAGCATGTGTTCTTCTGTGTACATCCTTAAGGTGTCTCAACATGGTGTGATTCCCGAAGGAATACTTCTTGTTGGGATTCCCTCTTGAAAGTACACGCTTACACAGCTTACAAGTCACTAAGGGTGCATTTACCTTTTGCTGGCCCTCTGGAAAAGAAAAATACTCCCATATGAAAGAGGTCTTTTGTTTCCTCGTTCTCTGCCTCAAGGTAGTGCTGCTAGCCTCACTCTCAGAAGGGCTCTGCTGTTCTGCCATCGTATCACAAAGACAACCCAGCTCCTTCTCCTAAGGGATCACAAGCAGAAATGAGGGGAATGGGTGTGGTGTAGGAGAGTTCTAGAACTGAAAGTAGTTTCAACCAATCAAAAGTTGTGTTTCATGATCACTTGACCCACCGTATGCTTACGGTGCGCTTACGGTGCGCTTACGGCAAAAGTACGCATGCGCGTAAAAAAGACACGCGCACGCGCGCATGCGCAAAACAGGCACGCCCCTTCACTTCCGCGTAACGTGTGCGTGCAGCGTACGCGTTACGCGCTGTGCGCGCGTGACATGCGTCTACGCAAATTGCGTAAATGAACGCAAACAGCGTAGAAATCTAACGTAATTAAAGCAAGACGTGCGCTTACCGTACGCGCACGTTAAAAAAAAAAATTTAAAAAAAATATGTAATACTAATAAATTTTACCTGTTTATATTAAAAAAATTGTAAAATAAAAACATATTGTAGAATTTTTAAAATTTAACCATAGTCTTTAAAAAAGGATAGAAAATTAAAATAAAAATATGTAAAAAAAAAAAGAAAAAAAAAAAAAATTTGCATTTAAAAAACCTTGCAAATTCACTGAAAAAACCATGGGTTTCACTCACGTTATAGTTAGGAATTAGCATTTAAAAAACCTTGCAAATTCACTGAAAAAGCCATGGGTTTCACACACGTTATAGTTAGGAATTAGCATTTAAAAAACCTTAGAAATTCAATGAAAAAACCAAAGGTTTCACACATGTTATAGTTAGCTGGACATTTCACTCGTAAAAAACCATTGAAATTCCCCCGTTATAGTTAGTTGAGCTAACTATAACTCGCGCGCCCGCAATGCACTACTGATGACGTCACATATTACATCACTCATGACATGGTCACTGACATCACTCATGACATCACTGATGACATCTCAAATGACATCACTGATGACATCACTGATGACATCATCCTTGTGATAGAGTGGCAGACCTCCTCTTCCCTTAATATAACCATTGAAACACACATTCAAAAATAGAAACTAAAATGTTCAAAATAATGAACATATCAATATCTGTTACAACAACCTAATCAGTAATTCTAAGAACCACATACACATACAGTCATTCACCAACAGTCCTCTACAGTCACTCATACATGTACTCACTCATCATATGTATTCATACACCTATACATCCTTTTACACAACGCCACTCATCCATAGAGTTACTCACACACATAGTCACTCATGCTAATAAAGAATCAAACATCCATTTACTTGCATATACAGTTATACACACACCACCACACTTACTTCTACAGAAACTTACATATACTTACTCTTTTAAACAATAACTTATAGAAACACATACTTATTCATACAGGAACTCTTACAATCTCTCACTCTCACATATACTCACTTATATACACCAATAGTCACATATACTAGTTTAAAACATATGTAGTTACTCATAAAGACACTATAGAGACAGTCATTCACTCACTAACACACCCATGCACACACTCATCCACCCATACAGTCCTGCACACATGCTGTATTCAACACATACAAACAGTGAGTCACTCATTCATGCACCTATGCACTAAGTAATACCCCCCACCGAACCATACAGAAACTCAGACACTCATACTGATAAAAAAACAACTAATAACCTATATAGACACTCATGTAGCTACTCACCAACCCATGCAGCCACTTATACACAAAGTAAGAAAGTGATACAGATATTTTCATATTTAAAGATTACTCAGTAAGCCATGTATTCACTATGATACACTTAATCAGTCAGTTACACAAAAAAATAAAAAAAAAAAAGCATCCATTTAGACACTTATATACCCATTTATTCTTCCATTGACCTTGAGATATACATAAATATAAAACATATTTAATTTTCAGAAAAACACACAATCACTGGATGATGTCATCAGTGATGTCATTTGAGATGTCATCAGTGATGTCATGAGTGATGTCAGTGACCATGTCATGAGTGATGTAATATGTGACGTCATCAGTAGTGCATTGCGGGCGCGCGAGTCATAGTTAGCTGAACTAACTATAACGGGGGAATTTCAATGGTTTTTTACGAGTGAAATGTCCAGCTAACTATAACATGTGTGAAACCTTTGGTTTTTTCATTGAATTTCTAAGGTTTTTTAAATGCTAATTCCTAACTATAACGTGTGTGAAACCCATGGTTTTTTCAGTGAATATATATATATATATACACACACACACACACATATATGTATATATATGTGTATATATATTTTTTATATATATATATATACACACATACACACACATATATATATATAACAAAGAAGCAGAGAACTCTAGGTAGTTCTCAAGTTTAGGTGGAAAGCAGCTACTGTATAGAGCACCCTCAACACCAGCAACACTCAGGTAAATTTTCTCACGTCAAATTTCTGCTTTTCTATCAAAGTCTTTAAGAATAGGATTAGCACATTGCCATCCATGCCGAGATAGAAAGGGACAAAGTATTTTGCCATTTCGACAGCAACATTTTTAAGCATAGGACTAGCATAGTGCTATCCAAGCCTAGCTGTAAAATGATAAAAGCCTTTTACTACTCCAGGCACAGTATTACAGCTTTGAATTGGTAAAATACCAACCAAGCCAACCTGAAATGAATAAAAGCAACTCCTGACATGTGTTTCGCTTTCATTAGAGCTCTTAAGAGAGGTATAGCATTGTCCAGACACAAGGGAGCACCCAGTACAAGTCAAACCAATACCCTTTCAGACTTAGGTTGGCACATAAATTATGCAAAAAAGAAGCAGCGAACTCTGGGTAGTTCGCAAGCTTAGGTGGAAAGCAGCTCCTGTACAGAGAACCTTCAACACCAGTGACACTCTAAATGTGTTCACCTCAAATGTCTGCTTTTCTATCAAAGACTTTGATAGAAAAGTAGACATTTGACACTGTAAATACAACATCCAGAGTAAGAACACATGTAACAGGGGCAGTACTCGTGGGAAGCTACAAGAGGAGGAAAGGAGGTACAAAGGTACAAAGGAGGGACTTAGAAACAAATTAACCAATGAACAAAAACAATTCAAAAAGACACTCAAAGGAGCCAATTAAGTACATAGCTAGAAAATGGGCAGGGCGTCAAGCCCATATTCTGAATACAGCATATCTCGAAGAGACAGCGCAAGTGCTGCCTAAGCGAGACCTAGAAATGTTAAAAGGAATACAACAGTCAATAATTAATCACAGAACCTATATGCACAGTGTGGGGATGAAATGTTAGGGAAGAGCTGTAAAAGATAAATCAGGGTTGATAGAGATCAGAAATGAAGGGGTGATGGATGGGGATAAGGACTGCGACTAAGGCATAAAGTGTAAGTAGTGTGAGATGAGGGCTACTGCATGAAGTATGAGGAGCAAGGAGATGAGTAGTGAAAAACGGGAAGTAAGGGATGAGTGATTAGGAGTGAAGGCAGAAAATTGAAGACTGAAGAGTAAGAATACAAAACCATGGATAAAGGGTGAGGGATGAGGAATGACGAGTAAGGGATGAGAGGTAAAGAGTGAGTAATTGTGAGTGAGAGATTAAGACAGATATGTTAAAGGTTATTGAGGGACAAGGGGTAATGAGTGAGGAGTAAAGGATGAAGAGTAAGAGAGGAGAAGTGTAGGATAAGCAGTGAGAGAAGAGAGATAAATAATGAGGTGTGAAGGTTGAGCGGTGAGTGGTGAAGAATGAGGACTGAGGGTTAAGGCCCGAGCAGTGAAAAATGTGAAGAGTGTGGGACAAGAAATCTGGCACAAGAAGTAAGGAGTAAGGCGTAAGTGTTGCGGTATGAGAAAGAAAAGAAGAGAAGTGAAGGTCTCATGATGAAGAAAGAGAAGTGAAAATTGAGAAAGGAGAGGTTAGGGACAGGAAGCAAGAAATGAAGAGCAATGAGGTCAGAAAGACAATTGCGCATTGGGAGATGAAGACTGAGGGATGAGGAATCTGAAGTAAGGCATAGACAATAAAGAGGTGAAAATGAAAAGAATGTGCAGTGAGAGATGAGGAATGAGATATAAAGAGTGAGGTGTGAAAGTAGAAGAGTGTGGGATGGGGTGAGGTACTAGAACTGATAAATAAGAATTGAATGGTGACAAGTGGAGAATGGGGGTTAAGGAAAGAGGTTTGATGAATGAGGGGTGATCACTGAGTCATGAGGACAAGGGATATTGGAGATACGGATGAGTGATAAGGAATGAGGAATAAGAACAGAGGCATGTGGCGTGAGATATTAGATTGACCTAAAATAGACAGGGTGGTGAATATTTTAGGACATCATCAATTGTTAATTGCACTTATCACGCAAAGCGAAAAGAAAAGGTGAAATCCAAGAGATATAGAATGAGCGATTAGGGGTAAAAGGTGAGGAAGAATGAAGGGAGCATGAGGGAAGAAGGATGAGGTTCCAGAGCTTATGGAGTCTGGATTGTTGTTAATGGCACACCGAACCCATAAAAGGACCTTCTTGGATGAAGATTCAGACGTTTGAGATCATTTGGAGCATTTTTGTAAAAAACCTCTATAACTTGACCGACCTGTCGTCGAGAGCCAAGCCGGCGACGTCAAACTGTGACTCACCCTCGTCATCGTAGTGTGCCCTATCACCTTGGATAGCTCTCCTGCCCTTCCCTAATGGAGATCATAATCAGGCAGAACCGTTCCTGTCAGGGGCAAGTCACTCCATCCCATCCATGGCATCAAAACGATTCGAGGTGGGAACTGTGAAACCAATAGGCCTCATCACATGCTCAATGGGAGTCCTTACAGGGCCAATGTGAAGACATGACCTTTTTTGGGGGCAAAATTATCACATTCCCTAACACAAGATAGTTTATAAAAACACTCCAGCTGGAATACCCCAATCATAGACTTTCTTCTAAGTCAGGGAAGCAGGCCAAATAACCTCTGCACTACCTGGGGGGATCTGAAGTTTATAATTATACAATCACTACAATCATCCTTGGATCCCGACCCCAACCGTACCACTCTCCATGTGAGCAAAATCTCAGTAGCCATGTACTAGGGGAACTTCCTCTGTTGGGCCAGTATAAATATGTATTAGTCAACTCGTCCTGACCCTCCTTCTGATTCATTGATTCACATTCAACTCAGGAACTCCTACCAAAAAAAGTACATAGGGGCAAGATGCTGTGGTGTGATTGGTCATTGGTTGCCTCAGTATGGATACTGGGGTATTTAGCATAGGTGGCTGAATCCCCGCAGCCCCATTGTTAAAGGACAATGAGGCCTTCTTAACTCCTAATGTTTTTGATGTGTGCAAAGTACCTGCAACCTCAGTCCCTTTACCATGGTTAATTACAGCAACTCTTGGTAAAGTGGCTGTGGGGCTGGTGCTACAGTCCTTAACCAGTTTGAGTTGGCAGTTGGAGGTCATAACCTGGGCACCATTCACTGCTACTGGTATTGAACATACAACTTGCTTTTGTTGGGATAAAACGCAATTGAGACCCCTTTTGATGACCTCCAACCGCACTGTCAGTGAGGAAAGTTTTTTATGCAGATATTCTTTTATTTTTCCAAAACAGGACTCTGTGAGGTCAACAGCCCTAGGAGGTGTATGCATGGTCCCCTCTAGGCTGGAATTATAAGGGTCACTAATGTTCGAGTCAACATATGGGTTAGCAGGGGCAAGAGGGGACTGAGATTTGTGCTGCTGTTTGGGTCGTTTGGTGGCTCAAGAAGGTCAAGATGTAACTTTCAGGCATGCTCTTGTTGGATTAGGGGCCAAATGTTCCTCCTTATCACTGGCTTGGTTGTTACCCAACCCCAAACGGTCTACTGCACTATTTGTACCAGCTGGGCTGTATGATAAGGAGCCGTCCAAGCTTGAATCATTTGGGACTCCCAGAGACAATGTCCTCTCAGTCAGGGCTATTTCTGTGGAAATTATCCCCATAGCGCTCTGCAACATTTTATTGATGCTGGTATTCTTAGAGGGAGAAGGTGCTTTCGCCTCAACCTCCCGGGGTTTGCGTTTGCCCATTGTAATTTGGCGTTATCAAAACCTCAAGATCACCAGAGGCAGTATCCAAAGAATAGCAACCAGGGTAGAGCTATACCCAAACATGTTAACAGATCCACACTATTCAGCTCTCCAGTACAATATTAGAGAGCACGCACCCCAGGATCACGATTTCAGAGGGTGGTCCCAGCCTCCTCCGGGCTCTGACAGGTGTAGGACATGCCCGGCCACGGCCCACACTGCAGGAGTGTGGGGATTGCTTTCAGCACTAGATAGACTCCTATCCCTGGCCGCAGATGCAGGTGCGCAGCTCCTGGAGCGTTGGCAGCTAGGATGTGGAGTCCCCAAAGAGTAAAATGATGGAGGGATGGAGGCATTATCTGGCACATGCATCAAGAAAAGCTTTTGCGAGTCCTTAATTGCGAATATTAAGGACTCGCAAAAGCCTATGCATGTAGGAATCGCTATTAAAATAGCGATTCCTTAACATTCATTAATTGCGACTCACAAATTGCGAGTCGCAATTAATGAATGGCTTCCCATTCATTCCTATGGGCCTCCAGGCCCATAGGAATGCATTGGAGATTGCGGGAGCAATTTGCGAGTACCAGTAGGTACTCGCAAATTGCTCCCGCAATTTCTAGGGTGCAAGGGTGTCAAAATGACACCCTAGTGCACCCATGTATTTGAACTCTGCACACATGTTGCATACACACATGCTCTAAGGGCATGTGTGTGCGCAACGTGAAACTTAGAAAAATGCAAAGAAGTGCATTTTTCTAAGTTTTAGCAAATTACCATGAAGTCCAGCTTCATGGTAATTTGCTCCCGCTAGTAGCGAAATCGCTATTTTTTAAACTTTCATGCATTGCATTTAAGGAATCTCAATTAGGGATTCCTTAAATGCAATCGCTATTTAAGGAATCGCTATTTTGGGATTCCTTCAATAGCGATTTTTGCATTTGGGATGATGCATCCCAAATGCAAAAATACCGGTCGCAAAGGGGCAGATTCTGAGAATCTGCCCGTTTGCGACCGGTTTTTACATTGATGCATGTGCCTGTATGGAAATGTGTATACACACTGATTCCAGGACAAAAGCGCCAAATGTAATAGTATCTGAAGTGCCATCTCGGCCTCATTTCAGCCTTGATGAATGCCACTATGCTTTGGAGGTGCCATCCTGATGTGTGAAAAATAAATTCTGAGAAAAGAGGGATACTGCTGCACTGTTAATCTATTAAAATATATGCTGCCCCATGTGTTAAGGTACTGTTTTGTATAGAATTGATATAACACAAAAGCAAATTTAAAAATAAATACAAAAATTAACATTACAGAATGGTTTAAATATAAGAACTCTTGAAATTGATATAAATAACAGTGAGGGAAATAACACTGTTCTTGAAATGAATATGATCTTCACTGAAATCAGATATGAATCACATGGTGTTGCCTACAGTGCTGAATGAACTGGATAAGGATGTGAATGAATTGGATATGGTGAATTGTGTGTATAACACATATTGAAAAGCACGTGACAGTGACAGCCAATCACAGTGGTATCCTCTGACGACGTCTTTTGGCGCAGGGAAGGCACTGTTCCGGCGCCATTGGACGTGGGCTGAGGCTGATCCTGTTGAAGGCCTCGGGCGCTGCCAGTGGCCCCTGCGATCACCACATACTCCGCTCGCATGTATGAACAGCAGGGAAAGCCTCGATGCGGAGCCTTGATGACCATTGCCATCAGCGGCTGGAGGAGTGAGGCGGGCCTGGGCGGGCTTGCTTCGTGTTTGATGCATCTTGGGTCAGTGATCCTGGCGGTGTCCCTTTTACTGCCCCTTTGACACAGCTCATGTCCTATAAACTGTAATGAGACTGCACTTCCCACGGCTGCGAAGCCCTGCAGCCGGGGTTGCGGGGTTCTCAGGTGTCCATCAGCGCCCCCACCTGAGATCTAGCTACGAGTCGCTGCTGCTTCGTAGTAGCGATAGCCACTGCTGCCACCCAAAGAGTCATGTTTTTGGAGGAGTGCGGCTACAGTGGTACGGCGTCTGGGGCCATGAGCATGGGCGTAGGAAGTGTGGGGGACACGGGGATATATCCCCCCCAGATTTTGGAGTGGGGGGGACACGGGGGACAAGGGTGGGGGGACGAGGGGACAAAGGAATTTCCCCTCTCCCTTCTGTTATCGCAGGGCCATTAGACGCGAAAGCGCTACCTAATGGCCCTGCACTTGACCTGCCTGGAGTCAGAGGCCACCCGCCCTCTGCCTTTTGTTATGCTGCAGGAAGGCTCAGCCGTTCTGGGAAGGGCAGAGAACGGAGAAAAAGTAAACGCTGTCTCTTTTCCTTCATGGCAAGGACCGTGTCCACTACTCCTGATCTGCCGCTGGCGGCTGCCCTCCTCTCTTTATTCCTTGCTCTGGCCCATTTTAGTATCTCGCAATTATCTACTAGAACCCGCTCTGGTCGGATGGAACTTTTTACTTGCCCAATAGCATGGAGGGAATAAACACAATTATCAAAAATGCTGTCTGCAATTCATCATAATCAAGGACTCGAGACTTAATCTCTTGGCTCTCTGGCTTTTATTATCAGCATAAAGATTTGAAGATACAAAGTCCTCAATACGAGGCACAACAAGTACATAGGCACTAACACAAATGCTACTCTACGAAGAATCCGCATACGGCTAAAAATAACTAAAAGCACAATCTCTAAAAGCATGAGGTAGAAAACTACCAAGCCAATGTCGACATTAGGGACACTGGACCATACCATCTCTGTCCCTACTCTGTACTAGATGACATCCCTACTTAGCAATCCCTTGAGACCCTCGACCAAAAGGTGTCAGAGTGAAACTTCCTAAGAAGTCTTCACTTAGAGAGCTTGATCTAAGTTGCCCCCTCTATCCCTTCGCCTAGCCTGTCTCTGCTCTGGGCTGCTCTGATCTGCTCTCCACCCTCGGGGCGCTTTCCCTAATACAGAACCCCAAGTCTCAGAACACGCCCTTTGCACCTCCTCTTCTGCGGGGTCGTCTTTCAGTAATTTTCCACAGAGCGCTGTCGAGTTCCATCGTCCATCGCTTGGCCTTGAGTCCCAGACGCCATCCGCACTAGGAGTTACGATTGGCACATTCCAATGCACTCCCATGTCTGGCTTTTACTACATAAGTCAATTCATGAACAAAGAGCTTCTCTACTAACGAGCAACTGTCCTTGCACCTGGGGTGAGATCATGCAAGGCAGACATACTTCACATCTTTTAACTTGCAATTTACTACAGCCTAAAACCTCTTCTGGAATAAATCCTTTTTGGCCTATTGCCCTTGGCTAACATAAGAAAATACCAGGCCTTTCGCCTCAACGATATATGCGAATTCTGGCCACTACTACGGTTACACAAGCATGTCTAAATCACAGTATTGACATTTACGTCTTTCTTTCATGTGTGGTCAAACTAAACAGTCTACAGACACAAATTCTAAACTACACGTTTTAACATCACATTGTTAAAATGAATAAACTCTATGCATTTCCCTAATACATTATGCTTGTACATAGCTAACACTTCTATTGAAATCGATATAGATTATACAATTCTTTAATACAATTGCACACAAAATACCTGAGTACACATTTGATTATATGCGGGTGCCGACTAACAATGAATATAACGCACCCCTACGATTTTCAACCTTTTAAGCGCTACATCAGTTCCCCCCTTTGATGACATCTGTCATCACACCATTACAATCTCCTTCTTTAGAACTGATTTAAACTGTACTGGTCATGACTCTGCCATGTCGAACTCCCTCCATTCTCTTAAGACTCTCGTATTGCTGCTCCTGAAACTTCGCCATCCTTTTCTCGTTTGCTCTAAGAGCTCTTTCAACCTTGCCTCCTTGATACCACTTCCACGCTTTCACGCATCCCCACAAACAAATCACACAAACCGCAGCAATGATAATTGGCTTCAACACTGATCCAAGAAATCCTCTTCCCAAATTCGCAAACCACGTTCCCACTCTTCCAAATCCTTGTCCAATTTTTTCCCATACATTCTCCTCCGTCAAATCCATAATCTCCTTGTGAATAGTTGTGATGTTATCTATGTACTTCCCTAACTCCTTTGTGTTGTCTGGAATATATATGCAGCATTCTTGAACCTTCAATAATTTGCAGACTCCGCCTTCTTTGGCTAATAGCACATCTAACGCAAGGCGATTCTGCATAACCATATTTCGTATCGACAACCTCTCTCCAGCCACCAACAACAAAGACCTCGCCGTATTCATAGACAACTCATCAACTACAGTCGCCAACCTCCTGATCTTCACGTCATTCAACACCACCCCCATACTAGGTATCATTGCTCCATATATATCACCAATCACTGCACCTGTATTACAGCCCTACGTCTTCGTCTCTAACAACTCCAAGTCCTCTGTGTGATAAATCTTCGGGAATATGATAGCCAAATAGCATATGCCATACCAATTTGCGGGTAGCCTGACATAAGCATTCTTCCCACATACATAATACACTGTCGGAATCACTTCTACTGGACCTTGCATAAAGTCCTTAACAGAAGCTTCCAGGGTGAAGGTCTGAGAACAGGTGCTATGTCCTACTGCAACCTTCTCCGTGGCCGATTGAGGCCGCCCAATACACAAATTCCCTTTCTGTACTTCATCTAATGCTATTGGTCCATAACTCCCCTTGGACTTGTGAGCCTTCTCCTCCTCAGTCCAATCTACTGGGCTATCTCCGGTGTCTCGTGTCTGGGTCAACTTTCTATATCTGTCCTCTACTTGATCAATGAATTTCTTCTCCGTCCCAGATAACGCACATGTCAGGTTATGCCTGTGAGCATGCGCAGTATCCAACTTCACAGTCGGTCTAAAATACTTCAAGAGTCTGTCCTCTTTCTTATAATAATCGTATTTATTCAGATGCTTGATTGCTGGAACTTCAGGAAGTACCGTATCAAAATTTGAAAAGAAATACTCGAACTGTCTCCTGTCGTAAAATAAACTGAGCAATAAACTACAAGAAATCCCATATGTCAATGGGAGATGATGATACTTGATACCTTCATCCACTGAAGCGGGCAACTGCATACACACATAACAATCCTTCACATCCATCTCATCAACATATTCATACAATAACTTTGAATAAGCATTAAGCTTAAAATCACCCTTCGACAAATCCATGTGGAGTCTGTGATCCTCACTTTACTTAGATATTCCCTGTTCTCTAATACTGACGCCTCTCTGTTCTGGGGTAATAGGTGTGGGTGCTCCCTGAACCTTCCCCTCTTGCCTGTGAGCCACCATATATGAACTGATCACTACTGCAAATATAGTGGCTATCACAACCCCTATCAATGTGCCTATTATCAATTTAGCCCTACGATGTGTGTTTGCAGGATCTGCCATCTTCGGAATATACTCAATGTCTAATACAGTCTCTGGAAAGGTAAGTCTCTTTCTCATCAATGTCTCTTTCGTGAACTCAGGCAAACCCTCCCTAACTTTTCTTCGTTCTATAACGGAAAAATCCATAATTTTGTTCTTCTTCCGCTCGGATCTAAGTTATCTTCTTCCCTGCTTGCAACCCTCTCAAATCAGTCCAACATAACTGCAGGTCCCAACAGTTCCAGGACTCCCTGCAATATTTTGAGCTTAAGGATGATCAGTTCTTGTGGATCTGGCACAGTAGTGAACGTCGGGAACTCTAAATTGTCCAAGATCATACCTCGAATGACACTCAGGAAAGGTGGACTCGGAATGTGGATCGTTAGAATTCCTTCGATCTCCAGTCCCGGAACTTTCAGCAACACTTCCACTCTCTGGAGCGGGACACTGTTGACCAATGTCATCGACCTCAATCTTCCCGTGCTCGGTAACCCTGGCATCAGTCACTGGATATGCCCACTCTGGTGAAGCGTACTTCCGACTTGGCACTCTAGTTCTCTTTGATCTTCTCACACCACCTTGAGGATACTCCTCGTCGCCTGATTCCTCTTCTGGCTCCTCCGAAACTGGTGCAAGATCTGTGTCCGGTACCACCCTCAGGTTTACCCGTTTCTGTCTTGCGGGCCAAACCCTTTCTGCTTCTGTGGCACCTCCGGTCTTCCCTTCGATACCCTGTGCACTGACCTCCTCCTCTTCGGCAGAACTCGATTCCGTACTGCCCACTGCACCTCTTGCTCCTTCGCCTGTTTCGGGGTCAGTACTTCTTTCACGTCCTTCCTCAGATCGATTCAGTGCACCATCAGCCGCTTCAGCAACCCTTACAGCTTGACTGGCCCTCTCAGTTGGTTTTGTCGGCTCAGCTGGATTTTCGTTCTCGAGAGGGGCTGTATCTTCTAAGGGTGCTGGAACTCTACGGGTATGGGAAGCATGCACCCAGTTCGGTAAACCTCCACACTTGACGGCTGTGTTCGTAATGAGGATCACTTGAAACGGGCCGCGCCACCTAGCATCCAAGCAACTCTTCCTCACGTGCTTGCGGACTAGGACCCAATTGCCTGGGCATAAGTCGTGGCACAGGTCACTCGCAGCTGGAACCGTTGCTGTCTGCACCTGCTGAGACACAGAACGGACCACGTCAGCAAGGCCTTTACAATAGTCCAGGATCATATCATCAGTGATATTTATCAGTGCTGTAGCGGGTATTGCAGGCAAACGCATCGCTCTTCCCATGAGGATTTCATGGGGTGACAACCCAGTCCTCCTATCAGGCACACTTCGGAGGCTCATAAGGACCAAGGGTAATGCATCAGGCCATTTCAGAGACGTAGACGAACACACTTTCGCCATCCGAGCCTTCAGAGTTCCATTCACCTGCTCCACTATCCCTGAAGCTTCTGGTCTATAGCTACAATGTAACCTCTGATCTATATTCAGGGCAGCACAAAGCAACTTCATAACTTCGCTATGGAAATGAGTTCCTCTGTCCGATTCAATGACGTCGGGAACCCGTACCTTGGAATGAGTTCTCTCAATAGTAGTTTTACTACTGTGAGTGTGTCACATCTGCGTGTAGGGTATGCCTCCACCCACCTGGAAAAGACACATACTATGACTAATATGTACCTCAACCCATTACACTTCGGCATTTCAACAAAATCCAGCTGCATCCTATTGAAAGGTCCTCCTGACCTCCCTATGTGGCTCAACGTCACAGCTGTCCTCTTTCCTACATTCATCTGTTGACAAGTGACACACCTCTGGCACACGGTTTCAGCCACTGCCCGAAACTTCGGGTTGTACCAAGTCTGACGAAACACTCTCATCATTGCGTCTCTACCTAGATGTACAGCACCATGTATCAGCCTCGCCATGGGGTTCAACAAACTTTCCGGCAACACTGCCCGTCCATCATTCGAAACCCATATATCCACATCTCCTTTCTCACATCCAGCTCGTATCCAACTGTCTCGCTCCTGATCAGAAACCCCTTCCTGAAGCTGTTTCAGTTCCTCCCATGAGTCTGCCAATGCCAACATCTGATCATACACCAATTCCTCCTCAGTTTCTTCAATGTGAGTCTCCGTAAAATTGCATCCCTGCTCTGCACAAAACCGAGCTATTTCGTCAGCATAATGGTTACCCAATGAAACAAAATCATTTCCCTTCGTGTGTGCAGCACATTTAACGACAGCAATTTCATCAGGGCCTTGTAATGCTTCAAGCAATTTTCGTACATGATCACCATTTCTTATAGGAGAACCTAAAGACGTCATAAACCCTCTCTGGGACCATAGCTGTCCGAAGTCATGAACCACACCAAACCCATATTGGCTGTCCGTGTAAATCGTTACACGGATCTTCTCAGCTGCCAAACAGGCACGAGTCAAGGCAATGAGCTCGGCCACCTGCGCGGAGTAGTGTACTCCTTCTAAACAAGCGGCTTCAACCACCCCCGTGATGGTGCATACAGCAAAAGCTGCTCTCAATCGACCGACACTGTCTCTTAAACATGAACCGTCCACAAAGAAGATCTCATCTGACACTGGGAGCGGTTCATCGACAATGTCAGGTCTCGGTTTGGTGCATAGTTCCGTAACGTCGAGACAATCATGGTCCTCACAATCTTCATTATCATCTATATTTGGAACAGGTAACAATGTAGCAGGATTTAAAACAGCACACCTCTTCAATACCACGTTATCGGCTGCATGAATGACTTGCTCATAACGAGTCAGCCTATTATTCGTGAGGTGCTGTGTTTTAGTCCTAGTCATCAACAATTCAACAGAATGTGGCACATGTACAGTAAGAGGATGACCCATCACAATGCTCTCACATCTCTCGATGCTGACACCTGTTGCCGCGACGGATCTGAGACATCCGGGCAACGCAGAAGCTACTGGATCTAAAGTAGCTGAGAAATAGGCAACTGGTCTACGGACACCTCCATGATTCTGAGTTAACACTGCTAATGCGCAACCTTCTCTTTCGCAGCAGAATAATGCAAATGCCTTGTTGTAATCCGGCATTCCCAATGCAGGAGCGCTACATAAGGCTTCTCTCAGCCTCAGAAATGATTTCAAACAGTCGTCGTCCCATGGTACCGGATCACTTACATCCTTTCGCGTCAGCCGCTGTAAAGGCTTTGCTTCAAAGGAAAAGTTTGGGATCCACTGGCGGCAATAGCCCACCATTCCCAGAAACATTCTAACTTCCCTCTGTGTCGAGGGAACTGGCATTCTCAGAATCGCATCAATGCGATCTGGGGACACCTTCCTTTTGCCCTTCTCTATCCGATGCCCCAAATACTGTACCTCAGGTAAACAGTATTGCAACTTGTTCGGAGACACCTTGTGACCATTCTCTCCCAAGAAATTCAACAGCGCAATGGTATCGGCCCTGCAAGCGTCTTCTGTCTCTGACGCAACAAGCAGGTCGTCGATGTATTGCACCAAAACAGAGTTTTGCGTCAACACAAGACTTTCAAGATTCTTCTTTAAGAGCTGATTAAAAATCGATGGGCTCTCCGTATACCCCTGTGGGATACGACACCACGTTAATATACGATTTTCTAGCCTAAATGCAAAGAGAAATCTGCTCTCTTCGTGTAGGGGAATCGAAAAGAATGCCTGACATAAGTCAATCACTGTGAACCATCCAGCTTCACATGGGATCTGAAACAGTATCACAGATGGATTCGGTACCACTGGACAACATGGAACGACTATGTCGTTTATCTTCCGCAGGTCTTGCACTATCCTGAACTTCCCACTTGGTTTCTGCAGTCCCATAATGGGCGAATTACATGGACTACCCATAATCTCCACCAGTATTCCCTGCCTAATCATAGACTCGATCACAGGTTTAATCCCTGCAATCGTTTCAGGGGATAATTTGTACTGAGGTGTTCTCGGGAATTCCGCGTTTGGCTTAACCTGTATCTTCACTGGTTCCACTCCCCTGACTAAGCCGATCTCCTCTCCACTTAGGTCCCACACGTCAGCCGATACTGACTCTCTCAGATCCTGTGGAAGCTCCTCCACTGTCAAAGCTGGGTACATTTCCACACACACCCGCTGATTTGCAACCTTAAAGGTCGCGTCATCATCCCTTGTCTGCACCTCTACTCCTTTCGGGGTACAGTAGATTGTGCAATTAAGCTTGCACAATAAGTCTCTTCCCAACAAACAAACAGGACTAGAATCGCACACCACGAACTGATGTCGATCCCTAAAGTTTCCTATCCTGACTGGAATCGGTTCTGTCAAGGGGCTAACTAGCCTCTTGTTTGCCACTCCAACCACTTGTATGCTTTCTCCAGAAAGGGCTACACCCGGAACTACCGCTGATCTTATAGTTGACCTGGTAGCCCCCGTATCTACCAAAAAGGTAGTAGGGTGTCCATCGAGTTCTGCTTCCACAAAGGGTCCTCTCTGATCTACTTCTAAGATGGCCCTAAGTAGGCAGTCATCATCTTGGCCTAAACTCAACCGAGCCAGTAAGTCCATCCCCTTCTCTTCGCTTACTTCAAACATGGGCATCTGCAAATAAGTTCGAGCTCCCTGCTGTATGTTCTGTATCCTGGGTGGCTGGGGAATCTGCACTTGCGGGATGCCGGTCCCCCCTTGCATCATACTCGGTACAGTCACCGTCTGTACCTGTTCCGCCCCAGGGACCTGACCCATTCCTCCCTCCATCTGTGGCTGATTATAGGGGTTCAAGGGACACTCGCGCCTCCAGTGTCCCACCTGATGACACTGGTGACAAGCTGTCGTCTTTTTCAGTATTGCTACGTCTATACCTGTCCTAGGGTCTATGGGCCTCGGCCTCCCTTGACCCTGCACGTTCTGATTCCCTGTCTGATAGTTTCCCTGTCTCCTCACCACTGAACCCCCATTTGGCGGTCCCTGAGCAGCTTGCATCTGAATGAGCAATAGATTATCTTTCATCTTCTTGTGCTTCGACTCAATCTCATCCGTGCAGTACCTAGCGTACCGCAAGATTTCATCTACGGGCTTATTCTGCCAACAGATCAAATGCTGCTGTATCATGAGACTAACCTCGGGCTTCAAACCCAGCACGAACTTAGACACAAACTGTCCCATATCTTTCGTCTCTAACTCGTCTAGACCACTGTACTGCTTGAAAGCCTTCAAGAGTCTCTCATAAAATTCATGTACTGTCTCCTTTGGTTCCTGCACCGTCCTGTCTATTTTCACCCAATCAATGTCTTGGGGTGAAACCTTCGATTTCAACCAGGTAATTACTTTCTCATACAGTCTCATCACCGCTGGCGACGGACCATTTGTAATCATATTCCTCTCAGGCTCATAGTCCGGCCAATCAACAGCAATCTTACATGCGTTCCACAGATCTCCCGGAACCACGATATCGAATAAGGTATTTAGGTCTATCCACAACACCTTCGAAATCTTGACAAAACGCTCAACTTGCTTGTACCACTCTGCAGGCTTCTCCCTGAGCCTGGGAAAATCATTCGTAAATGATGCCAAATCCCTCCTGCTCCATGGTACATGCACATATCCTCCATTCGCCACTCAGGGGAAAGGTCTTTGCTAGTAACAACCCCTCACCCGGAGTTCCTCCTTCCGCTCCATTAGAGGTCTTTTTCTTTGACCATTTCTCCTCCCATTTCTCAAGCATCAGCCATGGCCGCATGGCTAAAATCAGTTCTCTAGTATGTGACCTTAAGCCAACGACCCTTTTCTCCTCTAACTCTCGCTCGGTATAATGCATCCTATGACTACCCTGCAACGTCCTAGTCTTGGATAAATCCACATCATACTCTTTCGCCAATCCTCTCAATTTTTCGTGTGCGATTCGTGCTTTACGAGTCACATCTTTCGCTATAAAGAACAGCTAATCCGGATTGTATGTTACTATCCTCTCAAGCGGTAGGCTTCCATAGACTATTTCATCTACCTCAGCCTTGAGCCTGACTATGTCTATCATGCCTGCCTTCAAGGCTCCTTTCAACACCTGACAACTTGCTCCACGTCCCTCATCGTATTCACATTCTGACTCCTTCTCTCTTCTTTCTTCTGGTGCTTCTATGGGAGCAGAATAACTCCTAAAGTTATCCCGAGCTCCCTCCGATTGGACCACCTTAGGGTTCAGATGCTTTTCTGATGGTACCCATGACCTTAAAGCTGATCTCGACTCCATCAAATTATTCGGCCTCACCTATCTCTGGTCCTCTTCGCCCCTAGATGTGTCTGATACCGCCGCCAATGGTGTACTCCATTGTACAGGGCTTGGAGGTCGGGCCATTGCCCCTTCCAACCCACTTTCCTCGCTTGCTCTCCTCGTTCTTTCTGCCACTTGTTCAGACCTCTCTCTTTCCTCCGATTCCGGACTATAAAGTGACACAATCGGCCCAATGGTGACTGGTACCCTTAATGCATCCGGTAACCTCATCTCTCTTTCAATCCTCCCACTAGCCTCAGACTGACTCTGTGAACTCGCTGTTTCAAACGAAACCAACCCTTCCACTCGAGTCTCAGGTTGAATTGTTACTCTTCTAGGTTCTCCTCTCTCACTCCACCTATCATCAGCTTCATCTGGATTATAAGGAGGTGGTCTCTCGTCTAACAATCTTTGCAATACCCCATCATCGGAGTCACTCTCTTCATCCTGTGCTTTCACATGCCTTATCCCCGTCGAGTCTATCAGTAAGGGATATAGTTTCTCTTCCTCAATTGTCTGCACTCTCCATCTTTTCTCCGCTGCGTCCCACTTGGCATCCTGAAATGCCCTGATCGACTTCCTCATCCTTTCCTGACTTCTTCCCTTTTCCTTATCATGCGCTGCTCTAATCCACGCATGTAATGCTTCGAACTGTGCCGGTCTTGGCAAGGGTCTTAAGGACCCCATCACCGACTTCAGCTGGTACAGCACCGCTAGTCTAAATGAGCCATACCTCGGGAAAGCTAGTTCCCCTTCACCTTGTGTAATCTTGTGCCAATTCTCGATCCAAACTATAGTATGTAGCCCCACATTCTTTGCCATGTAATGTGCTGAGGTATCCTCGGGAGGGGCCTCTTCTCCCTCTCGCACAACCACATGTTTATCGCCTCTACACAATTCTCGCAAAACCCTAAGACACTTCATGACGAGCGAATTTGATCTCGCGCTCTATTTACTTCTTGTTCGTAAATCCTCCAATAACAGCGCGACTCACACCAACCGGCCTATCACAGCGCGACACTCTCTGACGTCACCTTCCTCCGTTCGCAGCAGTTCCCTTCTCCAAGCCCGTTTCACGCTTGCTCTCGTCCCATTCATACGCTGAAATAACCGATCAAGTTACTTCTCTGGCTGTCCGTCCACAGCCTCTGACTGTTCGTCCACAGTCTCGTGACCTTGTTGACCTCGATTGGCGCCCGTCTGCCCCCGTCCGGCCAGACAGATCGCCACTGATAGGTTACTAACACTCCGATCCACACACAACAACCCACGACCAGCGTTAAGTTGCCATACACACACACGTTCGCTCCCCCTATCTCGGTCCAGGTGATCGATGGTACCTCACGATCTCCTTTGGGTGGTCAACAAAATCTATCTCAGGTGTCTTCTACACCACAACTCCCGGGCTGCGCGCACTCACAGCCTGATCTCACAATCACACGACATACACATCAACTCCGCAAGACATCACACAACAAATCAACACCGCAATCTACAACATCTCATTATGTTCATACTCACTCCTGGAACTGCTGCTTTCTGCCGCACTGCTACTCGTCGTCGATGCTCATCTGCTGCCGTCTGCTGCTCGCCATCTGATGGTTCAGCATCACTTATCGTCTTTTGGGCCTCAAGGATCACTTATCCTTATCTAATCTAATCGTCCCTCGCTATCGGAAGTAACCATCCGTCTCTGCTACCAACTGCTCTGGCCCATTTTAGTATCTCGCAATTATCTACTAGAACCCGCTCTGGTCGGATGGAACTTTTTACTTGCCCAATAGCGTGGAGGGAATAAACACAATTATCAAAAATGCTGTCTGCAATTCATCATAATCAAGGACTCGAGACTTAATCTCTTGGCTCTCTGGCTTTTATTATCAGCATAAAGATTTGAAGATACAAAGTCCTCAATACGAGGCACAACAAGTACATAGGCACTAACACAAATGCTATTCTACGAAGAATCCGCATACGGCTAAAAATAACTAAAAGCACAATCTCTAAAAGCATGAGGTAGAAAACTACCAAGCCAATGTCGACATTAGGGACACTGGACCATACCATCTCTGTCCCTACTCTGTACTAGATGACATCCCTACTTAGCAATCCCTTGAGACCCTCGACCAAAAGGTGTCAGAGTGAAACTTCCTAAGAAGTCTTCACTTAGAGAGCTTGATCTAAGTTGCCCCCTCTATCCCTTCGCCTAGCCTTTCTCTGCTCTGGGCTGCTCTGATCTGCTCTCCACCCTCGGGGCGCTTTCCCTAATACAGAACCCCAAGTCTCAGAACACGCCCTTTGCACCTCCTCTTCTGCGGGGTCGTCTTTCAGTAATTTTCCACAGAGCGCTGTCCAGTTCCATCGTCCATCGCTTGGCCTTGAGTCCCAGACGCCATCCGCACTAGGAGTTACGATTGGCACATTCCAATGCACTCCCATGTCTGGCTTTTACTACATAAGTCAATTCATGAACAAAGAGCTTCTCTACTAACGAGCAACTGTCCTTGCACCTGGGGTGAGATCATGCAAGGCAGACATACTTCACATCTTTTAACTTGCAATTTACTACAGCCTAAAACCTCTACTGGAATAAATCCTTTTTGGCCTATTGCCCTTGGCTAACATAAGAAAATACCAGGCCTTTCGCCTCAACGATATATGCGAATTCTGGCCACTACTACGGTTACACAAGCATGTCTAAATCACAGTATTGACATTTACGTCTTTCTTTCATGTGTGGTCAAACTAAACAGTCTACAGACACAAATTCTAAACTACACGTTTTAACATCACATTGTTAAAATGACTAAACTCTATGCATTTCCCTAATACATTATGCTTGTACATAGCTAACACTTCTATTGAAATCGATATAGATTATACAATTCTTTAATACAATTGCACACAAAATACCTGAGTACACATTTGATTATATGCGGGTGCCGACTAACAATGGATATAACGCACCCCTACGATTTTCAACCTTTTAAGCGCTACATCACCTCCATCTCTTTCTGTCTCTGTCTCGCTCCTGCTTACGTGCTGATTTCAAGAGGCAGATCTTAAGGTACTCTGTCTTGCCTCTCCTTTTCTTTATTTGTTCCCCAGTGAAATTGATCCAAAAAAGGCTGAACACTTTGGCTGTAAATGTCCTCATTTTCTGACCGTTTTCTATTGAAAAGAAAAACCTCGGAATGGAGAGAAAAAATAGTTAAATACCTAAATAAAGCAATACAGAGTGGACAGCAGACAGGCCAGACTGTTATTTACACCTACACACATTAGCGCCACTTTACAGATTTTGCCAGTGAAAGCGCTACTTTCTTTTTATCTTCTTTCTTTGAACAACATTGTTTTCCCAGGGTGGGTAAGTGCGCCATTCCTAAAGGGACTGCAATACCTGGTTGATGGGTAGAGTGGAAACGTTTAATATGATCGTTTTCAACTTTTTAATTATTTTAGCTTATAAAATGCGGCTCTGTGTTTGGGGATGTGGTCTTTTTTAAACCAAACTGCATACATTTTGAAAGGATATAAGCAATGGACATTGAAAGGGGTCCCTTCCTGGTCCTGTAGCCATGTCTTGAACTTTTCAGGCAAAATCACTTACTGATTTCTGAATAATGAGTTTAAAACCGTTAAGGTAACCATGTTTTTTTCTGATTACAGTTCACATGCTTTGCTTATTCTTGCATTCCCTATGAGTGTTTGCTTTTTCCAGGGTGTTATTCATTTTTTTCAGGCAGCATTTTCCTGTTGTCTAGTGCATAATTTGAATTTAGTCGCTGCACAATTGAGTTGTGCTGAAGGCAGTGCGAGTTTCTCTCAGTGGGGCAGTATGGTGTTCAGTGTGGGAGAGAATGTGGCACTCTGGCCAGAGCTGCTGAATTTGGAACTGGAGAACCATGTTCAGACCTTCATGACCAGTTCACCATACCACACTCCTGACAGAGCTTATTCCGATGCTACACCTTAGAAGGCCCGATAGACCTTAGAAGCCCAGGTGTCTTAGCACCCGCAGGTGGACCTGTCCACCACAATCCATACTGCAGTTCATTTCCAGTCTTACGGGCAGGCATATGAAGAAGCACATCCTAGATCGACAGTGAATCTCTCACTGAGGTCACAAGACCCTTGAGGCCAGTCCACCTCATCCATTGGTACCTCCATTGGCCTTTTTCCAGCACTAGCAGTGCAACTTGCCAGGGGTTGGCAATGTAGGATTTGCATGCACACCAAACTTAGGGGGTGATTATAATGGCAGTGGAACCGCCACGTCACCCCGTCGGTGGCGGTCCCACCGCCATTGGTGACTGCATCACAGCCCGCCATATTACAATGGCGGGTGGTTACCTGACGGTCTGAAAGACCAACCACCACGCACCCGACGGGCTTCTTGAGCCCGCCGGTGTGGTGGAGGGGCTCGTGGTTCCTACAATGCTGGTGGTGCCTACCATGCACCGCAGCAGGGATTACGATGTCCCTTACCCGCCAGCTTATCAATGGCGGTTCACCTGCCATGGAAATGCTGGCGAAAGGGACATTGGGGGCCCGTAGCAGGCCCCTTTACCCCTGGCCCCCAGACATGGGTCCTGGGGGGCATCTATGATGCCCCACAACATATCACTGCACCATGTGGCAGGCACCGATATATTTAACATGTTCCTATTTTTTTTACTTTGCGGCGGATGATGCAGCCAGCAGCACCTGCTGCAATGTAAAAGATAGGCACTGCGAACACCGTAGTGGCAGTCGCATTGTAATGCCTATCGTGGGGCCTCCACCTTGAAGACCAGCGGTCCCATTCCCCGATTCGATGGCGGTGGTACTGAAGTCCGCCTGCCATCGTAGTCAGTCCCTAAGTTTGCATTTTATGAATATGATTCAGCTGGAAATAAATTGACGTTTGCAATTTAATTGACTTTGGTTGGCCTCTTATCTATGAGATTTCCCTGTTGAATGTGCCTTTACATTATACATTTTCGGTTGTATGAATTGATTGCATACTACACTCTCCTACAGGTATTAATTTGAGTGTCATTAGGAGTGTCTGGGACCAATTGTTTTCTTAGGAATTGTTTTCTTTACTAACCTTTGCAAAGGGCCCTAAACTTCACAGCAACACAAGTCACATTTCTTTTAGTAATTTGGGATCCGTTTGAGCTACAAAATTGTTTTGGAGGAAATCGTTAGATTATGCAGCAGATGATGTATTATGTGGCAAATATGATATAGCCATAGTTAAGTGGAAAACATTTTTCCACTTAATTTTGCCCCAACATTGTAGTTGATCAATTTGTAAGTTCCCCAAACCCAAAAGTCGAGTTTGGGCACAATTTGCATTTTAAAAGCAGCACTATAACACAGGGCTACTTTTAAACTGACCTCAGGCTTCAGCAGTGCACACATGCAAGCGCAGAAAGGGCTGCTGGCCTCTAAACTGCCATGCCTTATTATATTCTAGGGACTTAAAAGTAGTTCTAATCCCCCTGCCCTATTATGTACTAGGGCCTTATAGGAGAGGTCATGCCAATCATAGGGGTACCCTAACCCATAGTGCACCCTAGTGTATGTAGGTGTTTTCACTGTATTTTTATGTGCCTCTTTCAGAATAGCACTGGCTGTTTAGGCAGAGGCCAGGGTCAGTCAGTCAGGTACCACCAGTACCAGTCAGCAAAAAGTTGGGGAGTGCCTAGGGCGGCTTTGCAACACTAGAGAAACACAAACTCAGAATGTAAAACATAACACCATGGTTGGGGGGTTCTCTTCAATAATCAGAATTGATTTCTATCCTAATGAACCCATTTTCCAACATTAGGATAGGGAAAGACTGGGGAAAAATCATAACGTTCTAATCTATACATTTAAGTTTTTATGCAGCTCTTTGATGACGGTTAATAGCTCACTGTTCAATGTTAGGATTTTAACTTATAAACTTCAAATACCAAAAGAATATCTCAGACAAAAGCAGTAACTCACTGACCTTGTGAATTAAAACTTTCACTAGACAAGCTTTCGATCTCTCTCAAAAAAAGAACATTAATCACCAAAGTTATCTTCACATTTTTATTGTTGCCTGAAAATTGCTGGAGACCAGGAATGCAGCAGCAGGTACTTTTCAAACCATAATGCACTTGCAAACACGACGCCCCCACCCTAAGTCAGCGGCCTTTGTTTGTTTTGTGCATTAAGATGCAAGATTCATATATATGTTTTTTTTAAACATTTGGTCTCATTACTATATGAATGTAAATAACAATAAAGCATACATGCAAACTGTGACTACATGCCTGCTTTTCTCAATATTTCACTTCGAAAGTTTGCAATTGTATTTGTTTAATGGGCGGTGATTTGTATAGGGTCACTGGAAAGTGCACAAGGTTGTCCCTGTCCCCCCCAGAATTTTAGTGTCTCCTACGCCCCTGGCCATGAGCCCGGATGCACCAGCGGTGAAAACACCGAGATTCTACTCAGCGTGCCCAGTGGGGTCTGCTCTACCCTTGTGGTTGGTCAGCAGGCCCATGTACGGAGGTGGTACGAGCTACCTTCCCGATCTCTACTGGGCCCTGGAAAGTGCTGACTGTACGAGGCTCCATTGCTACATGTTTTCCATCCTGCTCCTAGCCGTGCAAGGTGTTACCACACTTCTTATAAGGCCCTCAAAGTAGTGTGCCTTTAAATGCTGAAAGTGATGGAGATAGACGCCTCGGCATCAGATCAACGCTCTATAACATGATGGTGCGCAATTTGCATCCTGACTAAACACTGGCTGCGCGCTGATCAGCATCCTGCGAACCCTCCCGATATAGGCGGGAGACCACCGATTTCAAGGATAGTCTCCCGCCTCCTGATTCCTGCAGAGAAAACCCCGAGTCCTCTGTGGGCTTCCCCCGACAAGCACAGTTTACGTGTGTCTCACCAGTGCCAGTGACCTTCTCTTCCTGCAGGCCAGTGCACATTTTTGTACCGCTCCCTGCTGGCCATGCCACTTTCTCCGTGCAATGGCCAAAGCAAATAGGCCTCGCCTAGTGTGTACAAGTGAGTGGATTCGGGAAAAGGGAGGTAAGCAGTGTAAGTCAGTCAGGGAGTGGAGAGTGTTGAAGAAACACTGATAAGGGTGAAAGTTACAGAAACCTGTGATTAGCTCTCTGGTGCTCAATACAACGAGGGCAAGCAGTTCTTTCAAAAATGCTCCCTTGTCCAGCTCATCAGCCTTTAGCGATGAGCTGGACAAATGTAGACCACAAATGAGCTCAAAAAGCACCATAGTGTTTAGAGGTTAGCAGAGTCCTGCAGTGTGCACCTATTCAAATAAATCAGCAATTTGGAAGCCGTTTTTAAGACCCTCTGAAGAAAATAAAAGTAGATTCTTTGGCACCAAAGGTAAAAAACCTGTATTGACATGATGCCTGAGAACTATATTTGCGGTCTGGTAGTGGAATCTTGGCATACACTTTTGTAATGGTCCGTGGAGTGAAAAACGTTCAATGTGATCCTGGGGCAGGAGCAGCCCTGGTGCCTGGCACCGGTTGACAGCTGCTGATAGATAACCTGCAGCTCCACCCCCATCTCTTCCTCCTGGAGAGGAGGCATTTGCCCTTAGGAATGCTTCCAGTGAAGGGCTAGGCCTCTGATGCTACAGTGTGGGGAGGTAGGTCATTAATCCAGCTCTGATTATAAGCGGAGTCAGAGGAAAATGACATTTCTGGATGACCCATAAGCAGTACAGATATGGCTGTGGACTTAGCAGAATACTTCTTTTCACATATCTTACAGTGTACCTTGTGGATGGGTAACTGCGGTTTAGCACCTGTTCTGGGGAAGGGAGGGAGTTCGGGGAGTTGGGTAGTTACATGGTTTCAGGGGAATGTCAGTGTGCCCAGGAGGGCCAGGAAAGGGCGGTTGGTCGGGAGCTGGGATGGCGACCCCACCTGAATTGAGATTTCTGACCTGGAATGTGAGGGGGCTCACCTCTATGGTGAAGAGACATAAAGTCCATGCCTACTTGGTGCGGAGAGGGGTCCAGGTGGCCTTCCTCCAAGAAACCCACTTAGATCGAGAGGAGGGGAAGGCATTACATCGGCGCTGGAGGGGCCAATTGTTCTATACTACCTTTTCGAAGTTTGCCCGGGGGGCCCTGATCTGGGTGAGGGCGGGGGTCCCTTTCCAGCCATTGACGACGCTAGTGGACCCGGAAGGACGGTGTGTAGCAGTGCAGGGGCGACTGGACGGGAGGGACATGGCATTATGCAGTGTGTATGCACCTAATATAGACCAGGCCGCCTTTTTCTCCAGACTGTCGGGACAGCTAGCATCATATTTGACGGGAACGGTGGTGATGGGAGTGGACTTTAATTTAGTGATTGATGTTGATTTGGATAGGTCCCACCCGCCCCTTGCACAGTCAGTGATCCGTCGGGTGGCCAGCAGTAGACGGGCTTGGCAGGAAACCTGGGGGTTGGTGGACACTTGGCGGACCCATCATCCGACAGATAGGGATTACTCCTTCTACTCAGCCCCCCACGAGTTGTATGTCCGACTGGATAGTATACTGTGTTTGCCGGATGCCCAGACTTCGATGCGGCATAGTGAATACCTGGCAAAAACCATCTCTGACCATAACCCCTGCATGGGGGCGCTGCAATGGTCCAGACAACGGCAGGCGATTCCTACTTGGCGTCTAAACCCCTTGCTGCTGGAAGATCAGGTTTTCAGGGCTGAGGTTCGCGGCTGCGTAGAGCAGTATTTTGGGAACAACTCGGAAACGGCGTCGAGTCGGGCGATGGAATGGGATGCGTTTAAGGCGGTCGTTCGGGGGGTTTGCATATCGTCCACCGCCGGAGTGCGGAAGACATTGTTGAAAGACATTGAGGGAGCGGAGGCCCGACTGCGTACGGCCGAACGCGCGCATCAGGCGGGGGAGGGCATGCTGGCCGCGGTTGTCGAGGCGCGTGAGGGAGTGGCGGTGCGAGTGGAGAAGCTTCGCTGTTTTGACCATAAGGACTACCTCACCCGGGCGCACGCGGAGAGAGATAAAGTGGGATCCCTTCTGGCATGGTTGGCGACCCCGACGGCCCGAGGCACCCCGGTACTCTCCCTGGTTGGGGCAGGGGGAACTCCGGTCTACTCTCAGGCAGGGATAAATAAGCAGTTCTCTAATTATTATGCAGAGTTGTACGATAGCACCATGCAGGGGGAACCGGAAGGCCTGGACGACTTTCTATTGGCGGCTCGGCTGTCCTGGTTGGACCCGGAGCACGGGAAAGACCTCGGAGATGCCATATCACTGGGCGAGATTCGCGCAGTGATCAAACACATGGCCCGGCGAAAGACCCCAGGGGCGGATGGCCTGCCCGTCGAGTTTTATGCGGCGTACACAGAGTTTCTGGCTCGCCATGCCCCTTTACAGTGAGGCATGGCGAGTTGGGCGTTTACCCGCCTCCGCCCGGGAGGCGATTGTGGTACCCTTGCTGAAACCCGGAGGGGATGCTAGTGCCCACACGGCGTACCGTCCACTCTCCATGCTGACGGTGGACTACAAAATCTTGAGCAAAATATTGGCGTCGCACCTGTTGACCCATATGACCGCCCTGATTCATCCAGATCAGGCGGGCTTTATTCCCCGGCGTAACACGCCCACCTCAGTTTGACGTTTGCTGCGGGTGATGGAGGTGGACCGGGACGCATACCCAGAGGCCTACACGCTATCGGTTGACATAGAAAAGGCTTTTGACAGTGTAGAGTGGCCATATCTCTATTGAGTGTTGCAGGCATTTGGTCTGGGGGATGGGTTTGTACGCTGGACCACCCTGCTCTATAACGATGCCACGGCCCGCGTGAGGACGGGGGCGACCATATCAGCCCCCTACCGAGTGCGGCGGGGGACGAGGCAGGGCTGCTCGCTATCCCCATTGTTGTTCGCCCTGGCCATTGAGCCATTGGCGGCGCATGCCCGACTGGGGCGCTCCTACACTGGAGTACAATTGAGGGGGGAAGCCCACTATATATCCCTTTATGCGGATGATCTGCTGATGTTCTTAGCAGACGCAGCTGGCGCGCTACGCGGAGCAATCGCCTTATTGGAGGTCTTTGGTCGCCTGTCCGGGCTCAAGGTCAATTGGGGCAAGACATGCTTGTTCCCGTTGTTGCCGGGTGGACAAGCTCCCCAGTCGCTGGGAGAGATACGATGGGAGGGTAGCTGCCTGCGCTATTTGAGGGTTAATATCTATCACACCCAGCCTGATTTGCTGGAGGGGAATGTTGGCAGAGCCATTCGAGGCTTGCGCGGTAACATAGGTTTTTGGAGTACGCTCCCGCTTTCGTGCGCTGGGAGGGTAGCGCTACTGAAGATGGTGGTGTTACCACGCCTCTTATACTTTTTTCGCACCCTGCCCATATGGATACCAGCATCGTTTTTCGAGCGACTTCGAGCACTGTCTACGGGCTTTATTTGCGGCTCGGGGAGGTGACGGGTGGCTTTGACCACATTGCGGCGGCCGAGAGCGGAGTGGGGCCTGGCGGTCCCGGACTTTGAATGGTACTATCTGGCAGCACAACTCCATTGGCTCACACAGGCGGTGGCTAGGGAGTATAGAGGCCCGGAGGGCCCGCAGGGCAGGTTGATCCCGCGTCATGTGCTCGCCTTCATAGTCCTTCAGCAGCGGATGGACCTTGCCCACCTTACACTAGAGGAACGCACCCTCAGGTTGTGCTGGAACCGGTGCCAGAAGAGGGCTGCCATGACTCACCCTTATGCCCCGGAGATCCCCCTGGGTATGTGTACGGCGCTCCCGCACGGGGGCGATTGGTCGGGACTAGCCGCTTGGGAGGAGCTGGGCGTCCAAGTAGTGGGTGATTTATTCAGAGAAGGGGTGTTGTTGCCCTTCCAGGACTTGCAGGACTCTTATGGGCTTCCGCGGGGGGACTATTTACTTCACGCAGCCCTTGTAGCGGGCCTCCAGAGACATTGGAATATGGGACTCTCGGAGCCGCCGATTGCCGCGGGCTGCCAATATGTAGTGATGGCGGCAGGGACGTCCAACGCCATTACCTGCCTCTACCGCAGACTGTCGACGGAATGCCTGCGACCCCTAGATGCGTTGAGGGATAAGTGGGATGTGGACCTCGAGAAACCCATCCCCGAGTCGACATGGTCCACACTGGTGCGGCGGGCCTGGAAGGGAACGCATAATGCCCGGTTTCAGCTGGTTCAGTTTTTTACGCTACACAGGGCTTATCTGACGCCGGTTAAGATATCGCAATATTATGGGGGCGTTCACTCTCAGTGCCCGCGGTGTGGGGGAGATGGGGCTGATTTTCGTCATATGTTTTGGTCATGCGCGCAGTTGGGTGACTACTGGGAAGATTGCCTGAATCAGGTGACAGACCGCTCTATTGCCCCGGAAAGGGGGGCCTGCCTGCTGCTTTGGTTTCCCCACACCCTCCGAACGAAGGTTACCAGTAAGTTCTACGACTTGGGGTTGATCATGGCCAAGAGGGAACTGACTATGCATTGGAAATCACGGGCGGGGCCTAGCTTTTTGAGGTGGAGGACGGCGTTTGCGAGATGGGCAGGCGCAGAGGGCACACTCCGGTTGCAATTAGCCCTACGGAGGGATGATGAAAAGGCACTAGCGACGGCCCGAGCATGGGAGGCGCTGGTGGTGGAACTTCAGGGGCTGATGTCTGATGCGGGGGGAGAAGGGAGCACTCCCCCCCCCCACTTTTCCCAACTTCCTCAAGTAGAAAATGCACAAAAAAAATATGCACCAACTACCTTCCCTTCATAGTCACGATGAGCCTCAGCGTAAACAGCGTAACATCAGAGGTAGTGGACTTCCCATATTCAAGGCCTAGCAGCCCAAAAGGAGTTCTAAAATGGTAAAACAGAATTTGCTACTTAAAATAAAATAAAACTTCCCACCCCTGTTCATGGTGAGCTAGCTGACAAGTGTGTTTGCTGCATTCCTCATTTGCTATAGTGGTGTGTAGGGTGGCTGAGGTTTTGGACCTTCAGTGGAAGCCAAGACGAATGTCTTGACAGAGGTGCTTCAGTCGTGAGTCACCCCATCTGAACCCTTCTTTAATGAAGCCCTTACTGATGTCCTACTTGGGGCCTGGTCCGAGCCCTGCAAAGGTCCTGCTGTGCATAATACAATTGCCTGCCACCGCTGTTCCACTCCTGGGGTCCCCAGTTTCCTTGCCCACCACTCCACCCTGGAGAAATTCGTGGCCCAGGCCTCCAACTCTGGAGTTAATCCTGATGTGTTCCATACCACTCCACCGGATTGGGGATACAAGAGGTTGGATACCTTTGGGAAGACGGGTTGTATGAAGGAACCCCACGTGCATTTACCACACATGCCTTTACAATGCAGTCACTACCCGACTGTGACATTACCACACGTTACTTGACCACACAAGTCATTACGACGACTTGATTTAGGTGGCGCTGGACTTTGTAATAGTATAAATTACTATTCCAACTCCAGTTTATGCATCAGTAGGGAAAAGGTGTTTGACTTACAAATCCAACACCAGTCCAACAAAGCGTCCCCTACAGCAAGTCATTGTAACACTTTGTGGGTTAAAGTAACCTGCCGTAACGTCACAGTCAGGGTAGTGACTGTGTTGTATAAGCGTGTCTTTGTTGAAACTGTAGGGCAAAAGATATTTCCTCGAAGAGGATGTCCTCTTCTGCCAGCCTTGCACTGTGGTCGGTCAACACCGCATGCCTCTTGGGCCGATACTCCCATATGATGTGGGACTAGGAGGAGGCCGAGCCATACTTTCTGAAGTCATTGCTGAGGGGAGAGATGCATCAAAATTCAACATACTATGTGGACTGAACACAACAGACTTGCTGGGTAGAGTGATCTCATTGACGGAGACCCTTCGGCGCCATGCCTGGCTGAGAACCACCTGCTTTTCAGGGGATGCCCGAGCCTCACTAATGGACATGCCCTTTGAGGGCTCTCGTCTCTTTGGAGAGAAAACAGGCTCAGTGCGGCTGTGCTTTAAGGATAGCAGATCTATGGCCAGCTCCTTGGGCTTCTCCATGGCCCCTCGTCAACCTCAGTCAACCTTCTGCCACAGAAGGGGTTTTTAACCGCATTCATACCTTCCCAGCATTTTCGTAGCCTTGGACACGGGTCCCACAGACCATGTGGGAGAGGTAGCCAAAGTATGCAGCCCCCAGCAGCTGCAGTCTCTAAACCCCTTTAGTTTGCCCTAAGGCATCCAGTGGGGGGCAGGATAGGCCATCACCTGCACCACCGGAGTTTGGAAACATCCAACCTTTGTGTTTTACAGATTGTAAAAAGGGGTTACTCCATCCCCTTTATGACAACACCTACACCCATGTCACCCACTTACAAACAGCCGATGGAGGACCAGCTCTCATTGTTCCATCTGGAAGTGTTGACTCTCTTGGCCAAGGGAGCAATCAAGAGGGTGCTGGCATCAGAAGTAGGTCACGGTTTCTATATCGCTACTTTCTGGTGCCCAAAAAGGACAGAGGCCTCCGTACTTTCCTAGACCTGCGCCTTCACAATTTATTTCTGATAAAGGCGAAATTCAAAATGCTCATGCTCCCTCAAGTCCTGTGTGCACCCGGGAGACTGGATGGTAGCGTATGACTTGCAGGACACATATTTTCACAACCCCGTCTTGCCTGTCCACAGATGTTACCTGCCTTTCACGGTGGGCCAAGAGTACTTTTTACTTTGCAGTGCTCCCCTTCAGCTTTACCAGCACCCATTGAGTGTTATCCAAAGTGTTGTCGGGGGTTGCAGCACATCTAGGGAGGTCAGGGATACCAGTTTTACCTCGAGATTAGCTGTTAAAGGCGGGCTCACAATAGGCAGTTATCTCCCACCTCAAGACTACGTTGAACCTCCTGCACTTGCTGGTGTTAGCTATCAATGTGCCAAACTCACACCTGACTCCCTATAATGCGCTTCCTTTCATCAGAGCTGTTTTGGACAAAGTACAGTTTTGTGAGTCCAGGATATTCAGGTTTTGATACAAATGTTTCAGCCTCTATCCTGGATTTCGTTATGAATGACACTGAGGCTGTTGGACCTCATGGCATCCTGTATCCTGCTTGTAACACATGCCTGTTGACATATGCAGACTCCGCAGTGGGACCTGAAGTTCCAGTGGGCACAGCATCAGGTGAATCTCTCCAACAGGTCCACTTCTCGGAGGGAATTGTGAAAGATGTGCAGTGTTGTGTGACGAACCATGATTGGGTCAGGGGCAGATCTCTCTACCTTCCTCAACCAGAGCTGACCATAGTGACAGATGTGCCACTACTTGGCTGGGACAGCCATCCGGGAGTGATGGAAATCAGAGGACTCTGGTCTTCACATCAGTATGTTAGGGCTTTGGATAATCTGCTTTGAATTGAAAGCCTTTCTTCCTTCTAACAAGAGAAGACTGGTACCTGTGTTTGTGGACAATACAATTGCCATCTGGTACTACAACAAAAAAGGTGGAGTAGGGTTGTGGACCCTTTGTCAAGAGGCTCTATGTCTCTGGACATGGCTGGAACACCTGGTGGCTCAACACTTAGCGGGCTTCCTGAAGGTCAGGGTGGACAAACTCAGAGGACGATGCCTAGTGGATCAATAACGGCATCTCCATCCAGAGGTGCTGCAAGGTCTCTTTCAAGAGTGGGGAGAGCCTTAGCTAGATCTGTTTGCCACCGCCAAGAACTTGCAATGTCTGCAATTTTGTGCGCTGGAGTTTCCAAGGCGTCTTTCGCTCGGAGACCCTTTTAGTCTTGAGTGGAGCTCTGGCCTCCTGTATGTCTTCTTATCAGTACCACTTCTTTCCAGAGTTCTCAAGAAGATCAGGAATGGCTGGGTCCAAATCATTCTTGTGGTTTCGAATTGGGCATGGAAGGTCTGGTATTCCGAGCTGTTGAGCGTGAGCATCAGTCCCCCGATCAAGCTGTCTCATCAAGAGGATCTTCTGTTGCAACAACAGGGGAGGGTCATACACTCAAACCTGCACACCCTTCACCTTTATGAGTGGAAATTGAGCGGTGACAGTTGTCAGCTTTCAAACTTACTCATAAAGTCTGTGATGTTATTCTAGCAGCCAGGCATCCCTCCTGCAAGTCGGTATACACCAGCCAGTAGGTTACATTTGTGGCATGGTGTTAATATAGGAACATCAGTCCTCTATCTGCACCCCTTTCTCAGGATCTTCTGTTTGGTCTATCCTAGGCCCAGCAGGGCCTTGCTCTCAGCACAGCTACCTCCATTTCAGTCTTTTTGTGGTTGCCAGACCAATCTTCTTTGTTCAAGTCACCTGTAGTGGTTAGGTTACTCAAACGTTTGCAACATATATTTCCTCCCAGGCCTTTCATGATGCCACAAAAGGACCTAATGTGCACATCATGTGAGCCACTGCACAATTGCTTTCTATTAGAAATGGGGGTCTCTAGTTGACAGAGGTAGGTACCTTTGTGCAAGTAGGGACCCTTGCTTCTAGTCAGGGTAAGGGAGTTTCACCCTAGACAATCCCTGCTCACCCCTTTGGTAACTTAGCACGAGCATTGCAGGCTTATCTCAGAGGCAGTGTGTAAAGCATTTGTGCACACATACAGTAATACAGTGAAGACACTACAAACGGACATTGCACCAGTTTAGAAAAAGAAGTAATCTTTATCTAAACCAAACAAGACTGAAATGACAAAAATCCAACATATAGTTACCATGATTTGACTTTAAAAGGTAAAAACCGTTCTATCTATAGCACACTATAGATGCAACACTTTCAACACAAAGTACCTAGGATGTGTCAAAATTATAAGCTGAAATAGCCGCAGGGAAAGGTGATGCGTCGGTTCCTTGTGCACAGGGAAGGTGATACGCTGGTTCCTTTCTCCGGGGGAGGTGATGCATCGGTTCCTTACAATGCGGCCCTGGCGTTGCTGTAGACTTGGCTCCCCGGTGCAATGCATTGGTGCTTGATGGAGTGGCAACCGTGCTGCATTGATCTCTTCAGCCGCGGTCCCACGATGTGTTAGTTCTTGGAGTCGTTCAGCAGGGCCTGCATCGGAGTCGGTGCTGTGATCTCAGACTTCAGGGATCGGTACACGAGACTCAGCGTGCTGCAATTTCTCCAGCCGCTTGCAGGCGCTCTGTCGCTTTCTTCAGCAGCACGATGGCGATGCGTGGAAATTCTTCCTGCACTACGGTGTTGCATCGGAAATGGGTGCTTCAGGCTTCCGTAGTTGCTTATCTTTTCCCAGATCCAAGCAGCAAGAACAACCCCCAGAGGTCCAAAGCAGGAACAGGCACCTCTTGGCAGGTCAAAACTCCCAGCAAGGAAGTTCAGTGGAGCTGGTGGTGAAGTCTTTGTGTCTCTGAGACTTCAAAACAGGAGGCAAGCTCTACTTCAGGCCCTTGGAGGTCTTTTGCAAGCAGATACACAGCACACAGCAAAGTCGTTGTCCTCTCCTTGACAGAAACAGCCACTGCAGGCCAACCCCAGACAATACACAGCAAAGGGGCAGTACTTCTCCTTCAGCTTTCCCAGTTCTTCTCCTTGGCAGATGCTCCTTTTGAGTCCAGAAGTAATCTATAGTCCTGGGGTCTGGGCCCCAATATCTATGCTCCATTTCTCTTTGTTCTCTTGTGGCAGAGGGACTCTGTGCTCAGTCAAAACCAGTTCTGTCCTCTGTGGCCCAGTTTCCCGGCAGGAGATGGAGACAGCATTGACCAAGGCATACCAACACTATTCAGGTGCAGTGAAATCTCCTCCCACTACTCTAAATGCAACCCAGGTCTATTCACCCCAGCCCAGACTCATCCAGGAAAAGCAAGACACACCTCAACCCCTCCAGTGGCTGTCTGAGAAGAATGCACATCCCCAGCGTCTGTCACTCCAAAACCAGACAGTCAATCCACAAACCAGCAGAGGCACACAGGATGGCTAAGCAAGAAAATACCTACTTTGTGAAAGTGGTATTTTCAAACACACAATACAAAAATCATCTTTACCAAAATAAGCATTTTTATATTCTGAGTTCAGAGATACCAAACTCTACCTTTCTATCTTGTCCCAATGGAAAGTTATACTAATAAGATATTATAAATAAACTCCAATTCTATCCTATGGGGCAGATAGCCTTTCAATTGTGAAAGACTAAAGTCACTGCATTTCACTATCGGGACATATTACACATATTAGTACATCTCCTACCTTTCACCTACGCTGCACCCTGCCCATAGGGGTAACTTTGGCCTACCTTAGGGGTGACTCACATGTACTAGAAGGGAAGGTTAGGGCCTGGCAAATGGGTGCACTTGCCAGATCGACAAGGCAGTGGAGACTGCACGCAGAGGCTGCAGTGGCAGGTCTGAGACAAATTTTGAAAGGCTGCTTGTGTGGGTGACACAATCACTGCTGCAGGTCCACTACCAGCAATTGACATACAGGCCCTGGGTACACACATTGCACTATACTAGGGACTTAGTAGTAAGTCAAACAAGCCAATCAGGCTAACACCAATCCATATGCACAATTTACATAGGGAGCATTTGCACTTTGGCACTGATCAGCAGTGGCAATGTGCCCAAAGCATCTAGACCAGCAAAAACGAAATCCAACACACTGCAAAAATACAGGAGGCAGAGGCAAAAAGACAGGGGATGCCAGGTCTAACATTTTCTCCATTTATTAACTATGAAGACTGCTTTTCTAATGCCTAATAAAAATTGGCCAGAAGGGTCAGCGAATTGCAGGCACTCTCTGTACACCCTCCCTGCAACATCTTCGATCCGGACAATCTGGTACCCTGGACACATGATTCCTTCTTCCTGAAGGTTGTGATTCTTTTCCATGTAGGCCAGAATATCACGCTGCCTAACTTATTTTCTCCATCTCACACTTCAAAGGAGGAGAGACTCCACCGTCTGGACCCAAAGAGAGAGTAGTAGCTCTACCTTGATCGCACAAAAGAGTTCCAGGCAGATGATCGACTCTTTATGAGGTGCCTAGGGGCTAAGAACGGGATGGCTGTACTGAAATGGACCATCTCAAGAGGGATAGTGCTCTGCATAAATATCTGCTATGCATTTGCCAAGTAGCAACCCCCTGAGGGCTTACCTACTCATTCCACTAGAGCCAAGGCGGCGATCACTGCGTTAGCCCGAGGAGTCCCTGTCCTGAATATCTGTCAGACAGCAACATGGGCATATCTGCACATGTTAACCAAGCATTACTGCCTGGACAGTCAGGACCATTGTGACCAGCACTTTGTCCGTTTGGTCCTGTAGGACATCCTGATTTAAATCAGCTTTGCTACCCACCTCCCTAGAAGCATTGCTTGGGTTTTCTATTCTAAGATAAGGAATCTGTGGCTAGACGTCTCTATCAGATGAACAAGTTGCTTACCTTTGTCAACGCCTTATCTGGTAGAGACTCTATGTAGACGCAGATTCCTTACTGGCCATCCCATCCTCCACGCTCGCAGAACTGATTACAGTGTGAGGGTCACCTTTATAAGCGCCTTAGAATTTCAGTCCAGTTGTCAGTCTTCATTGTGGACCGGCATTCCTGGTGTGGAAAGTTGCTAAAGGAACTGACGTCAGTGCTCCGGGTGGCATTTATAGAGTCCCCATGCATTTCATTTCCGGCGCAGACACCACTGACACAAAGCTGAACGACGCCACCTACCGGCACACAGGGGTACTGCTTGAAAACTTCTGGAACTAGTCTGATGCCTGTGGAATATTGTAAGGAAAGGAATCTGCGGCTAGATAGAGTCTCTACCAGAGAAGGCGTTACCAAAGGTAAGCAAATTGTTATTCTGGTAAGGAACAGACTGCAATGGTTATTGGGGCCAGGTAAGCAATTGCACAAGTAGAGGGGTGTGGCAGGAGAGAGATAGATACGGAGGTCAGGTCTCATTGGGACCAGGTTATGAAAATTACATTATAGTGAAAAAGGAAGGTAGGAAGCATGAGAGTGTCTAGGAGTCCAGTCACAAAAACACAGCAAAGTAAGGACAAAACATGAAAGGATATAGGGAGAAAATGGCACAAGCAAAGAATAGAGAAGGAAAGGAAAAAAAACTGACTGCATGGGATACACCCAGTGTGTGCAGGAGAGTGAAAGAAAGAAATTACACAATATTAACTGGAGGCCAGGAGGAGAAGTCTACTAGAGTTCATAACCTGTTGAGGTGTGTTGAAGAACAATACCAGGATGGGGTACACATGAAAAGGTAATTAACTAATTGCGGGGAATGGATCCAGGTAGGAATAGGATCCAAGGAGGACTGATACATGCAAGTGTACAAGAATGTGGGGAAATGGACAAATCAAAGTGGTCAAGGCTCTGTAGGGCAGAGGAATGAATGGAAGAGGTAGCCCAAGCATACAGAATACCGACCACAACACCAGGGAAGCTGGCACAAAAGAAACAACATGTTAAATTGAATGCCAGAGGCTGAAGGAACAGGATACTCCCATAGGTTCCCCTCAAAATTGTTTGCAAAGCCTATTAAACTAATTGCCTTTAGCAAAGCTGGGGGCTGTGTGCCCTTGCAAGTAGATTGAAAACTAAAATGTCATAGGACCCAACATTGATCCAGGTAGTAGGAGCCACCTTCCAGTCAGCATCACACCCCACAATCTATGGTTAAAAAGGGGAAGACACAACTGTGCCACAAGATCAGCAGGCTCAGGTCTAGGGGCAGATTTACTAACAATTTCTGTTACACAGTGCAGCAAGGCAAGTTTCTATGCTGTGTTTTGTGAATGGTAGAGAGCTGAGAAGGGTCATATTTAAACTATATGGCACTCTTCAGCTCTCAAGTGCTTGTACACTTGTTGCTGCTTAGCAACAAAGCAGGCCCCCTTGCATTATGCCAGAAGGGGGCCTATGTTACGGGCAGGTATGTTTTATGTGCAGATCCTACAAAAAAAACCAATTCAAAGAGGCATTTTCTTCTTTCTATATGTGAAAATGTGGGAAGAATTTGGTCTCATATCTGTTTCTTTTCTCATTGAGGCCGGAGAAAAGGAGATCTTCCCTTGCCCTTTGCTCTCTTTTAGTTTAATCACCTGTGGAAGAAAAGCCAGGCCTCGTTTAATACCAGCATCAGTGCAAACCATGCCCTTATGACCTTACAAGAATTACACTTCCCCTAGCTAGCTACATACTCACTGCATAAGTAATGCAGAGCATTGGAAGAAACATGTGACTGTGTTGATGTCTAGCGAGAAGAAAAGATTGAGAACTATGATTACTAAAGAAGTCTTTTCTGTCCCTCTCCTACGTGAAGCCCATAACAGTAGAGCAAAAGACTAGCCAACTTTTGACAACCAGAGGCCTTCACAGGAGGGCACTGCATCAAAAACGAGGGGCATTTCATCAGATAAAAGAGTGTTGTACATTTTAATATCAGGGCCTCCTCACCAAGCTGGATACACCACAGGAATTGGCCCTGCTCAGGCCTGGAAGTAGGGAAGTTTGAAATAATTTCCAAGTCCAAAGTACTTCGTTTTCTGAGGAATTTCAATCTCACACTGTGGAACTGCTAATCAAATCCTTTTTGCCGTCTGTCCCCTTGAAGCTTTGTAGCAAAGTTCCCAAATTTCTTGTGGTGCCTGAACTACTACAGGAGGAAACT